>NW_005841830.1:2548707-2565952 GCF_000455745.1 Alligator sinensis
GTTTGACCCCAGTACTCTTTCCTGCCATGGCAGGGGGGCGGGCTAGATGATCTGCCCAGGTCCCTTCCGACCCTAGAAACTATGAAACTATGAAACTTCAGTGTCAACATAGTTAACTGCCACCCATTGGTATCTGATTTAACTCTATTGAGATGCATTGGGAAATTCCTTCTTCTGACCTGTTGCCCCATGCATGCAGTAGACTTACTGAGACACAAGAATGCATAGTTACAGCTACATGGGCTTCAGCATAGACTGTAGGATTTTACCTAAGAGTGTAAATACTAACCCTTGGGGAGATGAAATTAGTGATACTGAATCTTCACTGTTCTTGTTGCCCAAGCTTACTAGCTTGTGTATGCATACCATAGTTATAACTCCAAACTGCAATGTCGTTAGCGTCTTTGATTCCCAGCCATCAGCTCAACATCAGTAATGGAGCTGAAAGTAGCTTTTCTATAGCTTTCTATGTTATACTATCTGCATAGGTTTGCTCCTCTTCCCGTTTCCTATTAATTAGGTCTGTGTCTGGTGAATAAAACCTTAATTTGCCTCCATTCCTCATTCTCTGCATTTTGATGCTTTTTTCCATATGTGATATTCTTTCTGAGTTTGTTCTCCAAACTATTGCAACCATCTACCTTGAATCATCTTCAGTAGCATTTTTTTCTAGCTGTAGGTACTTTCTTATCACTTAATTTTTTATTTTCTGTAATAAAATTCTGTTGCGACTCTTGGTGTTTCTTCAGACAGTTCATTTCTGTAGTCAATATCTTTGTTCATCAACTCTCCCCACACTCCAGCAATCCCATCTGTACAATATCAGCACAGCTATTATCTTGTATACTCTGATTTTCCTTTTTATCGAGCTATCTTCAGTCTACCAGACCTTACTGAGTTTTCTACACTCATTAAGTTATTGTAGATGTTTTCTATTAATCTCATCCACTTTTGATAGTGCCTAGCAGAAGGGCTTATGGAATATTTTGAGAATGCCTGGCATCTTCTCTTCACAGATCCTCCATAAACCCTTCTGCTAGGCGGTATCAAAAATCTAGTCTAAGACCCAGAAAACAGTCTGTGATAGGGCAGGCATCCATTCTGTATAAAAGGCATGCATCTTGGAAGAAGCTCCAGATTTTGTATTTCTTAACTACGGCTCCTTGCCATTTGTCTAGCACTGAACTTCAAGCCTGATCCAAACAAGGACTAAATGCCAAAAAATATTATCTAAACTCTGCCTCAGCCCATAGTAAAAACCTGCACTTCAGAAATATGGTATACAGTGGTCACTTATTATTGTGGCATCTATACTCCCTTGGCACCTCATTTTTTTTACGTAAAAATTCTAGGTACCTGTAGTTCTATCATTTGTGCACACACATCTGTCTGAGCACCTGGGCTCCTAGCTTCTACCTAACACTACTCGGGATGTATAAAACACGTAGAACTGCATGCTTGACTTCCTTGACAGGCCTAAGATGGTAGATACAAAGATAACTGTAGAGGGACCCAGGTCAAACCGGTACACTGGGATGGGGCCCGCGTGCCACATGCTCAGCAGGTGTCTCACGCTCTTATTCTCAAATCTTGCCCACCACGACTTGTTGTAACTGAAAACAGGCATCATGAGGTAGTACCTGATTAGAGAGAGTTTGCTGAGACTGGTGTGGGTCACGATGTCTCTAGATCTTCCATGGGGCTCCTCCTGCCCTAAACCCCACCCCTTTCCACTTTGGTGTTCCTGTTGATGTTGCGTACAGATGCCTGGCCATCTTGATCATCTGGCCTTGTAGTTCAGGCAGAGGAATCCAGGATGGACAGAAACCATGTTGCCTGGAGTTGGCTTGCTGAGCCCTTTGGTTTTTACTGCAGTTCTGAGATCAATGGTGTATGGCCCACATAAAGAAACAAATAAACTAATATAACTTAAATGGTTGTGCCCATGTCTTGCTTTGGGCCTTTCCTTGGCTCAGCAGTGTACCTTGGCCACCTTTCGTCAGGCAACCCTAGTCCTCCAGGATTGCCTTGTATATGAGCCTTATCCAAATAGGCCAGTCTGTCCTGGGCCAAACCCTTTGGGTAATGTGGGGCCAGGGGTATCACAACCCTCGGAGTAGCCCCTCAGAGTACCTGGCCTCCTATGGTAGTACAGTAGTCAGTCATCTGTCTGGAGAGCTGGGGTGATCCAGGTCTTTGGTTCCCAGTCCTCTGCTTCTGTGGTGGAGCATGTTGAGGGGCCCTGCCTGTGCTTGCACTCCCCCTTTCCTGGAGTCATTGCAGCCTTACATAGTAGGTTCTGGTTGATCTAATCCAATCTGGCCCCTTGCTTGCCCCCATGTGCCCCGCTGCCACTGACAGGTGTTGAGAGTTCCAGAGGAGCTTATTATTTCCTGCACCTGTTGTCTCCAGGCCCTAGGCAGCACTTCCTGTGCTGGCCACCTGTCTTCCTCCTGGGTCTATAGCCCAAGTCCATGTGGGGCTGGGGTTCTGACCCTCACCCCGTTCTAGGAGTGTTCCTGGGGGGTACCTGCTGTGTGCATGCTGTGGGCAAGCCTGGCTGGGGATCTGCCACCAGAGGAATGTGCTGGCAACCCTCATTCCATGTAAGTATGGGGCTCAGCCTGGCCCCTGCTACAACAGCACACCTAATTAACACGGACAGCATTGAGTTCATTATGCGACATAATAACTATGGCCACTTCAATTGATAAACTTAGTTGAGACAGCTGTGCTGTCACTGACCTTTTTAGACAGTAAAAAGCTTAGAACACTGCCCCAGTTAAGTGAGTGACCTGGGTTTAATTTCCAAGACATCATAACTCTCACCTCACAAGAGAGTGCATTGACTGTCAGGCTATAGCAGTGGTTCTCAATCTTTGAAAACTGGAGGCACCCCTGGCTAGACTTGAGGCACCCTTCAGAAAATGCCAGCTCTTAGTTTTCACTCTTTTTTAGGTGCAGAAAAGTAATACAGCATTTTTTCTGTTGCAGAGAATGCAGAGACACCACAACTATGGGTTCCAATCTGAAATCTCTGAGTTTATCTTGTGGATCATATTTGCAAACCTAACAGTCCTAACATTATATGGCACTCTGCAGCACCCCTCAAAGGATCTCAAGGTACCACAACACCCTGGTTGAGAATCTCTAGGCTGTGTGGGGACACTCTACACTTCCTGTTGACCTGGGCCACTATGATGCCAAGAATGCACAAAGGATGAGGAAAGTAAGCAAGAGGAAGCATGATTCTGTGGTAGTGAGAGTTTTGGTTCCTGGTTCCTGTGCTGTATACATACTTCATATTAAACATGCATTAAATAAACAAACAAACAAACAAAAAGACCAAAAATAATCTTAGGAAGAGAAACCAGAACCTAGGCCCCTCCTTTCCCAGCTGTAGAGTCCTGCTCCCTCTTGTTTGCTGTCCTTCTTGCCCCATGAATCTTGCATGCCTTTCTGCTTCAACTGAAAGGTGTTCTGCCTTCTCTGTAGTTTGGTAGTTAAGATACTTTCCTGGGAGGTGGAGCCCATGAAGTTGAATCCTGTCAAGCTGAGGAGAGAATTTAACTCAAGTCTCTTACCTGGGGAGGTGCTTCAGCCACTAGGCTGTTAATAAATGTTAGGAACCACAATCTACTCTTACTCTGCCTGCATTTTATAAAGTGTAATCCTTGTTCATTGCTTTGAAGGGACAGTTGTTGCAACCTACCCTGAAGAGTAGGTTCTGTGTTGTGGATCCCAAGTGGATGGATGTACTTCTCTTGCAGCTCTGCCTTAGGTACTGAAATTGCAAAGAAGGGAAGGAATTAGATGTTTCCTGTACTTAATGTTTCCTACTGGCTAGCTCAAGGCAGTTACCTGCTCACTACTGGAAATGATACTGCAGCAAATGTATCTTCTCTAGTCTTACATCATCTGTGTCTGAACTACAATGTTGCCAGTTGCTTGGTACATTGTCTTCAGGTTTTCTTATGGTTAAGTGTTTCCATGTATTTAACCAAATTGTTCCTTGCTGCTGTTCAGGCTCATTGTTTGCTTGTTTTGGTCCTAATGATATGGTAAATGTAATTTTTTTAATAAGTACTATTACTTCCATTCTTGAATTGTACATATCACATTTAATATTCTCAGTAGTGTAACTTAGTGTACAATTTTTATATCATTTTCATTCACTCAGTAACTCTCACATATATCTGACTTGAATTCTGGTTTGTGATTACAAATGACCTTTAACTGTTCTGTTTGAAGATTATTTCTCTTCCTTATCTATCATTGTCTCTCCTTTTTGCATCTTCAGAATTGTACTAGGCTATACAATATGCATTCATTTCTCCTGAGCTTAGGATCTGAGTTTGTAGACCAAAATGTTGGCTTTAAAATTAGTTTTGCTTTTTTCTGGTTAAATAGTTTTAAGCTATTTTCTTTTAAATTCCATTTTTGCAAGCTTTTTTAATGCATGCGTATGTAACAACGACACTGCTAATTGTGCGGGCCGGGAGCGACCCGAGCCCTTTTTCGTGCTGCACGCGGGCTGTGGCCAGCAGCCCGGGCACGCTGGATCGGAGAGGGAGGGCAACGAGCTGGAATTAGGCACAAACGCTTAGCAGTAGTTTTAAAGATTGTTTACTTACACCGAGATGGCAGTGGTGTAGGCTGGAAAACTTGCTTTAGTTCCTGTTACAGACACAGACAACACGAACGGTCACGTGGAGTTTGCTAGGCTCCACGAAACAGAGCTCCAGATGCTCTGGGTGAACGAGCCACCAAAATCGGAATCGGAGATACACCTTATAAAATTTGCGCTCGAAGACGGGAAGAGGTGGGCGATGGATCAGGTCGCCAAGCTCCTCTGAATCTCACACAGGGTTTCTATTACCCTGCCGTGTATCCAGAGTCCCCACGAGATGGATGTGGAGTCCTCTTCGGCTTGGGTGGAAACTACTCAAGCCTCTTATACGGCTAACAGGCCAATTGTTAGCCGCCACGTGGGAATAATTTAAAACTAGCCAATAGTGGGGAACGAATTTACATACCAGTGGCGGGAACTCTTTTTAACCATGCATTTCTCTTGCAACTTGAGCAATGCACCCTGCAAAAGAAGCTACAAAGAGGCGGGAAACTCGTCCCTGCACCGGGGTTCTCCTCTGCAATAGGAAACTCTCCCGTGCAATGAAGCTGCAACTTGGCGGGGATAATTCTGGTGCCGAAGCACACACACAATCATGCCTTTGGGTCATGACACTAATGAATCTCTCAGAACTTTGAAACAGTCTCCTCTTGAGGTAAGGGATCCAAAATTGGTATCACTTGAAACTTCAAATATCTAAATGTTTCCCTCAGGCCTGAAAGACAGACCTCTCCTATCCCTCCACCAACAGTAATTTTGCTGCTTCCATATCAGTAGAAGAATACCAATGCTGAGATCTGCCCTACAGACCTCAGAGAAAACGGTGCCCTAGAAGCTGTTAAAATTGTGAAAATGTCCTATTGCCTTTTATTAATAATACATCTTCTAGTGGAATTAAGGTGGTTAACCTGTTAGTTTAATATGATACATTTTCAGTAATTGTTGTTGTTCTCCTTTAAACACAAAGAGCTTGTGTCCCATATTGCTATCATCAGAACACCTTCTGCAATTGTCCATTTTTATGTAGGATGATGGATACTTCAAGAAATGTTGAATACTCCAGGATAAATCAGAATGTCTTTGAAAAGAATACATTTTAACTTTACCTGCCAACGGTAAAAAAGGGAGGGGAGAGGACAGCATGGCCATTATGCATATATTTTTACCTTTCTCAGTACTGGGTGGCCACAGTATCAGTTCTTCCTTCATTTTCTGAAATATAGAAAAATTGTGCTGTTTAACATAGGAATTTGGGGTTCTTGAAGGCACTGTGTATTAAGATTATGAATCCTAGGGTGAAGGATTAGATTTAGAAAGAGAGCATGTAAAACTTTGTCTGCCATTTTCATATAGTGGGGTGTGGAAACATGATAATGGTAATATGTTTTGCCCTAACAGTACAGTAAGAGATAAGTTAGTATGCTACAGCTGTGCGGATTTTCATCTCTGATAAAACAGCCTGAGAGACATTTGCTGATGATTGTCAACAATCAAATGAATTATAGATGATGTTGGTAAACAAAATGCTGCCTTGATGAATGATGAGTTGGCTATACTATGACATGACTGCTAAGTCATTCAAAGCGCTGATTAAACCCATTACAGTAAAATAATCACCATCCATTACCTTTAATGTCGTGAACTGACAACCTAGTTAAGGCAGCTGATGGTGTCAGCAAAATGATTTGTTGGACCTCATGTCCAATGACAATAAATCACTTCGATAAATCAATGAACAGTAGCAATAAAACAATATATTTTCATTTTTCTTGACATTCAATTACAGAGTGTGTATACTGTCTTATTCTTAAACACTCACACTGATATGGCAGGATTCAGCATCCACTAGCAACTAACATATGGGCTTTTTTTCCCCTTCCAATCATGTTTTTTCAGCTGTATCAGTGGTTTCTTAATCTCTTTGAAACCTCAGTGATAGTGGTAGTACTCCTTTTTCTTCTCCTTCTTACTGGTAATATCTGCAAGATGGTAAATTATAATTTGGCTTACGGGTTAAGTAAAGGGTGAACTTGAAAAGCTTTCTTATCTGCCAGGACCTGAGTTCATGCTGCTGTGTTGTTTATGAATGAACAGTTGATGACATTGCTAACACCTAAAACTAGCAGGAAACTGCAATCCTTTCACTGTTTTGATACTATCAGGGGAAATGTAGAACTCTGAATTCCAGTCTTGGCAGGCAAACAAAATAGACAGTATTATCATACTTTATTTTAGACTATATAGTTATATGTCATTCAGAAGCCTGTACTCATATTGTTTATAAGTGCAAATATTAATCCCCTGTAGTCAGTGACATACCCCTGAAAAAACCATGAAGGGCAAACAAGCCCATTAATAACTTGAAATCTTCCAAGTATACTTACTGACGTGAAATGCTTTGTAGATTCCTTTTAAGAATGACAGTACTATAGTTCTGTGCATGTTTTTCAGTAAAGAAAAGTTCACAATGTTAGACCCTGCTCTGACATCCATGCTTTCCCATCAGAAAACAAAAAAGAGAGTACCTTCTATACACAGTAAAGGAACACAACACAAGGCTTTTACACCTGCATTGTTGTATATCAGTCAGGGAAGAGTAAGTGGATGAGAAGGGAAATGGGTTGTGAATCTGCAAGGACTGTGGACCCTGTGTAAACAATTGTGTCGTACATGAACTATGTATTCCTTAGGATTTTATTTTGGCTACTGTTTGTTTGTTTTGACTTCAGATTGCAGCAGTTCATATATACGAGAAGATGGAAATGGAAATCTCTGGAATTTACTTTTAGAATGGTACCAAAGACTGCTAAAGAAAGGCAATAGACGTAACTTGTAAATTGGTTAAAGTTCATGAGTATCTTGATCACTGATGACAAACAACTACTACAGATACTGCATCTAAACAGCACAATCCCACCTCTGCAAGCAGCCAGGATGTAGACATCCACTTGAATCTTAGGTTTATATTAATACTACAAGTCATGAATAGTCTGCCCTTACCACATTGCTAAATAAGAGGTGGCAGATAGATGAGACTAGGATTCCAGGGGATTCCAATATGGAAAGATAGTATGGAACCATTCTGTCATGACCCAAAGGCATGATTGTGTGTGTGCTTCGGCACCAGAATTATCCCCGCCAAGTTGCAGCTTCATTGCACGGGAGAGTTTCCTATTGCAGAGGAAAACCCCGGTGCAGGGACAAGTTTCCCGCCTTTTCTGCAGCTTCTTTTGCAGAGTGCATTGCTCATGTTGCAAGAGGAATGCACGGTGCAAAAAAGTTCCCGCCACTGGTATGTAAATTCGTTCCCCGTGATTGGCTAGTGCTAAATTATTCACACGTGGCGGCTAACGATTGGCCTGTTAGCCGTATAAGAGGCTTGAGCGATTTCCGCCCAAGCCAAAGAGGACTCCACATCCATCTCGTGGGGACTCTGGGTACACGGCAGGGTAATAGAAACCCTGTGTGAGATCCAGAGGAGCTTGGTGGCCTGATCCACCGCCCACCTCTTCCCATCTTCGAGCGCGACTTTATAAGACCTATCTACGATTCTCATTTTGGTGGCTCGTTCACCCAGAGCATCCGGAGCTCTGTTCCGTGGAGCTTAGCAACCTCCACAAGACCGTCTGTGTTGTCTGTCTGTAACCGCAACTCAAGCAAGTTTTCCAGCCTACACCACTGCCATCTCGGTGTAAGTAAACAATCTTTAAAACTACCGATACACGTTTGTGCCTAATTCCAGCTCGACGGCCTTCCCTCTCCAACCCGGCGTGCCCGGGCTGCTGGCCACAGCCCGCGTGCAGCACGGAAAAGGGCTCAGGTCGCTCCCGGCCCGCACACATTCCAGTGCAGCAACTAGTCAGAAAAACAGGCATGACACCAAGTACTCCTAAAAAATTGTTGTGCAGAATCTGTATCCTAGGGAACTTTGTTATGGCAGGCAAAAAGGGAGTCATGGAACTGAACTTTTTTAATGTGGATGTATCGTAGCTCTTCCTTTCTTTCTAAAAATCAAACCATTGGTGGAGAATGATTGGTTCCCAGTGGGCTTATAGGCAGTTATAGCAAAAAGCTAAACATCACTAAGGGGAGATAAAAATGAAGTGTTTGGTTAGAAGTCTTTGGTATGGGGGGAGGGTTTGAAAAAGGGAGCCATGGAACTGAACTTTTTTAATGTGGATGTATCGTAGCTCTTCCTTTCTTTCTAAAAATCAAACCATTGGTGGAGAATGATTGGTTCCCAGTGGGCTTATAGGCAGTTATAGCAAAAAGCTAAACATCACTAAGGGGAGATAAAAATGAAGTGTTTGGTTAGAAGTCTTTGGTATGGGGGGAGGGTTTATAATTAGATCAAGGTATAGAAAATAAAATTTGCCAGTGTGAATTATGTATTAGCCACCAAACATGCCAGAAAATGTTCCATGTTGTTGATGGAAACAAGCCATAAAGCCACTGTGGAAGAAATAAACAAGTAGTTACAGCTTATTCCAGAAGTAATGTACATTACAAATGCTTCTGAAACTAAGGCTGTCCAGGCATTGTGGAATATCCTTGCTGTGTATAGGTTACTAAAAGATGGTTTCAGATAATAGTCTTCAGTTTGTTACCAAGGAATTTCAAGTATTGCTCAGGAGAAAAATCAGTAAAGCACACTATCACCCAGAATCAAATTGCCTGGTACCGTGATTTGTGCAGTCAATTAAAAATGATGTTTTGAGAGCAAATGGAGATAAAATTCATAAGGTTCTGAAAAACTTGGATTTCTTCAGATTTTTTTAAAACACCATGGATTAATTTTATCATCAGCAGGAGTAGCCATTGGTTTCATTGCTATCTCTGAGTCTATTTCAGGTCCCCACCTAAAACCTTAGCCATTCCTAGGTTTTAGGAGCTTAAACTAATAAACCCTGGGTGACATTTGTAATATTTTCCCTAACTTGTAAACACTCAGGATTTCTTGGAACATGAAGCCACAAATATTTTTTTATTCCAGAAGAACTTGATTAAAACATAAGAAATGAAATGAAGCGACTCCAGAGTGTCTAGGGCACATGCTTAACTATGTGGGTGCTGAGAGATGTGTGCTTCCCACTGTAACTCATGGTGCCTTGCAGGAAGCACCATGAGTTACAGCTTTCCTAATGACATTTGCTGTTGGGTCCGTGAGGTTGGGAGATTGAGCTCCACTTTGGAGTGGCTACTTGTCTGCAGTTGATCTCCCCTAGCCCCCCTCCCCCAGCTCCTGTACTGTCTTCAGAATGGGAGGGGAGGAAGGGAGTAAAGGGAGCTTGGTCTGGGGTTTGCTCAGCCTGTACTGAAGGGTGGGGCAGGTGGATTGGAGCCTCCCCACCTCAGGGGGGATATTATTTTGTAATTATGTTGTACCTAAGATCCACCACTACTTTTATGAAATCAAGTGACCATCATGATGTGACTTTCCTCCTCCAGTTCTGCTCCAATCCAGAAACTCATGTCCAGTGCTGTAGGAAGGGGGGATGGGGGGAGGGGGGTGGTGAGCAGAATGACTGCCCTGGGTGCCAAAATGTAGGGGCACAACAGATGCTTCCCAGGCAGGGTGGGGCGTGGGACAGAGTCGTGAGCAGCTCGTTGGGGGAGTGCGGGGATGGGGGGAGGGTGGCGCTTACCGCTGCGCGCACTCCTCGACAAGCATTGGTGGGGGGCACATGCCCCATGGATCTGTACTTGGGACGAGGATGGGCCACTGCTCTGGCCTTTGTCCCAGGTGCCAAACTCTGTTGATATGGCACCGCTTATATCAGGTCCCATATAATCAGGTCCCATGTATTAGGTATTGGACCCAGAACAAACCAAACAGAACAAAGAGAATCAGTTCTCTTTCCAGTAGCAGTTTTATTTTCTCAGATCCCTTCAGTCCTTTTGTTGAATTTGAGTCCCTTTCTTGTCAGCATTGACTAAAGCACTTTCCCTAGGCTTTCCCTTTCACTATGCCCCTCCACATTCAAAACTGCACACCTTACATTATATCATTTCCCCAAACTGAAACAAATGATGAGCAGTGCAACATAAAACCTGCACAAGAATGCATTGGGGCACAAACTATAGTTTATGTAAATTCAGCCTATTAGAGCTAGATCATTTGTTCATTTTCCCATGTAAAGGAAGTAGATAGTATCATGCTCTGCAGGCCAGATGTGGACTTTTGAGAAGTGTTTTTAAAGTCTCTCTCTCTCTCATTGCATCAAACTGAAATATATTCTGGACATTTGTACAGGTGAAATAATGGGCTCCAATTTCAGACTGTAAATGAAGATGTTAACTGTTGTAAAGTTAAATGGATAAAATGCAAAGATGAGACTATTTTGTTTTTGTTTTTAATTAATAAATCAAATACAGAAAGAATAAATAAGTATTATAATTCTATCTACAAGAATAGAAGGAAAGAGAAATGGCTGGAGGCAGTGGTAATTAGAGAAAGTAGCATAGCCCCTACAGTTATTGGAAAAGAGTGGGTATTGTTGTTATGTTAGCTGCTAAGGAGGAGAGTATGCTAGAGTCTGGGATGACCCAATGACTTCTAGCTATAGGCAGTCAAAGAAAAGGTAAATATGCCTTTTACACTCATGCAAACACACACACATGCACATGCACACACACACAAGAAAGGAGGAAAGAAAGGATTTTTTTTTTCCATTTTGTTTTAAAACTTTCCTTTGAAGTGAAAAATGTTGACTAAACTAACAAATATAATGTTTGGTTGGAGAAGATTTTTTAACAAAACATTTTTCATTGTCTACATTTGTAGTTAATATATCTTCACAAGTAGTAACATAGAACTAAATCTAAAAGAGACTCAGGTGCCCTGCCCTCTTGCACACTTCAAATTCAGTATAACTCTGAGGCTGTTCTGGGGTTTTTTCCAATGGAGTTTTTCCCAGCAATCACCCTGAACCATGCTGGAGATTAAGATCCCACTGAGAAATGACTCGGAGCCTCTTCACTGAGGCTGGAGTATCTCTATGGGAGAGGGTGGACAAGGCATGCAGTTGCTACAGTACAGACAAGACTAAGCCCAGCCTAACTGCAGTTTTAGACATTTAAATAGTCCAAAATTCTGCTTTTTATAAACTCTGCTGCCCAAACCTGGAGCTGTGCCAAATTCCTTGGCACCTCAGTTCTGGCTGGTAAGATCCCCTAAGCATTCTCAGAAACACCTCCGTCTTGAGAGTGCTGAGCAGCTTGACACTAGGCCCAGCCAGGACCCATAAGCCAGGCATTCTCCTGCCTATCTTGCCTGTTGGGCCACTCCCATGTGTTCTTCAAGAATGTCTATTGGACTGGGCTCTGCATAAAAACAGAGGCTTGTCCCTTCTTTTACCCAGATGTCTACGGTTGCAGCATACATCTTGGGTGTGGGAGACCCATAGCCAATTCCTTCCTCTGAATCACATTTCCCAGCTCCCAGAAGAGTTCTTAACTACCAATAAAGTATTCTGGAGAGTAAGAGCACTCATACCACACGTTTCAATCTCTCTTTATTTTACACTACAAGGAATATTTAAATATTTATAAGGGGAGTGGAGGAGGGAGATGGAGAGAAAGAAAGAAAATGAGGACATTCTTACTCAATGGAATATTTGTATATATAAGGGGGCTGACCTGGGTACCACTGCCTGTTAAAGAACAGTTATAAATATTCTATTATAAATAATTTAATTATAAATAATTTATAAATTTTCTATTATAATTTTCTATTATAAATTTTCCTCTTTACATGAGTACCTGAACCACTAGAATACAGAGTTATGTTCACACTTGCTCACATGTTTTCTCCCTCTCTTTCTGGTTCAATGAAGCAAGAATGTCTAGTGACATAACTTCAACAAGAGGGGTTGGATATAGCCGGCCATTTCATGATTAGGGGACATACACGAGGGAAATGTGCGCTGGAATCCCTTCAGGTGGAGGAGTTAAAGCCACCCATGCCTTCCACATGAGCTATTGGGCAAATGGCAGTAACAGAATCCCATATGACTGAAGACAGAGCAGCATTTTGGAGGGTGCTTGAGCCTGTTGCTGTGAGCTCAGAGAATTTACTCAATTAGGGACTTAAGTTGAAGGACTGTTTAGTTTCTGTACATGTGAGCAATGTGCTGAGCTCCTCTACCCTGTTAGGAGAGGATCATAGAAGTAGCACTTCCAGGCACCTAGGGAACTTTAAGGTTAGGGCATCTGTGGAGTCTGGGCACCTCCAGAATTAAGGGCAGGTGAGGGGGGGTCTTTCAGGATATCAGCGTTGCCTAAAGCAGCTACCATCTCTTGGAAGGAGAAAATCCATGCTTACAATGGCATGTAGCCTTTCTGCTGTCCCCCTGCTCCCTTGCCTTCAATTTGAGCTAAAACCTCAGGAGACCAGAATTCATTAGTCCTGAAGTATGACACTAGCCACTCTCGGGTAGTTCAGCCTTCAGTAAAGGTTGAAACAAAACAATGGCGGAGTGAACAATGTAGAGGGAAAAATATTTTAAGATGGTAACCAAAGGCTTTTGTCTAAAAGATAAGTTTGTCTGTTTAGCTTCAGAGCAAAGGTCAGGCAGATTTCAATTTTATCTGAATTAGTTCATCCATCTCAGATTTTTACCATGCTGTATGGCATTTAGGTTGGTACTGACAAACACTGTTTAATAGGAAGTCTGCCCATGGGGGATGAGGCTATCTGTAGTGTTCTTCAGTGTATTCTCTTCTGTGCCTTGCTAAAATTACAACAATGAACTACGCAAACAGAAAGGGTTTAAAAATAACAGGAAGCTGATAATTCTTTAACTATCCCTTTGGTTAAGGAATTGCATGATGCATTATTTTACAAAACAAGGAGGTCATTTGCTGAATTATCTGCTAGCAATTCCAAAAAATAAAAATAAATAAAAGTCTGGTCGCAATCATCTGGTTTTTATTTACTTACCAATCGGATTATTTTCATCTACCAAATATAATTATTAAATGATTTGTGTGAGAATATCCACTTGAAGAGGATTGTATGAGGAAGGACGACAGCAGCATCATGAAATCCTTTTTATTTTTTTAATCTTAGAGTTGAACTAAAATCTCAGAAGACTATACTCCTAGACTAAAATCTCAATCCTTTAACTGAAATCTCCCCAGTCCTAGCTTGGCATGAAGAATAGCACATAAAATGAAAGCTATCACATGTAATCCATTTATATATAAACAACAGATTTAAAATGTAAACTATTTAAAAAATATGAATCAATTAATTTTATCCAAGGAGCAATGATGCAATCTTGCCATCAGTATGTGATGTCCTTTGGTTCTCTGCAATTTAGGGGAGGATGAATATATTAACCTTTTAAAATGTCTTCTTTGAAATCTGTGCAGTACTAGTTAATTATTTAAACACTATTCAGATCTGAAAATTTTCAGAGGGACACCCTGGTGCCACAGCATAGCTGTGTCATCTATCTAAACATTTCTATGGCAACCTTAGGAAACAGAAGGATGATTCTTATAAATCTTTCAAACCCTGTTAAAGGAACTGGTAGAATCCCAGACTTGTTTTCTTAATTTGGCAGTAACACTTTAAAATGCAAAGTCATCTCAGCTCTACATTGCTTGTCTTCCATCAAAGGGTCTGGCTCATCCCGTCTCGTACAACTCCTGAATTACTTGAGTGTATCATTTCAAGGGGAAAAGAGATACTTTCCAAATCCTAGAAGTGTACAGAAAGGCATTTTCAGGGGGGTTTCCAGCACCTGAATTTCAGTCAAGCTTGAAATCAGTTTGTTAGCCACATTTCATTTCCTAGTGGACCTCTGTCAACATCACAGAACCACAGTATGGAATGAATTGCATTCTGACACAGCTGGCAGCCGGTAATGCCTCAGGGCTCCAGTGAGCAAGGATACTGATTACCGAATCATCCTCCCTCCTCCCCGCACCCCAAGAGGGTGAATCTCAACAGATCAGGACAAAGATCACTAGAA
Organism: Alligator sinensis; assembly: GCF_000455745.1. NCBI lineage: Eukaryota > Metazoa > Chordata > Crocodylia > Alligatoridae > Alligator > Alligator sinensis. The sequence goes on from NW_005841830.1 coordinate 2,563,318, forward strand.
GGGTAGCGTGAGGAAAGGAAGAGTGCAATCACATCCACTTTTTATAATTCTGACACATGTTTTTCCTTATGTCTTTGGCACATGCCACAGAGTGTATATAATGCATTTTGCCACAAAGACCAAAACAATAATCACACTGTGATCAGATCATTAAGCTAATGTTATTTCACAGTTGACTGTTAAGGTAGAGTAAGTAGCCACACAACAAAGATGATCTTCCTAGAAGAGGATTAGAGAGTCTTTAAACTGTCCTGTTTTGTTTTTTTAAGTAGCTTGCCATTGCAATCACTCTACTGCTGTACTGCAGTCAAAAAAAAAATCCTTTCCTTTGTTAGGAATGCATTCTGTGTCACCACTCACCCGCACTTTATCAAACAGATTTTTTCCATTTTTTCAGCTCAGCATATGGTGTTCAAAAACATTTTTTGTGGGAGGGGAGGAGAACATCTTTTTTAAAAGCATTCTGTCCCCATTACTCACCAGAAATATTAATTATATTTTATCAGTTTAATTTTTATTTTGTTTTTTTTAAATATGCTCATTTGATTTTGCTGGTAAGGTTTTTTTTGTTTTGTTTTGGGGTTTTTTTATGTTTTGTTTTGTTTTATTTCGTTTTTGCTAATCATGTCCACCTACAGTCATTCTTGACCACTTCTCTTTTGCAAAAATAATTTATTGAGATATTGGATTGTTGTGTATGTTGACAAGCCTTGTGTAAAATTCATGTCCCCCGAATCTCTTAGATGGAAAGGTTACCAGCCCGGTTCAGTGAGCTTTTAGGTGTTTTTTTACAAATGAATGAAAAGTAGGGAGATTTCTACCATACTTTTGTGTTTGAAATCTTTTTTCAAAAAAGCCAACATATTCTCATAGCCCATATTCTATTTCAACTTTTGTCTTGTAACTGCTCTTTAGCTATCTAATGGTAGAAAAATAACAGGTATTCAAGGGAGCACTGAGAGTGGGCAGGACCCAGGATACCCTCACTGAGCTTCATCTTCTTCTGGCCCCTTCTGTTTTCCCCTTTTGGCTGCCCATTGATCCATCTTCAACCAGATGGCTGGGAGGCTTCTCTTTCATCCTACCTGCCCCATAGCCTGGTGATTAGGCAGATTCCTGTGAAGTGAAATATGGCTTCAAATCTTCTCTTCCTAAGAAGAACCTAGAATATGGGTCTCCTGCTTCTTGGGCAAATGCCCTAATCAAAAAACTGTTGAGGGAATGGGATTGCAAGTGTTAAACCATCACAGTAGATCCCTTCTCAGCATACTCAGAAGGCCAAGTATAGCTACAAAAGTGGAAATAGGATCTAAAAATCATGCTAATGGTAGTGAGTGCCACTTATGCATCTACTTTTTAGGCAACTGAGTTGCATTTAAAGGTGTAAAGGGGAATTGTGGACTGGGTTTGTATGACCTATAACAACTGGGATTTTTGGCAGAATCTAAGCTAGCATTGTATGCTCACCAGTTTAGAGTGCTCTCTCTGATTGTTCTTATGAATTTGAATGCAGTTTTTTAATTTTATAAGAGCAAACTGAATACAATTAGTTGCAAAATTCAAGCATCATCTTCAACCATGGAAAGCATATGGAATTGTTTATATCAGAGGAAGGCTTCAGATAAGTTCTCTTGTACTGCTGTTTATTGGGTCCATTAACTTTCTTCTTCCATGCTGTACAATATGGCTGGGCTGCACCACACTACCCTACATCAAGCCTAGCACTGACAAAAAAAGAAAATCCCACTTTATCGTTAGTGTCTCTGTGCTGGAATTTACCACCTGATACAAAAATATAATTTGTGAAATCTTGTGAAGTAGTTACAACTAAGCCCCTATTTCATGGGTTTATCACAGATAAAGCCTTGTGAAAAGGTTAATGCAGACATTCAGGCCGCAGACAGAAGTTACACTTAAGACGTGATCCGCTGGTTAATTACTTTTTATGTACTGACCTGGCCACACATTTAATGAATTAATGGTGTGATAAAACTAGGAATAAGCCACAAAGTATTATGCAAAATACATATGTAATAACTTTCTGGCTGGTTCTTATCATACCTTATCACCCTGCACACCCAAAGCTGGGTGCCCTGGTCACCTGAATATAGCTTCCAGCCAGACAGTGAGTGCACCATGTGATTCTGCAGCTGAGAGTCTCAGTCAGATGATCAGAGCTCCCAGCCATGGGAGTGCACCATGAACTTCCCTGGCTGAGCACTCCAATGAGCTGATGGGACTCCCATCTGGGAGCGCATGGTATGCTCCCCCAGCTGACAACTCTAGTCAGCTGATGGGGTTTCCAACCAAGGGAGTGCATAGTACAGTCCCCTGGCTGGAAGCCAAGCTTGAGACTTGCTGGTGCAAGGGGATTATGATCCCTGGTTCCCCCGACACAAGCAGTATGGCGTAATGGGATCTGATACAGAATTGCAAACATTTACTGTCTTCAGAACAATGCACAAGACAATTCATCACAATAGAGTAAAAGTTCTGTCATGAAGGAAATTTTGTCTCCCTTTGCATCACTGTACTGGTTCTGCCTAGTCTCTTCCCCATCATTTGCCTGGCTTCCTGCTATAGATTGAAAGAAAAGTGTTTGCTGGTCTTGATTTTTGAGACTTAGATTTGTGTA
>NW_005841830.1:2565969-2576709 GCF_000455745.1 Alligator sinensis
CTGGGATTGAAGGACATTGGCTTGCATGAGTGTGGGGAGGCAGGCCCTCCACTGGTTCCCAGAAAGTGCTCTAGGAAGTGGCAGGTCAATGCAATTTTTTCTAAAAGACACCAGCAGTAAAGCAGGGTTTTTATTGGGGGGGGGGGTTGTTTGTTTTTTCCTTTTCAGAAAATGTAATCTTTTCAATGAAAATCCACACACAAAAATATTTTAGCTGAAAACTGGAAGATTTTTATTTGGAGATGCCACAACACTATTTCCTGGGAATTGTTAGTTGGTTGCCTCTTGCTCCCGTTTTCCTCTAAGGCTAAGTACAGACAGTCAAAAAGCCTGAGGCTGAATTGATTCAGTCTTTGCAGGTTAAACTGCACAGATTAAATTGAGACAGAAGTGAACAGACATTTTATCTTTGATTCAGGGAATGAAGCCACATGACTGCAGTGGCTCAGGCCAGAAGCCAGGAGGTGCTAGAGCACACTCCGGCTTTGTGTTCATTTCTTCCTCCTCCTGAGACCTCTGGGATTTGCAGTCCAGAATTATGCAACAGGACTCTACATGGTTTCTAATCGCTTCCTCTTCCTGCTTCCAGGTGCCCCTGGGATTTATAGTCCAGTCACAGCCAGCAGTAAGTTTGAGTGGGGGAAGGGGTGTTTAGCCCCCCTCCATGGCCCTGGGCCCCAGCCAGGGTTTACCTGGGGGGCAGGCAGCCCCCCCTGCAGACTGGGTGCATCCCCAGCCAGGCTTGCCCCACTCCCCCTGTTGTCAGCGAGCCCTCACTGCTTCAGCTAGGAAGCAGAGGAGCAGGGCCAGCTCTGCTTTCTGGAGCAGACAGCACAATCCAGCCCAGGGCTGGAAAGCATGCTGGGATGCTAAGGGACTGTGATTTAACTTGAACAGAAAGGGGTCTGGGACAGAAGTTTCATATACCAGTTTGACCCAAATCAGTTAAGTCTGATACTACATTCAAGCAGATTTCTCTTAAACCAGTTTTAGCCATTTTGAAACTGGTTTATGTGCACTGAGCTTCTGTTGTGTTATAGGTTTAAACTAGTTTCTGAGCGCTTAAACTGGTTTATGTGTAACTTCTGTCCCTAGCCTAAAAGCAGGCTTTCAGACAATATCTCCTATGCTGCATCACTGTCTCCCTCTTGGAGCAGAAAAGAGATGCAACATGGGGGCCTCTGTGGTGCATCATGGGTGATATTATACAGGGGTGACCAACCTGTGGCATGGGTGCCACAAATGGCACAGGCAGTCTCTGTATGTGCCACATAGCAGACTGGGGAGGAGGCAGACAGCACAGCCGCAGAAAGCAAAACAGCAGATCAGCCAGAGAGCATAGGGTAAGTAGCAGAAACCACAGCTGCAGATCAGGCAGGGGAAGGGAATCAAAGTGGCATGCGAGGAGACTGCAGGGCTAACTTGTGGCACTGCTGCCAATGGTTTGGCCCTCACTGATGTAGTACAGCTGAGGAGTGATGAGGGATTGTTATTGGAAAAGCAGAGCATGTGCTAGAGGAGGAGAATGGATTACGTGGGATCAGTAGTGGCATGACCTGGTACCCTTTTCATGGGTTGAAACTTTTGGAAGCTTGCCTAAATCAAGCTTCAAGCCTGTGAAAGTATCAGCAGCATTAATGCGTAGAAGTGTTCTTACTTTATTGAGGACACTTTCCTGTTTGCTCCTGTGTACATTTCTGTTATGGGCGCATGGAGGAAACTGGTACCAACAAAAGAGAACTGTATGGCTCTTATTCTGAGAGCTGGCTTACATTTCACATATGCTATTGGCAGAACTACAAGCTCCCCAAAAAGGGTGTCATGGCAGAGAAAGTAAGGCATCCTGCTGTGTTTCTAGGCGTGTGAGGTTGAGCCTTGTTCCACACTCGTGATGAAGCTGCCAGTTGTAAAAATTGATTTGCTCATTTAGTCAGGGAGTCAAAGCATGTGATGTTAGCCATATTGTTCCCTCATGTACTGTTAGCTACATAAACTGATGTGTTTCAGCCATGCTAGGCTTGGTTGAACTTTTGACGTTGATGTTTCCCTTAAGTGCATATTAGAAGTGATGGAATTTGGTAATAATTGGTAGCCATAATGTGGACCTCAGTATCGCAGGCTAACATACCCATTGGACTTTTGACTACATTCATTTTGGCCCTATTGGGAGCTAGATAGTTTGAGAGGAACAATGAATAGCCTTGTGGATAAGCCACTGGTATGGTACTCTGAATATCTGAGTTCAATTATTAGTTCTGCCACCGATTTCCTATATGAATTTGTGCTGAACTCTGTAAAATGAAGATGATGATGATCATTTTCTCCCAGCCTTGCTTATATCCATGATGAGATTAGAAGGCTGGCTTTTATTAGGTGAATTTACAGTGCTTAGTACAGTGGGGCCACACCACAGTGATTAAGTTTCTACACGCTATAATAATAACAATAATGATAATAATAATAAATTATTACAATTAAGTGTGGGCTTTGGGAGTGTAAGAACATAAAAGTAGAAGGGATATCCTTGGTCACAGAATCGGTTCCTTGAGCTGAAGCAATCATAACATGTAATTCCTTTCATAAGCTCTTTAAACCACAATTTAAAATTAGTTAGGCTTTTGTGCCACTGTGATGAAAAGGCTATTGCAGAGCCAAAATGCTCTGATGATTACAAGTCTAATTTCTAGTCAACATTTTTAAAAATCCAATTTATATCTGCTTATCCTTCCTCCCTGGCATTTACTTCATTGATATATTCACATCATGTACATTCAGCTTTCCTTTTGCTAGCATAAACACACCAACTTCTTTTAGTCCCCTGATAAGACAGGCTTTTCATTGCCCTGGTTCTTGTAGCAGCCATCCTCTATACCTTCTCTAGCTTGAATTCATCTTTTTTTTATTTACCCAGGTTGACTAGAAATGTTCTACCAATGGCAGTGAGATTGCTAGTGAAAAACATCTCTCTTGCTACTTCCTAAGATTTAATTTGACTCTTTCATGGCCACATTGAATGAGTGGCTCATAGTCATCCTTAATAAATAGTCAACATCTATTTTATTCCTCAGTAATTCCAAGAGGAGAGAGAGAATAATTTTAAGATAATGAAAGGGAAGGGCACAACCTCCAAGTGCTTCTTTTTCCCTATAACTTATGAATCCAAAATGATAAACAAGCCATTTACTATAGTTTTGTTACTGGAAGAATTATGTGTGACGACTGAGGCAGTTTAAGTGTAGCTCTACAACCTCAAGCCTGGAAACAGATACTTTGTAATGGAGCTTGGCATACAGTTGTAATGAAGGTAGCTCAGTCACTCAGCTCTGTTTAGATCATGCATTTATAAAAAAAAAGGGATTTTGAAGTAGTTACATAAATGTTATGAACAGAACAAAAAGCTATTTTCATATGACACAAGGGAAAAAATTCATACCACAAAACTGTATGTGGTACAGTAGATAATAGTTCACTAGCTCAGTGTTCCCTTGTTATGTAGCTCTGTGGGAGGCAATGCCCCTTTAGTTGAAAAAATGCTATTTTCCCCAGCCTAATGAATAGACACCTCCATAATGTGTTCCCCCAACACTCAAAAAGAAACCTTAAGATAGAACATATTGTTAGAGTTTCTTAAAGTGAAAGGGAATAAAAGATTCTGTCATCTTGAGATGCTAGACCTTGATCTTGAATGTCTCAATTCCTTGTCCTCAGGAAGGGATCTGATTTCTCCTCTATGAAAAAAAGTTTGCAAACATTAACAACTATTTCAGAGAAGTAGAGTAGTATTTCATGCATCCCTCTGGTGCTTAGAAATAGAGATGGTTGAATAATATGTTTTTAACCCACCTGATTGTTCAATTTTTTTTTCTGGATACATGTTCTGAGTCATGCTATTTATGGGGTTATGGTATTTGTTATGCATATTCATTTGGCTAGCCTTCAAAACATTTCATAAACCTCAGAAAACTGGAGAAATTCATGAATGGCATGGAGAAACTGAACATGGATTTACAATCTCTCTCAGTACTAGGAGACATGCAATGAAATCATTAGGTAGCCAGTTTAAAACAAACAAGAGGAAGTTCTTTCTCAGACAGCACACAGTTATCCTGTGGAACTCACTGCCAGAAGACGTTGTTGAAGCTGCTAACTAGCCTCAAAAAGGAATTTAATATATTCATACAGGTTAGGTCCTAGGGCTGTGCAAAACAGCACCGTTTCGTTTTGTTGAAACAGTTTCGCTGTTTTGACGTTTTGCCCATAGGCTATAATGGGAAAGCATGAAATTGCTTATCACTTTGTTATTTTTTGCCTGATTCAGATGAAACTTGAAGCCCCTTCTGGGGTCATGAAGCCTGCCAAGTTTCAAGGTGTAAGGGTTCTCTACAAGGTGTAGGGGTTTCTGGGAAACTGCACCACAAGCTGCTGACAAGCAAAACTCATGACGTGTGACTTTGTGTGTGTGTTAAGGCACAGCAGGGTGAAAACTGCAGTGATGGTAGCCCCAGCTGAGGCCACGAAGCCTGACAAGTTTCAAGGAGATACATGCAGGGGTTTCTGGGAAACTGTACCTCAAACTATTCAGAGCAAAACTTATGACACTTATAAGTGTGAAGGCACAGAGAAAGCTCTGTTCAAACAATAGTTTTTATGCTGTTTTTCCATCCCTCCCCCAAAGCACTGGGATTGGAAGGGACCTCAGGGAATGATCATGGTCACTGGCCAGCTACACAGTCAATATCAGAGCAATCCTTCCCTGCCTTCCCCCTCCCTCCCCTTAATTTCTCTTTACCTGCAAGCAAGACCAGCTTCAAAACTTGAAACGTTTCAAAACTTTTGAAACATTTTGACTGCCCTCATTTCATCTTGAAGCTGTTTCAAAGCCTTTCATTTCATTTTGATTTCACTGTTTCAAGCTCAAAACGCATTGAAACAGCATTGAAACAAAACAACCAGTGAAATTTTGCACAGTCCTATTAGGTCCAATGGTGGGTATTAAACAAGATAGATATAGCACAACCTCCAAATTAGCACTTCGTAAGTCTCTGAAAGCTCAAAGCTGTGAGGGAAGAGGTGCAGGATCAGTATGGACAGGCTTAACACAAATACACTTCCCCTTAGCATCCGCTGCCTGCCACTGCAAGATAAAGTCTACAGAGCTAGATGTACCTACTGGTCTGACATTTCTTATGTTCGTCTTCTTGTGTTATGAAGTTTAGTCCCTGTTTTGAGACTGGCAATGTACTTGCAGTACCTGCCACTTTAATGGCTGAGTCAGGCAGCCAGCAGGTCCTTGATTGCAGCAGCCATTTTAGAACACTGCCTGCCTATATAAACATAGCAGTTTGCTGCTGCCAGACCAGGCCAAAACATTGCCTGGCTGAGCTGCATGGAACATCTAACAGGTAGAAGCTAGAGACTCTTGGTCCTGGGTACAACCTAAAACTGCACCATGCTGGGGATGGGTGGCCTGGTGGGGCTCCTAGTGGTGCGGGAGCCCCCAGGAAATGCCAGGCCAGTTACCTCCCCATTGAAAGGCAAGGAGGGGTGCCTTAACCCCAGCCCCCACAACCAGGTGGGTAACCCCATAGTAGGACTAAGAAGGGAGACCCGTTAGAGAAAGTGGACTAGGTGCTCAAGAAACCTGACTTGAGGCACCCTTGACTGGTCAATTCTAGGGCCAGGAGCAGAAGGGTCAAAAGGGCCAGGGGCCCAGTGTGAAGGGCACCCAGAACAGAGGACCTGGGGTTCTGACTGGCCTTGGAGGTGAGGCCAGGGCCTGTATGGCTAAAGGTCCCGGGGGGCCATGCAGTGTTTCAATCCGCCTAATAAACTAGAATTTTAAGGATCCCGAGTTGGACATTTGTAGCCAACAGAAGGTCAAAAGTGCAGATAACTCCCCCTGGCATCAAGGCATGTACCGGGCAGTCTCTCGCATTTACTATCCATTTATTGGAACAGCAAAGTTGTGACAGGTGAGACGGTGGATTGCCCCATAGAGATAGATGGGCGGGCCAGCATAGGACCTGGCCCCTGGCCCATTGACCTGGAATAATGGAGACTAGCAATGATGTGTTTAAACTAGTGCTACATTGCAGATTACTTAAATTTACCAAACTATGGTCTGTTATTAGACATTACAAAGTCTCATATGCCATATCTTGTTAATATGGATTTGATATGCACAATTACCTGTTTAGGTGTGGCATCTTCAAATAAGGCTAATTCAGGGAAATGGCTATATGTCAATACATAGATTTTTTTTCCCTTCCAGCAGAGGTTAACAAATCTGTCATCTTTGCTCCATTATTTGCATACAACACTTTCATTTGACATGGCCTGTATATGCAAGAATCTTTTAAATCTTTCACAGTGCACTGTTCATTTCAGGCCAGTGTAAAACATTTCTGGCTCTTTTCTTAAATTTACAATCCTGAATTTTCTTTGTGTGTCCTTTCTAACATATTTTTCTGTAATGTTTTAGGAATCATCCTCCTAAACTAAATTAAACTAAATCTCGTCTAAGAGCTGCCTCTTAAACTGATCATCAGGCTGGATAACATGCTGTCTTATCTACTCAGTGTTAATTGTTTAATTACTTTCCACAGGGTTTCATACTCAGCAGTAAACCTGGTAACTAAAGTACACATTTCACAGACTGAACATTTTGTTTTATTTATTAATGTTTATTTTAATCAGAGTGAGATATACATAGTCTAGTACTATTCTTTGATCTGCTGAACTTATGTTTTGTAGAATACGTTATGTGTTTACAACCATTAAATCCCTCTTAGATTTCTATTCAATTTGCAAATCATACATTTGTATCTATAGGTGACTGGTGGGGGAACACGGGGGGGACACATGCCCCCCCCAACAGGGCTGTTCCCCACTGCCACCACTGCTGGTGGCTTCTGCAGGTGCTCACCAGCCCTATCCCTGCCACCACCACTGCCGGCTTCTGCAGGTGCCCCCCAGATTCAGGAGGCACCAGTCCGATGTTTGTATAAAAAATATAATCACTATGTTTTCAGGGAAGGTTATTTGTAAAGCCATTACTTTTGGCAATGATAATATATGGTATATGGTCAGCCAACACTTACCCCTAAATAAAACATGACACTTTTTACATCCCCATACTAAGGTTAGTACTGTACTCTTTCTTGTTGAGTATATTGGCCATGTAGTATTAGTTATTTCCTCTGTTTAATGAGACAAACCACCAGCTTTGCCCTTTGTTTCAAAAGAGGTCCCTATTAGATGCTGTGTGAAGCTTTGGGTACTGATTCAATCTGGAGGAAATTCGGCCCAATTCGGTGGCTGAATCTCCGAATCTAAATCAAATTGGGAGATCAGTAAAAAGGTCCGAATCTATTCGAAGCTCTCCGAATCGATTTGGAAAAGATTGAGAGAGCTTCAGAGATTTGGGCAGTTCCCACTTGCTGCTGCAGGGAGCTGAACCTGGACTCTCTGGTCGTAAGTAGGGGGCGGGGGAGGGGACCATGGGGGGACCCCTGCCAGGCCCCATCCCCTGCCTGCTCCCCCAGTCCCCTGACTGCTACCAGCCTGCTCTCCCCGCACCACCCCCCTCCGGCGCCCCCCGCCCGGCCCCCCCCCCCGGCCTGCTCCCCCAGCCCCCTGACTGCTACCAGCCTGCTCTCCCAGCACCACCCCCATGGCTGCCCTGCCCAGCCCCAACTCCCAGGTCTTTAAAAAAAACCAAAAACCCTCACTCACCAGCTGCTGCAATGGCTATCTGGGTTTCTGGGGGCTCGTGGAAGAGCTCCCCAGGCAGCATGGGGCAGTGGGGGGCAGCAGGGATCACTCCCCCCTGCCTGGCAGGAGCTGGTGAGCTCTGGGCTTCTTTTTTTTTGTTTGTTTGGTTTTTTTTAAGGGCCGGGACCTGGGGCTGGGTGGGGCAGCCATTGATGGGGCTGCAAGAGCAGGCAGGAGATGGGGCCTGTCCGATTCGGCTGATTCGGCAGTGGCCAGACCTCCACATCAGATTCTGCCAAATTGATTCGGGACAGTGATTTGACTCACTGAATCAAATCACTGTCCCCCGAATCAGCTGAATCCGAATCCGAAGCAAATACTAGCCGCTTCACATAGGCCTAGTCCCTATCCATACCCTCCTCTAGAAGTCCTGATGCACAATTTGGTTTTATGCTTACTGGTACAGCTTCTCTGATCTGTTGTTTCTGTATTTACTTCTTCCCTTTCTATAATTACTCCTTCACTATCTTGAGAGCTTCCCTATTCCCTGAAAGACACCATCAAATTCCTTCTGAAGCTGGTAACCTTCATAGAGGGTGTGACTACACATACATTTGCTGTGGCACCAGTTTCTTGTCAGTAAATTACTCATGGGTAAACAGTGCTGGGCAGGCATCTACACATGTAGGGAAGTTGGAACAGATTTGCTACCATTCTGCTCCCACTTCCTGGGGCCCTGCAATGGGCTCCTGCTGCCATTGGGTGGAGCTCCAGGCTCTGGCTGGAGCTGGCAGCAGTCAGCAGCACTCTCCAAATACCAGCCCCTCTCCCACCTCTCTGGCCAGCCACTTCCCTGGACAGGAGCAGTATGTGCAGTGCAGGGACAGCACATGGAAGCACTCTCTTCCCCAGCTGTGCCTCCCTGTGCTATGGCTGCTCCAGCCCCTGCCCCTGGGAGCAACGACCAGTGCCCTGTGCTCTTGCTGGCTGCTGCAATGGCCCTGGTGGCCTGCTTTGCCAACCACTGCCTGGCCCACAGCTACCTTACCCCTTCCCAGCTGCCACACACACAGTGACCACCTGCCTGCCCACTGCACACTGCCCCAAGGTCACTGCTGCGCACCTGCCTCCTTGACTCCATACACCTGGCTGGAACCTGTCAGGGTCACTGCTGACAGCCTATAGGATGCCACTGCCAGCGCCACCATCATCCTCCTGGGCCTCCAGCCCCACTGCCTCTAGGTCTGCTGGGCCAGCCAGGACTGGTAGAGGCATATTATCCAGCACACCTGGGACAATGCACAGTGCTGGAGGCTTTTAGGATGACTTGGGTCACCTTCCAGATTCTCCTAGAGCAGTTTCACCTAGAACAGCAGAACACCAGCATGTGGCTGCCCATCCCTGCAGACATCCGGCTGGCCCTCACCCTGCTCAAGCTGGCTACGTTGGTGGCACATAGGCTACCTGTTTAGCATGGGCAAGGACACCACAGGGTAGGCAGAAGTGGAGGTACATGGCACCCTTCAGGACATGGTGGGGGGCACTGTGCTCCACAGGCATGACCATGTCCTGGAGGGTGCCACGTACCTCCACTTTGGCCTACCCTGTGGTGTCCTTGCCCATGCTAAACAGGTAGTGGTGGTTGGGTTCCATGCCCTGGAATTCCCACAATGCATTGGGGCTCTGGACAGAAAACACATCCCCATCATCTGCCCATCCCATGGAGACCACCCGTATTACACCAGAGGGGCTTTCATTCCATGGTGCTCCAGGCCATCATCAACCATTGTGGGGACTTCAAACAGGTGAGCACTGGCTGGGTGGGCAGTGCCCAAGACACCCATGTTTTCAGGAACTCCACCCTGCTGGACCTGGTGGAGAGTGGGCTCTTCACTGGGCCAAAGGGATGCTGGAGGTGATGCAGGACCTCCACCCAAGCCCACATGGCGGCCTGCTACTGGGTGTCAGCTGGCTGCCAGGAGGCAGGTAGGGCTAAGGTTGAAAGCTGGGCAGTGGCCGCATGAAGGGCCAAAATGGTGTCCAGCATTCGGCGGTCATTATCTGTGACCTGCACTGACCTGACTAGGACCACAGGCCTCTCCCACAGCACCTCCACCTGCTCATGCTCCAGGGCCGTGAGCTGCACCCAGAACTCCTGATCCACCCAATCCCACACGTGATCATGGGCCATGTCCTCTGCCCACCAGCTGCCCTAGTGGGCCACATCCCCTACCCACCATGTCTGCCAGCCAGTCCTCCAGTACTATGACCCATGAGGGGGGTCCTATCCAGAGTCCTCCTCTGGCAGAGCCAGTGCATCTGCAGGGTCTGGCTGTGGGCAGCAGCAACCCTGAGGCCATACCCTGGCTGCCAAGTGAGGCCTGTCCCCCACATGCAGCTGCAGGCCTTATAGAGCCATGAGAAAGAAGCTGTTTGTGTCAGTTTGCAACATTTTGTAGATAAGATGTTCTGTACCAGAGGCCATATGCTTCCTGGCCTCAGATCAGGGGTCGGTCATGGACAGGTGCCCAGGGACCATAGTAAGTCAGGTGGGTAGGTCTGGGCCCAGGCGCCCCCAGCCAAGCCCCCCATCCCTGCTTGCTCCCCTGGGGACAACATGCTGCTGGGTGCTGGCCACAGGCAGCCTGCCTTCCTTGACCTATTCCCAAGGTGAGACAGGTCAGGCTCCTGGCAGCACTTGCTGCCACAGATCCAGACCCCACTGTCCCCCTCACCTCCTGAAGGCCAACTGCTCTGCTGCGCTGCCGCCCACCCCATGGCACCCAGGCTTAGGGGTTGCAGGCCTCCCAAACTACTGGGATGAGGAGCTGCTCATACCCCGATCCTCCCAGCAGAGGGCTTCTCTGGGAAGGTGCCCTGGGGCCAACTTCCCCTCCCCACCCCATGCTGGCATTGCACCCTAAGTGTGTCCCTACTGTGTGTATCCCAGTTCATAGATTCATAGATGTTAGGGTCAGAAGGGACCTCAATAGATCATTGAGTCCAACCCCCTGCATAGGCAGGAAA
>NW_005841830.1:2576779-2597334 GCF_000455745.1 Alligator sinensis
CTGGTGGCCATTAGTTCTTGTAACCCCCGGGGGTGCCTTGGTGAATAAAACCTCATCAATTCCCTTCTGTGCCCCCCATGATGAACTTATAGGCAGACACAAGGTCACCTCTCAACCTTCTCTTGCGGAGGCTGAAGAGGTCCAGGTGCCCTAGTCTCTCCTCATAGGGCTTGGCCTGCAAGCCCTTAACCATATGAGTGGCCCTTCTCTGGACCTTCTCCAGGTTCTCCATATCCCTCTTGAAGTGCAGCACCCAAAACTGCACGCAGTATTCCAACTGCGCTCTGACCAGCGCCCGATAGAGGGGAAGTATCACCTCCTTGGTTCTGTTCATCATGCATCTGCTGATGCACGATAAAGTGCCATTGGCTTTTCTGATGACTTCATCACACTGACAACTCATGTTCATCTTGGAGTCCACTAGAACTCCAAGATCCCTTTCCACTTCTGTGACACCAAGCAGGCCATTTCCTAGGCAGTAGGTATGCTGGACATTTTTCCTCCCTAGGTGCAGCACTTTGCATTTCTCCTTGTTGAATTGCATTCTGTTGTTTTCTGCCCATTTGTCCAACCTGTCCAGGTCTGCTTGTAGGTGTTCCCTGCCCTCCGGTGTGTCCACTTCTCCCCACAGTTTTGTGTCATCCGCAAACTTGGACAGAGTACGCTTCACTCCCTCATCCAAGTCACTGATGAAGACATTGAAGAGTATCGGTCCAAGGACCGAGTCCTGTGGGACCCCACTGCCCACACCCTTCCAGGTCGATACCAACCCATCCACTACGACTCTCTGGGTATGACCCTCTAGCCAATTTGCCACCCACCGGACTGTGTAGTCATCCAAGTCACAGCCCAGTGTGCAAATAGAAGTTTTCAAAGACTGAGGGGTGCCTCGCCCACTATATCCTGCTGCTGCTACTGACCATGGTGTTCCAGGTGAACCTGAATACCTGGCATGGGGCCCTGAGCTACAACAGCACAAGGGGCAAGCCCGGGCTGCCCCTCAACCTCTACTACCACTACCACCTGGAAAGCTACCTGTGGCTGCGCTACATGCCCTTGCCCCCATTGCTGAGGAGGACATCACTGCTGGCATCATGTTCCTCAGTATGTGAGAGGCCTCTGTCTGCCTAGCTGCAGGGGCATGGGCTGCTCAAAAGTTTTGCACCATCTCCCACCTCCCTGTGTGCTGTGGGGGCAGGAACTTGAGGCCTGAGGGGTGTGGTCAGGCTGGGTGGGGCAGCCAGGGCCAGGGCAGGGAGGGCCCTATCCCCCAGTGCAGGGTTTACCAATTGGCTGGTGTGGCTGGTGGCTCCACATGGTCATGACTGTTAGTGATGGCATGCAGCCCTGGGTGGTGTTTTCAGACTGCAGGGTGTGGCAGGTGGACACCCAGCCAAGGGACCATCCAGGGAGGAGCTGTGGTGATGGCCAGTAGTGTCATGGCCAGCCGCACCTCATGGAGAGGGCTGGAGCTATGGAGCTGGTGAGGCAGGCACTGGTCCAGGCTCCCCAAGCTGCTGGTGGAGGGTGCAGCTGGGGGAGGTCAACCGGATGGGGGGCTGCAGGCCCGAGGGGCCTTCCCTTGGTGATGTGTCACCCTAAGTGCCAGGCCAGGGCAGGGACTCAGGCAGGCTGTCCATGCTGCAGCCTGGGTCCTAGGGCACAATGATGTCCATTAGTTGACACATAAAGGGTATGGACTTGCGGGCACTCCCTGGCTGACAGTTGTGGTCTATGATGGCAGCCTACTGTGCCAGCAAGGCCTTGACATTTATGAAGCACTGCTGCACCCACTCCATCTTTTGCCTGTGCTCCTGCATCCAGCCTGACAGCCCCTTGATGTGAGTGTTGGAGTGCCTGCCCTGCTGAAAGTGGTGCTGCACCTCCATCCCACCCCACAGTGCCACAGGGTCACCAGTCTCCTCCTGCAATCAGTTGGGACCCTGAGTGGCAGGCATGGGTGTGGGCATAGGCATGGGCAATAACAAGGCCATCATGGATTCCATGCCAACTCTCTGGGCCTCCATGTGGTTGTCCCTGTACTGCCAGACCTGGGCAGCTGCCTGCAGTGCCCAGCACAGGGGCCTGGCATGGGAGTGACAGCTGTGCGGCTGAGGCGATGGCCCACACAATGTGCAGGCTCCAGGAAGGCTGCTTGGGGTTTGGCTGTAGGCAGCTGGAGCTGGACTCAAGAGCCAGAAGTTGCCTGCAGCTGGGCCTGGGGCTGGCAGGCTTTACTGGAGTCTGCAGCAGCCTGCAGACCTGAAAAGCACAGGCCTGGCAGGTGTGCAACACTGGGGTGCAGGCTGCGGCCTGTCCAGGGGGACACACGGGTCTGGAGCACCCTCAGGCTCCCTGCTGGTATGCCCCAGGGCTCAAAATACTTGCAGGCTTTTAAGGGCCTGAGGCAAGGGCTGCCATTGAGGCAGCACAGCTTTGGGGCGAGAGAGGCTTCTGCTCTTAGGCCGGCCCCCCTGAGTGGCTGAGAGCAAATTTGCTCCTAGGTTGCGATTGCATATGCCTTACTACGCAGTAAGTAATCATAAGTAAATTTGTTACTTGCATTTGCATGATTAGTGGTTTTAATTGTGCAGTAAATGTGTACATGTGTAGACACATACGCTTATTGAACAGTAAACTATGCTAATGAGCAGTTAAGCATCTTGTATAGACATGCCTAGTGAGTTCACCCTCTTGACCTTTCAACATTAGTGCAAGCTGAGGTTTGTGCTGCTATAACTGGACTGTTTCCAGAACCAATTAGCTTTCTGAAAGTTAACTTGGGTACTGCTGTGCTACACTGAGGACTGAAGAACAGATGTATCTTCAGTATTCAAGTTTTAACTGGTCAGCATTGCATAACATGAGCTTCAGTGTGATACCAACTGGTTCAATATGTCAGGACTTAAGAAATCATAAGCATTAGCAACACTTAAGAAGCTCTCCCATTCATAATTATGTATATGTATCACTTGGCAAGTGGCAGCCAACAGGCACTACAAATACTCTAGACACCTATCCTTGTAAGGTCTATACTTGCTTGAGGACTGAATATCTTTTGAATGATAGAAGGGTTTCTACTCTGATCCAAGGAAGTAGGCAGTATTGTGGCTCTTATAGGATGTTTCTTTGAGGAGGTAAAATTGACAATATTCTTGGTACCAAGTTGTTTATTTACAAACAAATGCACGTGAAATCCCATCTGTCTGAACATGGGAAAAGCAAACAGTAGCAGGAATTTTCTTTGCTTATAAATCCCTAAACATGCCATTCCTTCAAGCTCTCTGCCTAGAAAGCCCTGTCTTTCTACTTCTTCACAGGACGTTTACAGTGCATCCTCAGAGGGACACTTTCAGACATGCGCCACCCACCTGCCCCTGCTCAGATGCACCAAAACCAGTAAGACAGCTGTGAGGCCACTCCAGGGGCATCCTTAGTGATCTCTCTCAAGCAGACCAACGACTGACATCTCAATACTACCCATAGTGATCATACAGGTGGAACAGATATGGAGTAGCTTCACTGTCTGTGAGCAGAAGTATCCTCCTGGGACATGTGAAGGACACCACGTAGACACTCTAAGTGTATGTGCAGGTTTTACATTTAGATTAACCTAACTAGGATTAGGTTATTTAAATGCCCATCTGTGCAGACATTTGAGAGGTTTAAATCAGACAAAAATGGTGGGCCTGATCTAAATGAGATTGCTTACCCCAACCCCAAGGCTGAGCTCTTCCTTCCTCCCCCCTGCCCCTCCCACCCTGACTGGGCTTCTTTTAGCCCTCTGATACCCCTGAACCCAGGTAGAGAACCCCCTCACAGACCTACCAAGGCCCCCAGGAACCCATTGACCCCCCCTCTCTCTTGCCTACCCCTCCCTTTGCCCCAAGTTACTTATACTGGGTTCCCAGTACAGGAGAGTACATGCACAAGCTGCTCCCAATCTATGATCACACAGTTTAACCTTCTGGTTAATGTATATTAGCAGTATCTGAGGTAACTTTCAATAAGCTTGTTAGTCCTGGAAACACTCTAGCTATAGCAGCACGGACCTCAGCTTGGGCTAATGTTGAAAGGCCAAGAGGGTAGACTCACTGTTAGGGGAGGTTACCCACTGCCTAGAAAAAAAACTCTTATCTCCCCCACAATATAAAACAAGGAATTCTCAGCCCCTTCAGCTTAGCACTGAACTGTCATTTGCATTGGGCAGTCCTTCCATCACTTCTAGCTTTCTTCACTATTTAAAAGGGCTTACCTCTTTCTTGTATTGAATTAGAAAGGGTACACGGTATGCATTTTGACTTAACAAGGTCTGTGGGTTTTTTTGTTTTTTAATCTAAGACTCATTTTAGCATCTCCCAACATAAGAATAGCTAATGTTCTCTGAGCAAACTGCAGGCTCAAAATCTGCAAGAAAGCTTTTCTCTTCCTTGCAGTATCCTGGACCTCCTAGGAGTTGATAAGAAGAACAAGGGCAATGCTTTAATGCTTTGTAGTAAAAAAGTATGCGTACAGCACCCAGCTATAGATTTAGAATGTATTTTAATAGAACTACAAAATGAGGTAAAGCAAGCGTGGCTGAAAATATTAACATTGGTCTCTCTTGATTATTTTTATTGATATATGGTGACTAGGTGCCTCAGTGATGGATGATGATATAAATCACTGAAATAAAAATACTGAATTGTATAATATTTATGTATGAGTTAAGTAACACTTTTATTCGTCCAGTAATTTCAGAAATTAGGAAGAGACTTTAGTGAATAGGCTTCATTTTTTTGTGTTTTTACTTACTGGATTGCTAGTGTATGTACTGTATTAATCATTTTATAAGCTCTGCAGTCTCCTTAGCTTTACTAAACCAGTGACATATTTCTCTGATCTGCTTTGTATGAATCCAGACAAAATCCCAGACGTGTTTGTGGTTTTATTAATGATTCCCAGACCCTTAATTTGTCATGTTATGAAAGGACTGCAATTTACGTGTCTCTGTTGCACACGCTCTCTTATATGTGTTTCACGACCTAGGAAACAAACCAAAAAAAAATGTTTTTTAAAGGGTGGGGAGGGCTAAAAGGAACATGGATTTTTGAAACTATGCTATTATGATATGAAAATGAATACAGCCTAAATGCCAGTGAACACTAGAGGGCACACCACTGTGAATAATAAATTAATGTAAGGATAACACTTTCAGTCTCTTTGAAATGCAATTAACATTTCTACCCTTTTCATTTTTAAAGGGAATTTTGCAAGATGCCAGACTGAGGGCTTTGGAAACTTTTGCATTTAAAACTGAGAGAAGCAGCAGTAGCCACATGAACTTAATTGTCAATTTAATTGAGTGTGTTATTGTAGGCCAAACTAGAGGAGGCTCCACAGGCATAAAGATTCATAACACAATACAGCTATGGGAAATGATGAGGCTCATAGTACTTCAGGTAAATATGACTGAGAAGGTCTCTCTGTTCTAGCGCTACATATGGACCAGTACTCCATTTTTTCGTAGACTATATGAAAGTTGATGCTTCATTTTCAATGATGGAATTGTTGCCTTAGCTTCCATAGTGTTCTTGAAGTAAATATATTAGACGTCTCAGTACTTTCATCATGGATGTGGATAATTATAGCTCCATAGCCATATGGACAACTGTAGTCACAATGGTAAGTAACATAGTGTAAAATCTGGGCTCTTTCACAAAGTTTTCACGGTTTCAAAGCTTCCCTGTACAGCAGTTGTCCAGGATAAGCTTGAGATTCCACAAAGTTGTCTCTTACAGTTCTATGACAGATGTTTAGTCTGGAATAAACTTTGTATACCATGATGTAAGACCCAAAAAAGAGAATGTAATGCAGGTGAACCTTTTGGTGGTGCTGCCGTTGTAACTGTAGTAATGAGATCTAGGTCAGCTTTCAGTCATTTTTTGTAAAACTACATGCCCAAGGAAAGTAAATTCTGCCTGTTTGAAGTGATATTTAAT
The DNA here is from genome assembly GCF_000455745.1 of Alligator sinensis. Lineage (NCBI taxonomy): Eukaryota > Metazoa > Chordata > Crocodylia > Alligatoridae > Alligator > Alligator sinensis. The sequence continues at coordinate 2,582,761 of NW_005841830.1, forward strand.
AGAGTTCTATTTCAGTCTCCCTCTTAAGTGCATTGTAATATGCCTATAAGTGTTTTTCATGCTTTTCTGTTGTTTTTCCAAACACAATAATGTCACCCAGATAACACTGGACTCCAGACTTGGTTTTCAAGGATTGCTGACATCAGCTCCATATAGCAGCTGTTGAAAATAAAAAAACTCCACCGTGTGGGGCAAATTATGTGAGGTCTCTGTTATCCCTGTGTAATAATCCATAGTGTCATGCAGGCTGTGGATGAAGACTGGAAAACATCTTCATTCTGCCAAATTCTGCTAATCCTTCATCTGCATTTTGGAAAGGGTGGCTATCATATTACTATTGTTTTATATTTGGCTTTTTTAAGTCTACTTAGGGACTAGCACCTCCAGTCTTTCTCCGCAACTCTGTAATTAGTGAAACCCATTCAGAAGATTCAATTTCTTTCACAAGGTCATTCCTTACCAGTTTGTTTAAGCTCTTGCAACTATTAAGGACACCTTATCTCTCACTGAGAATGGAAGCAGAATATTTTCTGTTGCAAGGGTGTCACATTTGTTTAAGTTTTAATTTTGTGAACTAACTCTTTTTCATAACCTAGCTGGTCTAATCTAATTGGTCATCTGTACTATCTTTAGTAATAACAAATGGAAGTCTGCATTATCCTGTTGCTGTGTGGTGCTGGAGGAAGATGTATATTATTTGATGATTAATGCAGTAAACAGATCTCTGCCTAAGGTAGGAGTACCACTATGTAACATACAGAATTTAGCAGGCTTGCAATATGTCGCAAAACTCGCATTTACGTGCAAACAACTATGATTAGGAATGTGGCCCACCTGGTAGCCCATAAGATTTAACCTAGGTTCAGTGTGTCAAAATTGTACAAGCAAATAAATGTGGATAATATTACAATTGTTGAGCATGCCCCAAACGTTAATCTATGGGCTTGTCCATGTGGTAATAGAAAAAAAACAACCCTTGCAGTACATACTATCTTATCTTTGTATATTTGGAAATACATGTATATGTCCTTGGGACAGTAACACCTGATATAACTTCATGTACCTGTTGTTTGAACAAAATGTTCTGTGACTTCACTGCGACTTCAACGAAATGTCTTCTCTTCTTGCTTCAGGATGCATTTGGTAGCCATGTTTGTCTGAGACAAAAAGAAATACAGTACTCTAAAACTCTTGGTTTAGAGATGATACCTTTTATTAGACCAACTAAGAAATCGCAAAAAAATTATCTTTCTTTGCAAGCTTTTGGGCTTATGCACCCTTCCTCAGGCTTAGGGAAAATTAAGATGGTACAAGTTCTCATAGACCAGGGGTGGGCAAAATGCAGCCTGGGGGCCAGATGTGGCCCACCAAGCCATTCTATCCAACCCACAGGGCCCCTAAAAAAATTAGAAATTTAATATTTATCTGCCCTGGGCTGCCTGTCATGTGGCCCTCGATGGCTTGCCAAAACTCAGTAAGCAGCCCTCTGCAGATTTTGTCATAGACAAAAAGAAATACAATGTTCTAAAACTCTTGATTAGAGTTTTGCATTTCTTTTTGTCTCAGACCAACATGGCTACCAAATACATCCCCGAAACATAGAAGATGGCGAATTTTTGTTAATTTTGGAATTATACGCTTCATTGCTAAACAACAAAGAAAGATCTCTGCACCTCGCCTCCTTTCTGCCATCTGACACCACCAGGGAAGAAATCCTACCTTATCTGCACATCAAAGAGCACCTCACACAAAGGGCCTCTCTTGGACCCAGAGGAACAGACATCCATCTTCAGCTTCCTCTGTGCAAAATGAAGTTTATTTTTCTACCTATGGGGACTTGTACCATCTTTAATTTTCCCTAAGTCTGAGGAAGTGTGCACGAGCCTGAAAGCTTGCAATGAAAGATGATTGTTCTGATATTTCTTAGTTGGTCTAACAAAAGGTATCATCTCTGAGCCAAGAGTTTTAGAGTTTTGCATTTCTCTTCTTGCAGTATTTGTATCCAAGCTCTCTTGCAGGGCTCCAAGTATAATGTGCAGGGTATTGTAGAGAAAGGCAATAGTAGCATAGTTTTCCTTGCAAGTTTCAGGGTCATGGAACTTACGGTATAACTTGCTTGTATTTTCTTTGGATTTTTTATGTGCCTTACTCAAACTTCCAATAATAATGGTTGCATGGTTTGAATTATATTTGCTGTATGTTGACCTATTGCTTTTGATTTCACCATTGCAGATTCATTTTGACTAGCAATGGTTATAGCATTCTCTAAAGTCAGTTTTGGGTCAAATAAGCATGTTCTACTGCAAGGTGTATGTGGTGTAAATCCTGTCTACTGGCTTTGTATTATTTGGTCTGCCATGTTGCAAAAATTGCCTGTAACAACCAGCTGCCTTAAAGGAACACTATCTTGTTCTGTTGATTCTCCTGATTTCTCTGCACAGTGGTAACATTTATAGAGTTAATCTGTGACATAATCTTTGGGCACAGATGTTCTTTAAGGTTGTGAGTGCTGTAACATAGTTTTCTTCAAAAGAAAGGGTGTAGAATATGGCCTGGTTCTCTGTTCCAAGATGTTGTATAAAAGTGTGTGCATTCTTGTCTCGCCTAGTTCTGTCAAAGGATGTAATTGTGAAATGCTTTGAATCAAAGCAGTGAAGGGTACTACAGACTCATGTGGTATAACAGAAGAGATGCAGATGGATTCCAGGGGAGCAGAGAATGTTACTAATTTGCTTTTTGGGGCTGAGAGAAACAACAGCAGCCAGATGAATTTAATACAATGCTTGTTGTAGACCAAACCTGGGACACAAGACAGGAACTCATAGTCCTCTGTAATCCTCTACCCCTTTATGCAAGGTTCAAAATACTTCAAGGAAATGCAGCCATGTATATCCTTAGAGGTATCTCTGTTCTAGCTTTGTACAAAAGAGTGTCTTTCTACAGTCTAGGGTTGATACCATAATGACATATAAATTGATGTACAGAGATTATGTACAATATTAGTAGTGCAAGCTCTCAGTTTATCCAGCCATCAAATTTTCTTGGTACTCAATAATCTGAAAAGACTCCATGCTTGTAAAACTGAACTGGATGTTAATTAAGGGAACTATATACATGAATGCTGAAACTGCTACTAGCACTGCAGCTAATTGCATGAAGACTAACCTCTTGGTTCCCACTCCAAACTCTTTCTTCCTGCAATGTTCCAGGCAGGCTGTACATCTCTCCTCTGAATTATTTTTGCTTTACTGGATCTTTGTGGCTTTTTTTCTAACATTTGCTAACTTGTTGGGACTAGTACATAGGCCATTCTAAGGATATTTCATTTACTGCCATTCAGCCATACTACAATGCAGCCTGTTTGACTTCATGATCTTTCAGGTGCACCAGCCTTCAGACCAAGCTTGTTTATGTTACTGCAGCTGAGGGAATTGCTTTTATCTCATTGTTGCCTTCATTCTGTTGTATGGTGTTCTGTTGGTCCTTTGTATTGCTCATGTACCTTATTTCATCTGAATCTCCTAGCTTAAGCCAGTTAAGAGTTGAAATCCTTTGTATCCTCCTAGTCCTGACCTTGGCACTGTAGTCCAGGTCTCTGGCTGACTGCAATAAACTTTGTAGTTTGTCTTTATTTTAGCCTTCACTGCTGTTCTGAAGCTATAGCTATCTTGTGTTGCTCTGAAGCTTAGACTCTTACTTTAGTCCTGTTTTATTTAGTCCCATTTTATGGAGGAATCAGCTGCCCTAGTGAAGTTTTCACTTATTGTGGCATAATTGCAGACACATGAACAGTTACTGCATGCCAGCCATTCTGCAGTTAAGTCCTCCATCCCTGTTACTTCATTTTTTATTTGTTCATTAGTCCATAAAAGGCATACTGCCTCTATTTGCAGGCAAAAAGCATGAACCTGTTTCATCAGGTCAACTCTTACATTTCTTGGAACTGCTGTTCAATCCACTTTAAACAAATCTCTTGTTGACTGCCAAGCTCATCCTACCTGAGAGCAGGGAATGGCCTTCTACAATACTTGCTTCTTGCAATCTGTCTAGTTCTATAGCACAAAGTATCTTAAAGCCCCATTCTGTTCGGTGATCTGTTGACAGATTATCTTCTATTTCACTAAGCCATCCATGTTGTACTCTGAAAGGTATATCATGCTCAGTGGGCATGTCTACACATGTATTTATGTGCACCTAAACTTAATGAGCCTTTGCTTAAGGTGCATTAAGGCAATTTAGGCATGTGGCTACATGTGGACGCACTAATGCACATTAAGGCGCATTAAATTTAGGCGCTAATAGCTAAGTTGCATTAGTACATGTGCAGACACACTAATGTGCATTAACACTGTGTCCATTAATGCACACCACATTAATGTGAATTAGCACATCTACACATGCATTAATGTGACTTAGCTATTTGCGCCTAAATTTGATACCTGCATAAAGCAGGTATCAAATTTAGGCTCGCGTAGCCTTAAATCATCATTTTTAAGGCACATTAAGGGCACACATATGTAGACATGTGTCCTTAATGTGCCTTAAAAATGACAATTTTAGACTAAGCCCACTTAAAAGAGGCACATGTAGATGAACCCAGTGAATCTGCCACCAGCAGTGACTTCCCATGACAATATCTTTTTCTCACATCCTAGCACTGGAGCCTCAAAAACATATTGTTACTATGAGGGTGCACTCAGAAGTGGTTTCTTTAGGATGGTTTATAATAGCTTGTTATCTGACTGCAACTTAGAGATGTAATATGATTTTTAAATTATTCATTTAATCTCCTCTAATTATATCGGTTAAATGATTAACCGATAGCATAGCACATCAGAGACAGCTGCTGCTGGGAGCTGCTCCTGGCTCTCATAGCCCAGCCCCTTGACTGGGCAGAGGAGGGGAGGAGGCGCAGGCCCTGCCAGACAACACAGCTCACGTGAAGCCTTGCCCTGGGAGTGCCAGTGAATAAGCAGCTAATTGCTTAATTTATGAGTCATTAGACTGCTTGCTGTTTTCCTCTTAGGCTATGGGTACTAAACTAAGTGATTTTCCTGAAAAATGCGATTTGCAATGAAATGCCACGATATGGCCGCTTGCTGGAGACACACGTGTGGAGGAGCAAATAGCCCCTCCTCTACCCAGCACCAGGACTTTCCACCTAAGGCAGCCACAGCTGCTAAGCCCAGGAAAAAGCTTCTTACCTTCAATGGATAGCAGTAGGAGCAGCCCAACCATATGGAGAGACTGAGCAAGGGAAGTCAGCAGACACACTTGTATATAAGAGCAGCCCATCAGGGAAGCAGGAGGCTTTTGGCACAATTATTCAAACAGCTACATCATTGCCTGCCTGCTTCACTGCTCCAATTGTGCTGCTCTCTGACTTTGTTAAGAAAAAATCAAGCTAAGCCAAGAACTTCTCAGCCCAGGACTAGGTAAAGCAGTACCTTACAGGAACCCTCCAAACTGATTAGCTGACACTGAGCTCAGCATCAGACTCACTGCCAATTAGCCTGAGCCTGACAGAGCAGAGCAGCATTTTCCTTCCTGCCTTCAGAAGCAATGTGGGGCAGACAGCCCTAATAACTGGTAAGGTAACTAGTTATAACAGATGTTAGAACTGCACCTATTGGTTGAATGATTGTTTAACCTTCGACATCCCTACTGCATGTCCATCCTGTCCCCAAAGGTGAACCAATAGAATCATTCTTTGGCTAAGAATACATCCAGTAGCACTTGGTCAACCAGAACATATTTCTTTCCTGTGTCTAAAAGAGCTCTTACTAAATTCTGTGGGCTGGTGGCTTCACATCAGTGCTGCTTCTAGGTTGCCTTTTAAGGTACCACATTGCAACTCTAGCTGTTTTGTCAGGATATAGTATTTTAGGACTCCTGTCTGGATTTTGACTTCCTATACCAAATGCCTGTTGTCAGCCCTTTAACAATTCCTATGCTGCATCAAGAATTCACATGCACAGAATGGGAGTTGTGCAGAGAATCTGCAAAGATTGTTCACCATCCCCATCAATCGTTGGGCTCTGTGACAGGCTCAGATAATCTCCCTCCCTGGTGGAGCCTGGTACCTCTAGTGGACAGACTGACCTGTTCACATTTCCCAACTTCCTCTACCTCCTATCTCTTTTCTGCCCCAACTTGTTGTTTATAAAGTGGTGGCTGCCTACTGAAGCTTGGGTGGCCTACTACTTGGTGTCTGATACATCTCTCCACTCATCCTGTAAGTGTATTCCTTCTTGAAGAGGGCCTTCATCACCTTAGGTGCTAAAATCATGACATCCAGCCACCCCCATAGTCACACACAGATCTTGCAGATGTCAATCAGTATTTTAAAGGGGGGGGGGGAGGGGGGAACTCCTCACTTGGCCCCTCAAGCCTCAAACCTTTGTTGGGACTTCTGTCTTCCTGGCTTCAGCCCCTTTCCTCTAGCTGGGTTCCAGACTCCTGGCCCTGACCTCGTCCTCTGGGCCCCTGGCCCCAGCTGCTTGCATGCTGCTCCTACCTGCTTATGCACTGCTCTGCCCTGAGGTCCCTGACCCTGGTTAAGTGGCTCTATGCTAATTGCCACTCTGGCACCCCTGTGGCCTCCATACCACCTCTGTAGCTACAACCTGGTCCTCCAGTCTTAAACTTAAGCATAACAGAAATGAAAGCAAACTGCTTCCCACAAAAGTTCTCCCCTACTCTTGGTCAATACCCGACTACCAGCTCTATTTCCCCCTTAGTGATCTCAGTCTTGGTTTCATGGGTAGCTTGGGTGTCTACAGGTCTGTTTCCTACAGCCAGATTCCCCAGGAGCTCCTGTCCCTGCAACATGCAGGACCAGGCTGTCTCTTCTGACTCAGTCCCTGAGTTTGTCTGAAAGCCCTGCCCCATATCTGTCATATGGTTCCCAAGCCACGCACAAGAGTTTCCCCTTTACTTAAGGGCCACCCTGTGCTCCTCTCCTGCAGTTACATATATGTGGCTTAGCCTGCTGTCCTCTCTTAAAGGAACAGGAACCTCTAGCTCCCTGTTACAGCCCCCTTTAATTTCTTCTGTCTGGGCATTTCCTTATTGCCTCTTAGTCTCTCAGGATCTGTCCTGTGTACTCCAGAAGGCAACAAATGTCCAATGTATAGTATTTTAGTTCTCTTCAGCTTCAAGGCAGGTTATCCCCATTCATACTCACCTTCTACTCCTGGCACCTCTTTAGGAACAGTCACAAATTGGTAATATGTCTGTTGACATGAGCAGTTACAGTCTTGATTTATGGAAGTGTTCCTAGTGCCTGTTTCAGTTTACATGGGCACATCTGAGTGATTGGGATGGTTCCCACCAGGCATTTGTTCTCAGTGGTACCCACAAAAAAATTGGGGCAAAGATTGTCAGGTGACTAGATGGCTAATTCAGATCAGTATATTAGGATGAATTTTTGACATCACAAACAGTGAATAATTTTGCCCTGGGGAAATAGGGTTCTGTGTCCTCGGGTATTGATAGTGTGCGGTGTTCTTCTTAGTCCTCTGTTAACTGGTTTTGTGTCAGTGCAAATCTTTAGTTTGCCTGACAATTTTTTCAACATTACTAGGCTGCTGAGCCACTTGGTGCTAGTTTCCATCAATGGAAGGTGATGTCTCTCTTTGTAGGCTTGCCAGTTGTTCATTCAACACATCTGCTCAGGCAAATAGAACTGTACTTCAGTAGCCTTGGACTGGATGTATGTCTGTTTCTATCTTCAGTTTGCCCTCTAGCTGTTAATCCTGAAATATATCTTTAGTCTGTTAGAATGCCAGACAGGGCCCAAAGTCACTATTCTCCATCATCTCTCACACTGAAAATGTACTTGTTGTTGTTGTACTGAAATAAGATCTATGACTTGTGTTGCCCTGCTGTCCATCAGGGGATGGTTCTCATATAAAATGCTATAAAATCCAAGCAATTGTATTGTTTGTTTCATGGCTTTCTTCTTGACAGCCTGTATTTGCCAGCTGACACCAGGATACTTTTATTGTCTCTGACATGTGCTTGGTCACCCTTCTCTAATCTCAGCTTTCTTCTTATTGTTACTGATTACATCACAGCTGGCTCCACAATCAGCTGGAAGTAAAATGGTCTTTTATCTAATAATGTGGTTGCAAATATGATGGGTAAAGGGCTCTGGGTCTTCTATAGTGCATGCTTATTTGAAGTCTGGACTAGTTACACTTAAGATGCTCTCTTCTTCGCCGGCAGTCTCTGTGTCCTCTACCACTGCACATACTGCTGTGTGTTTTCTCCCAGGGGTAGCGCAGAGCTGGAGCATCCAGTGATTCTGTTGCCCTTGCACCAATGCCCATTGGTTGGGTGTGTTTCTTTTTGCCTTTTCTATCAGTTTCCACAGTTAATAAACTGACCCGTGTGTAGACAGTCTGACTCTCTGGCTTCCTTGAACTTGAGTGCTTTTTTGCCCTGGTGGCTGTATTAATGTTTCAATCCTTTCCCTGGTCAGTGGATGTATACTTGGTGGTGCTTCTGTGTTCATTCTCCCAATAAATTCTGCCATAAGATAAAATCAAGTTTCCCACAAGCTATCCTCTCTCTCATAACAAATGATATTGGTCAGAATCTAGTCCACCTGCTAGGTATCTAAGGGGACTTAGGAGTCTATATGCAATTCTATTCCACTCTGTTCAAATCCTGAGAAGCTATTAATGTATCTACTTTTGTAACACATTGCCATTTTATCCTTAAGACTGAATCATAAAAGCACAGTGAGGAGAACGAGACTCCACCCGCTACTTGTATTAATGGTTTCGGGGACTTGAGCAGGGTGGAGAGAATCACACTAGCATGGATATGTCCTCTTATGCACCTAATAAGTGGAATAGAATCTGGCCCGCTAAATATCTCCAAAGCTATTCATGAATGGCAGCATTCTCTGCTCTTTACCGTGAGTAAATATTCCTTTGTCTGTTTCTTATTTTTTTTGTATAAGTAAACAGTATCTCCCTGCTGTCTTGCTCTGTCTAGGGTCACAAGATCTGTGAACATGTAAATTAGCTGTTCCAGTTTTTTGGGTGTTGTTCTGGGCAACAGTTCTCACTTACTGTAGCCTCTCAGTTGCTTCTTGTTCTTTCTTCCCAATCAGATGATGACAATAAAACTTTACCTTCACTTTTAATCTTTATGCTCCTACAGTCAGTTCTCTGTAAACACTCAGATCCGGCTTTCACTGCTTCCATGATTGCATATTTATATCTAAGAATGCTAGCAACCCAGTAATCCAGAGTCCCTCCAAGCTGCTTAGTTCCGTTTTCTGATGCTGCATTGTTTTCACATTAATCACATTCCTTGCTGTGCAACTCAATTGATGGACCGCTTCCACCATGTATCATGTACTACCTGTTGGTCATAACACCAGAGGACCCTACTGTTCTGAAACGAAACTGACTCTCCATTAAGAGATCTATTTACTGATGTGCTACAACTGCACCTAGCTATGTGTACATAAACTGACTTCCTGGGGTGTCACCCAGCCTTTTCTCTTATACAACGCAACCTGTGTACCTCCCTCCAAGTTTTGTGCACCTCAGACATGACCAGTGAGACTATTTCTGAAGAGGAATGGATAATCTACTCTGCATGTATGTATAGTGTGTTACTGTTATTGACAGTGACAACCAGACTACTAGATCTTTTATGGGAAAATGTTCTTCACTGTATTCCTATCAGCCTAAGTGTATTCCAGGGAGAACTACCCTCCTGAGTATAGAATCAGTTCACGTATGCTCGTGGAACTGTACAGCTCCTGTGTATCACAGTACTGGGGGCTATTTTTCTGCTTTAGGAAAGATTCATGGTTTCCATTTTGTCTACTGTCTTACAAACACTAGTTGGTGTCCCAGAGGAGCAACTGCTATTTCTTCCTGTTCTACCAAAACAGTTTACATTCATCATATGGGGCTAGTGACACTAGTTTCCCCATGAACAGTCATGTAATAAGGCAGCCAAACTATTGTGGTAGCTTAGAAATATCCCTCAGAGGGACCAATAAAAGTAGACCCATCCCTATTTGAGGCTGCAAAATTGTTGCCTCAACTTGATTTTTAATGCCTTTAATATTCACTTTAGAGAGTGATATTTTCATAGTTGGTTTCTAGCCAAAATGTAATTCCTGCTAGAAAGTTTGAGTGATATTCTTAACCTATGTAGATTAAAATATATGGATATTTTCCCTGATTTTTAAAAAACATATATTTTTTTAAAGAGATCCTTAGAAAAAAAATCCTCTTCTTTGAAGGAAAGATGACTGTGATTAAGATGAAGAAGATCTGGATTCAATTCCTGGCTCTCTATACCTCAGCTACTTACCTCAGTTACCTCACCTATACCTCAGCTACTTATCATCTAGTCTTTGCTTCCCTTATCTACCTAGATTTTAAGCAATTGGGGCATGGACTGTTTCTTACCACATTCTCTGTTCAGCTGTGTTCAGTGTGCTTCTTTTCCATCTGATTCTATGATTTAGGCATTACTGGAAACAAATAATGGAGAATAATTGCTGAAGGTTGACACTTCCAGTTTAGTAGATGATTGGTCCTCAAAGAAGGGGAAATACCTACTGAAAATGTGGGACTTGGTTGACTCACAAGACAATTTTTTGCTAACCTGTGCAGCATACATAAAATTTTGCACATAATTATGACTGTAGGTTGGAGTCTGTTCCCACTGGAAACATTAGTGAAAATGCTATTAGCTAAAGAATTACAGAACCAGTCTCTAAATGAATATGACAGTTTGCTATGTTGATGAAGCCACAGAGCTTGGAAGATCCACAAGAGCAAAAAGTTTTAGAGAAAAGCTTAGAAGCTTTGCTAATGACCTTGTGAATCTCACAAGCTTCAGGTACTTCTTTCTGGTATCTGTTTAACAAACTGTACCAATGTAATAGTATTTAAGAATCCAAGTATTTATTTGGTCTCATAGCCTTAATGGCTGAGCATCTCTCAGACATGAGTAAATTTACCTTCATGCTAGTTCTGTGAAGTAGGGAAGCACTGTTATTCCCCTCTTACAGAAAAAGATCTGAAGCACAGAAAAAGGCAAATAGCCTGCCCAAGGTCACGCAGGAAGTATGTGGCGGTATGGAGAACTGAACCAGGAGTACTTTATTGTTCTGTCTCTTTCTTAGCCTTAAGAAACCTAAATAATTTAATAGGAAAAAAACATAAATCAAGTGCTGAATTCTTTAAAAACATCATAAAAACTTGGGAACTGCAAATGTTGTGCTACTGGCTACAGTGTTAATTTGGTTGCACTGCATATCTGAAGTACTTTTCTCTTCAGTTCAGCTCTTTAGTTTCTTTAGGTCAATACTATTTATATCTTAAATATGAAAACGTGTATACTCCAAAACAGAAAAGATTAATTGTATAGTTGAATTCCTGTTGATGTTAAACCTATCACTTCTTTACCTTCTGTAACTTTACTTGTGTCATCTCAGTGTTTCGTTAAATCACTTTTCTTCAAACTTAATTTAGTTAAATGAAATGCTTCTTTTACAGCCTGTAGAATTCTTTGATGACATCCAACTTTTTATTCTAGTCTTTATGTTTTCTGATTATTAAAAAGGATAGTAATGTTAATAATATGGATTTTGATTGCAACTATAAAACATAAGGAGCATGTCTCTCTATACAGATAATCATCACTGGAATTAATTTTCTTCAACAATTCTAATCATGATTTATGGCTAATCAAGAAGAAAGAAAAGCATGTTGAATATGCATTTTTATTTAACCAAAAGGTTTTGAAGATGTATGGAATTCATTGTGAATAATTCACGCCCTTTAAGATCAGAAGTTTTGAGACACAAAAAGTTGGAAGGTGGTTTTATGGGGAAGGATGCCATAGGGATTTGCCAAATAGAAAACAAAAGCCACTCCTGATGTGTGCAAAAGCCAGCAAAACACGATGTCTGTGGCACCAGGAAAATAAAATGTTTTCTAAAGAGCCTGTAACAATGTAGATTATTTTTCTCTAGAAATTTAAATTATTCATTTTGTCCTTGATCAGTTCCAACTAACACTTGTTCATAGCTCGCAAGTTATTCTCCACTACATAAAAGCAATCCTTGGAAAAAAGTTACATTAGAAAAAAAGAAAAACTGCCACAAAATAGTCTTTTCCAATTTATGCCCCACACAGGCTTCTCTGATTAAGAAAATTCTTTCAGTTACTTCAGTTATTTAAATTTTCTTTGCCTCATACAATGTATTGCTCTACTTATTCGTTTTCTACTGGATTAAACATAAAATGGAAATGTAAAGCAGGAGAAGTGTTGAAATATGCTCTGTAATTTTGGGGAATTGCATAGTATTGAGTGTAATGTGAACTGGCAGATGAAGCTTGAGAGAGAGAGAAGATAGCATTTCTGTCATCTGGCATGATCTGATACAGTCCCTTCTACAGTCCTCAGCCAGCACAGCAGATATTCATTGCTCTTCCTGTTATACTTTTAGCAAAAGATATAGGTCCCATGTTACAGGTATTTGATTTACTGTCTTACAAGCACTTAAATACTCACTTAAACCAATGGGATCCACCCATGCTTAAAGTGAAATGCATGTATGTTTGTACAACTGGGGCTTTAGCTGACCTGTATCAAATTGTTACGTTGATGCCTTTGCTGCTTCTGTTGAGCGTAGTTTTTAATTACAGAAGAAACCCATTCAATGGGCGATATTAGTTAGATGGCATTGCCATTCTAGTCTTCTAGCAACATTTAGATTTTTTTAATAGGTTGTGTTTTTAAACGGGTCCTGACTGCTTTCTAAATTACATTTTCATACATGACTGGTTTTCTTGATGCTCTTAATTCTTTGGGTGCCTTTTGCAGTTTCCAGTGACTTTGAGTTCTCAGTGTCTGAATTCAGTACTCAAGTTGAAGCACTTCCAAAAATGAGGTTGTAACCATCCACATGCATATGCAAAAAACTAATTTGCATATATAAATTGAGTGTTTATTGGTGTGTATTAAAAATGTTAGCCTCTTCCTGCCCCATCTATGATGAATAGTGCCAGATACTTTTGTTGATGAGGTAGGTGGTCTGGTGGTTTCTCTACTGAAGATGAGCTATCACACAGGTGTGGTAGCCCCTCTGGACTCCCTGCGTATGTGCTGCTGAGGGAGCTCACACCACTCCTTTTTATATAGCAAGATGGATATCACAACACACACTGTTACATGGCCTCTGAATCATCCTACCATGTGAATCAGAAAGAGTTAAGAATACCCTCTAATCAGTTGATTCTGCCTCCTTCCTATGCTGCCTTCTATCTTGGCAGTCCAGAGAGGTAAAAGAAGAATTTTGCTTATTGAACCACCGTTTTCTAACACAACATGCCCAGTTACATGGCAATGCAATGTTGATATCAACATATTTTTCACAATTTAGGCTTCAAAGTGACACTCAGCTGAGAAATCATAAAAATGGAAGTGTGTCACTCTTGGCAAATGTTGCTCTCTCATTTTTGTTTGCTACTCCTTAAAAAGGAAAAAAGTCATTTAGGTAGTATTTTAAAAACCCTGTCAGAAAGCAGACGCCATCTCTGAAAACACAGCAGCGAGCCCTGCTTCACTCCTATTTCATTTTACCTGCATGCAGAGAAGGTCAAGCAGTGAATTAGCAGACACCTTTGATTGTGTCACAGACAACAACCCGCTTCAATACATTATCAAATAATAGACTATAAATTATGTAAGCATTGAAATGCCAGATAGCAGAATAGCATTTCCACTGCTAAACAGAAGCACTAAGTTGGTTAGAAACTACTAACTCTGGTGATGTATTGATTTTGAAGAAGAGTCAAAACATTAACACTTTGCATCCAGCTTTTCTTTTCCTTTTGCTTTACTAACAAAGTACAATTTAATATATTCCCTCTATTTACATGGCCACTAGCTAAGTCATGCTTCTACCTTACAGAAGCCATATTTAAATAAACATTCCAACCAATTGCACAAAATACTTTTAAATATAATGCACCAGTGCCGTACCTCCCAGATGAATCCTAACTATTGCAAGGTCCTGTCTGCCCAGCATGGATATTGAATAGCCAGAGCCATAGCTGCCTCTAAAAGGAGGGTGCGGACCATTACCCTTGCTAATAGAACAGTCTCTCTCTAGTGTGCAATATATGCTGCCCTAGCTTTCTAATGCCCTGCACCCTAGTAAATGGTACATATGTTACATGATAGTATACATGGACCTAACACAAGATTGGTAATAAAGCTGGCTTTGTTCCAGTGAATGCCAGTGAGCCAACATTTGGTAGTGAGCATTTTAGTACTGTTCAAAATGATTTAATGAAATAGCCATATGCATGGGTAAGTAGTATATGGCTCTCCGCCCTTCAATGCAAATGTGACAGGTGGGCAGGACCGGAAGTCCTGCCCCCTTCGCTCCGCCCCCTTCCCCCTTTTATGGTGTGTGACATCACCAACCACACCCCCTGACCCCGGTCACATGGTGCATGACATCAGCAACTCCACCCCTAACCCCGGTCACATGGTGCATGACATCAGCAACTCCGCCCC
>NW_005841830.1:2606256-2606566 GCF_000455745.1 Alligator sinensis
TACAACGTCTGACAAAGATCACAATAATTTCTCATGCCAAACACCTTTCTCACATCTAAAACACCATAATAATGTTCACCATGTAGCAGAAGAAAACATGTGTCGCGGTATCTGGGCGTGTCCTGTGTTTTAAATAAACTCCACCCGGTTTTTTCCTTATGCATCACTATGTGAATGTTAACTTGCTCATGGTATTCAAACAAAGGTACTTGATGGAGCATAACCTTTTGATATATAGACAGTCCTAATTTCCTATGCAGTTCTTTGGCACCATCTAGCAGTTCGACATCTCTGGCCCCTCTACGTTTTG
>NW_005841830.1:2609950-2614228 GCF_000455745.1 Alligator sinensis
CTCCTCAAAACTATTTCTACGGTAACGCTTTCTATAAGGCCATCTTGGTGGTGTAGTGAGTGGGTCTACAGGCGTTGTGAAAGAATCCATATCTGCCCTTGCTTGCCTTAGCACGGTCTCAGATAAACAGAGGGGTCATTTGGGAAAGCAGATAGACCTAGTGGGTTTACCACCTAAACCCCACCCCCACTGTACTCATTCCAATTGGTTCAGGATTGTTCTTCGGAGGTCTGAGGCCTCTGAAACCCATGCCAATTGGTTGGGGGTATTGGGGCGGGTTGTTAGAGGGGTCACATCACCACCCTACCACCCCATAGGCCACGCCTGTGCTCCGGCGTAGGGGGGTTAGAGTGGTCAGGGACCTGATAGGCCATAACAGCACCATGTGATCTAGGGCGGATCTTGCAACATGAAGGGTTGGGCTTTGAGGGTCTGCCTGGGTTGTCCTTCTGATGTCATGAACCATGTGGTGTTGGTGTCACACACCACGTGATTGGGGTCAGGGGCGGAATTGCTGATGTCATGCACCACGTGACCAGGGTTAGGGGCGGAGTTCCTGATGTCATGCACCACGTGACCGGGGTCAGGGGGTGTGGTTGGTGATGTCACACACCATAAAAGGGGGAAGGGGCGGAGCAAGGGGGCGGGACTTCCGGCCCCGCCCACCTGTCACATTTGCATTGAAGGGCGGAGAGCCATATACTACTTGGGTAGATCCAGGACCACAGCAAGGTGTGTGCAGCCACACACCCTTAAGGAGTATGGTCCATGTACAATGAAGAGAGCCCACTGTGCATGGGCCACACCTCACCCACTATGATTCTAGTTCACTAGTAGGTCCATGCTGGGTCAGCTTTCACATAGCTCTGGAGTACAGGGGATGAGTGCTCCTCTGCTCCCCTCTTTCCCACCCCCCCTGCTGCTGAATTCAGAAAAGAGGAAGGGGAAGTAGGGAGGGGAAGGGCAAACAGCAGTGGTGCTCACCCTTTAGACTCCAGATCTCTGTGCAAGCAATGGCTTGAGCTAGTGCCCATACATAGACCAGATGGTGAACTCAGAAAGCTCCTGGCACATCTAAGCTCCTAGCAGCAGCACTGAGCTCACTCTGTATGTGGTGCACAGCCAAAGAGGGGTGAGACTGCACTGCTACACCACCCTGGATCCTGGCCAAAGGAAAATATTCATGCAGTCCCATGAACTGAAACTTACTGTTCACAAAAATTGGTTTTATGCTTCATAGATGCACCAACTAAAACATCATTTCTGTTAAGGAGTTGACTGGTAAAAACAGAAGTGTGGATAATTTAGCTCCACATACCCCAAGTCCACAGCTGTATTTTGTATTTATGAAAATAGACACATAGTGCTTTCACAAATATACACATGCTTAATAAAGAATAAAATATGCTAAATCAAGTAGAATAAAGTCAGTCTTTTAAAATAAAGGATTTTAATAAGATTATACAATAGCATATAATTTCATGACTAATTTTTTACAGTATTACACCAATGTGTTTCACATATAATATATTCAGATGGAAAGGCTTACTTTACCACTGCAACCAACAAGTGGCTCCATCTAGAAGCAAGCACATTTCCGTTCTGAACATATGGGATATAATGCTAGTATGCCATTGATATTAACGTCTTTAATACGATACCTGTGATTCATAACATTCTTACATTTATGACTCTCATTACATTTATAAGATTTCAGTTTTCATGCAGATAATTCTACTGCTATTGAGAATGAGATATGCACAAAGGCTGAGGAGACCATTCCACCCTCACTAAGGGTGAGCCAAAGTTCACTAAAATTACCCTTAATATCTATAGGTACTGGATTGGAGCCTTTACATATACAGTACAAGTTCATAAATCCAGCATGCTTAGGACCGAGCACTTGCCTGAAATTTGAAAATGCCAGATTTTTTAAACCAGCATGGCAGTCAATCATACGGGTGGGAATGGGGGGGGACAGGTCCTGGAGCAGTGGCTACATGTGGAGCAGCAACACAGGGTGGTGAATGGTGGTAGCAGCCACCACATGCAAGCTTCCCCGTCTGCATCTGGGAGGGCGGGGGGGTGGGGAGGGGGAGGAGGGCAGCCGGTCCTGGAGCGGCAGGGGGAAGTGTCAGATTTTTGATAATTCTGGATTTTTGGCATTCAGATTTATGAGGTTATACTGTATACATATGGATTGGACTGGACCTTACATATATAATATCTCCATAGTGTATTGACAAACACACACAATAAATCTAAATCAAATTAAGCAAATGAGCATAAAAATAACCATTCACAAGTCAACAAGCTGATTGGTCCTTATTTTGGACAGGGTGCATGGTGAGAATATCAGGCACATTGTCTGTCTTGGGTGTACTTGTGGACCACTATAGGAAAAGTTAACAACTCAAAAGGTTGCTGATATATGATGGCAGCCATACTCCATTTTCCAGACTTATTGAAGTTCAAAGACTCAGTCACAATGAATAAAAATTATAAGGTTAAGGTTATATCTATCAGAGGTGCAGAATTTGCTTCTAAACATCTTACTTCCTATCTCTTTTCCTTCAACTAGCAGACAGGTCATAAAATTGTATCTCCTTAACACCCTTAAAGATGATGCCTGGAGCAGATCAGTTAAGCCATCGGTCGTGCACTACCCACAAAGCTTCTAAATCATCTGTTCCCCCAGCAGTACGCTTCTATGAGAACCTGAAGATCTGCACACCTTGCTCAAATTTCAGCCCAAATTTATTCACATCTAAACAGAATTTAGGACCAAATTTGGATTAACCTTTACTGTGATTCGCTAAGTGCTAAAAAATTTTGTGGTTAGTGTGGTTTGGTTCCAACTTTATTTTGTACCGCATTGTGGTGAGATACCCTTTTCACCTTTGATTTTTTCAGGTTAGGCTCCTGGAGACAAATTTGTAGATTGCACCTTACTGACAAGAGGCCTTGGTGCTGCTGAGCTGCTCTTCATGGTTTGCCGGTACAGGTGTTTCATTGCTTTGACAATGTTGTGAAACCATGTTTCCCTGTTTCGGCGGCTCAGTAGCAACCGTGCAGTCAGAACACTTGGGTTTCTCTTTTGTCATTTTTGTCTTGTTTCTGTACTGTCAGCAAAACTGAAGATATGGGTATCACAGCCCTAAGGGACCATGACCCCAGGGGGAAGGGAGTTCAGGAAGAGTGGTTGCTCCTCAAGGGAGTGATCCTCAATGCACAAGCTAATTCTATTTCATCTTGGAGGAAAGGCAACAAGAGGGCACAGCACCCCCCTGGTTCTCCAGGGATCTAGCAGACCTCCTAAGGCTAAAAAGAAAGGCCTACAAAGGATAGGGGATGGGATTCACCTCCAAAGAGGAATATTCTGCTCTGGTCCAGTGCTGCAGGGAGCAAACCAGGAAAGCCAAGGCTGCAACTGAATTCCAACTAGCTTCAAGCATCAAGGACAATAAAAAGTCCTTTTTCACATATGTGGGGAGCCGGAGAAAAAGCAAGGGCAACATTGGACCCCTGCTAAACTAGATGGGACAACTGACAACTGACGCCCAGGAAAAAGCCAACCTATTAAATGGGTACTTTGCGTTGGTCTTTCATCGGTCCCATGGGTCGCCCATGCCCACTACGGGACAGGGAGGTCCAGGTGAGGGAGATCCCCTGCCCTCCATCAATGCTGACCTCATGAAGGAACTCCTTGAGAAGCTGGATACCTTCAAGTCATCTGGCCCTGACAATCTACACCTCAGGGTACTCAAGGAGCTGACGAGCATCATAGCCCAGCCTCTGGCACAGATCTTTGAGAACTCCTGGTGCTCTGGTGTAGTGCCTGAAAACTGAAAGAAGGCCAATGTGGTGCCTATGTTCAAGAAAGGGAGGAAAGTGGATCCAGAAAACTACAGGCCCATCAGCCTGACTTCTATCCAGGGGAAGGTCTTAGAAAAGTTTATTAAAGAGGCCATCCTTAATGGACTGTCCAACGCCAACATCCTGAGGGATAGCCAGCATGGGTTTGTTGCGGGTAGGTCTTGCTTGACCAATCTCATTTCCTTTTATGACCAGGTGACCTATCACCTGGACAAGGGAGAAGAGATTGATGTCATATATCTTGACTTCAAAAAAGCCTTCGATCTGGTATCCCACGATTACCTCTTGGCGAAACTGGCCAATTTTGGCCTTGGGTCCACCACGATCCACTGGCTGGGAAATTGGCTCCGTGGTCAGACGCAGAGGGTGGTAATTGATGGAAGTCAATTGTCATGGTGCCCT
>NW_005841830.1:2614327-2635218 GCF_000455745.1 Alligator sinensis
CATCATTGACCACAAGATGAACATGAGCCTGCAGTGCGATGCTGAGGCTAGTAAAGCAACCAAAACTCTGGCTTGCATCCATAGATGCTTCTCAAGCAAATCCCGGGACGTCGTTCTCCCCTTGTACTCAGCCTTGGTGAGGCCGTAGCTGGAGTACTGTGTCCAGTTTTGGGCTCCACAACTCAAAAAGGATGTGGAGAAGCTTGAGAGAGTCCAGAGAAGAGCCACGCGCATGATAAAAAGTCAGGAAAACAGACCTTATAATGAGAGGCTGAGAGCCATGGGACTTTTCAGCCTGGAAAAGTGCAGGCTCAGAGGCGACCTGATGGCCACCTGTAAGTTTATCAGGAGTGTTCACCAGGACCTGGGGGAAAGTTTGTTCACCAGAGCGCCCCAAGGGATGATGAGGTTGAACAGTTATAAACTACTGCAAGACTGTTTCAGGCTGGACATAAGGAAGAATTTCTTTACTGTCCGAGCCCCCAAGGTCTGGAATACCCTGCCATCAGAGGTGGTTCAAGAGTAAATTGGATGCTTATCTTGCTGGGATCCTATGACTCCAGCTGACTTCCTGCCCTTTGGGCAGGGGGATGGACTCGATGATCTTCTGAGGTCCCTTCCAGCCCTAATGTCTATGAAATCTGTGAAATTGGAGCCCCCCTACCTCAGGGGGCTGAAAATACCCCAGACTGAGCTCCCTCTGCTCCCTTTCCCCCTCCCATTCTGAAAACAGTGACAGGCTGGGAACTCTGCAGACATAAGTTATAGAAAACACTACATCTTGAAGCATCTTTGTCTGATACCTCATGCAATGAGGGGTCAGATTTTCACTTGATCAGCCATGTACTTGTGTTTGGGCAGAACTATTAATTGCTTTCTGTGGCCAGATCAGATGAAAATTGTTCCGTCTGTCTGCACCCTGAAGGATATAGAAATTATAAAAGCTAATCCAGACAATGGGATAAGAATCCACGGTCTCGGTTAAGCGTACTTAATACAATCCAGTCCATGAATGTTTTCTTCTTTCATGTCAGTGTTTAAAGTTCTGTTGCTTAAGAACAGCTAATCTGACGTCAGTGATGGAATGTTCAGAGGGGTTAAAGTGTTCTGCAACAGGGTTTTCTGTCATCCTTGAATTGATGTCAAATCAGTGTCTAGTCATTCTTTGATGTAGGGATCATCCCATCTGTCCAATGTATCCAGCCATTTGCCTATATGATGTTGGTGGAGGAGCAGGTGCATGAACTCCAGATGTTAGATTTTGTGTGGCTTGTTCCAGTGATTATGTACTCTTTGTTGATCAAGAGGCAGAGCTATAATCTGGTTCTGTAGTAAGGCCTAGTGGCTTGGTGAGAATTTGAATTGGGTAGTCTGTTGCTGGACATGCATTGGTTGAGGTTTGGCTACTTTGAGATGGTCATTATTTTCCAGGAAAAGTTGGAGGTCATTAATGATGTATGTGTTCAAAGTGTTCAAGCTGAGGAGTTTGGCTGACAACCAGAGGGATTCTGGTCTCTTTGTCAAAGTGTTGGTATTGTAGTAAGTCAGAGTGGGGTCTGAGTCTGGCTCTGTTTATTTGATTACTACAGTTTTGAGATTTGGATTCTAATTGTAGGCATCCCTGCTCCAGATCCTTAAGGTGTGCATCTCACCCAATAGAATCAGAGCAGATAAAGTTGCAAACTTACTTAGAGCTTGGAAGTAGGTGATGGATCTCATAGGGTGTTTGGGATGAAACATGGTGACATGGAGATAGCTATAGCAGTCAGTTGGTTTCTAGTACAATGTGGTGATATGGCTGTCGGGACCGAGGGCGGTCTAAGGCTATGGCCAGTAGCCCAGACCGTCAGGTGGGGTTTTTCCACGACGGAGTAGAGTTAGGCACGGAAGCGTATTGGTTTTACAAAGAAAGCTTTACTTACACTGCCGATGGTCACAGTGCAGGAAGGAAACTTGCTTGAGTTGCAGTTGCACACAAACAAACACAAGTGAGATCTCTTCCGAACCGAACCGAGATGAGTTGTCTATGTACGACTCCACGAGCGCTTCACACGGGGGTATGTCAAATTTTCCACTATGACGGGGAGTGGCTAAAAGCTGATCAGGCCTTTATGTCCTCCTCCAAGACACACGCGGAGTTTGCTAGGCTCCACAGCGCGCTCAGAGTTCCCCACGAGATGGTTGTGGAGTCCTCCAACTTGGGCGGAAACTGCTCTAACCCTTTATACGGCTAGCAAGCCAATTGCTAGCCGCCACGTAGGAATAATTTACAATTGGCCAATAGTGGGACACTAATTTACATGCGTGTGGCGGGAGCTCTTTGCACCGGGGTTTTCTCTCTGCAGCTGAGAAATCCACCGTGCAAAGAAAGCTCCATGTGGCGGGAAAATTCCAATGTGCTGAGGCACTAAAAATTATTGGGTTATGACAGTGGCCATTGTAAAGTTTCACAGTGGTGTCCAAGATATGAATTTGTTGTCTGCTGGTAGAAACCTGAAATGTAACGGTAAGGAAAATTACCCTTCCTTCTCCTGTTTATTGTGTACCACAGGATATGAAGAGAGCTCAGGGTTTTTCCACCCTTGTTCAACTTTGGAAACTCAGAAGAAACTTTATGTGGATAAGAGAACATAAACTATAAACTATAACTATAACTATTAACTATAAACAATAAACTATTTCTTCAAAATCAGGGAAATTTATCTTTACTAACTGAGAAATCAAGGTGTCTAACTGTGTGTCTAATTTAAGGCACAAGTGTAATTGTGACACAAATTAAACCAATCAAGTGCTTAAATTTAAGCATATGCTTAAGTAATGTTGAATAGTGGTCTAATTCTGTGTTTTTTTTTAAACCTCCACTTCCTGGAAGAGATCATTGTCCCTTTGTAAATGGAGAACCTGTTGCAAGATGTAACTCAAAAGACAAAAGCAAGAAAACTCTTCCCTTTTGTAGAACTCTTCAGTACAATATTCTACTGGGTTTGGGTATTATACAGGAGAAAGACAGGAATATGGAAAAAATATTTTAAAATGTGATCTTCATAGCATATTGTAACAGATATCCGCTCTGGGCCGATCTAAACGTGACCCGCACACCTGTTCCTGGGGCAACTGCCTGCCTTCTCTCCTGCCACGCCTTGCTGTTAATTGATGTTAATTAGTGGGAGGCTGCCCTTGCACTGCCCCGATGCCAGGGGGCGCTATCTGCGGCTCTGTTTCCTTCCCTACCCGGCAGCCCATGCCTCGCCGATGGAATAGACGTTATGTCCTAGCCTTTTTACAATCTGGCCCCTTTCTGTCCTCTCTGGGCCCTCCTTCTTTTGATCCGCGCCCTCTCCAGTGCTAGGGCTCTCCCCGGCCCTATCTCACCATGTGCCGCCTTCTCTGGGCCTTCTCAGTAACTCTGCCTCCTCTCTGGAGCTTCTCAGCAATGCTGCCCCCTCTCTGGGGCTGGGGTCAATGCACCCCAAATGCTGCACCCTCACTGGCGCTGAGGTCCCCACACTGTTGTGAGTCCCCTATGAGGCCTCCTCCAACCCCTAGTAGCCTCACCCAAACCACCGGTGACAAACAGCAACACAAACGTAAGCCCTTTGGCTATAACATAAATGGAAGCCGCCTGGCCATAACAACAGTCTAGCCTACCAGGGAATACTCCATCCCTCAGCCATGTCAGACACTGCACCTTCAGTTAGGCTACTCCTCTCCTCCATGAGAGAGAGAGCTCCTTCCTCCTTGGCTGTCGGCAGGGAACTGCCTCTGGCCCCGGCCCCTAGGGTTTATAAGGGAGCCAGGCCCTGCCCCTTCTGGTCAGCTGACCTCCTCTGGTTGCCCTGGCAACCAAAAGCTGGGATCCTTATTCACTGCTATGGCTCCCTCCCTAGCAGTTTCCCCTCTTCAGGAGCAGGGCACCTCAGTGCTCTGTGACACATATACATAAAGCACTTAAATTAAAAAGATGATGCATCTTTACAGCAAGCACATGGAACAAAACCTTAGTATGCACAAACCAGCAAGCAAACTCCAATTAAGTCAGTATCAGCCCACAGAGGGTCTACCCCACAGTTATTAGTGATAGATACAGTGACCACCCCCGCATCTGTAGTTGATCATTGTTTCTTCAAGCAATTCTCTTTGGCCTCCACCTGCCTGCTTCATAGTAAGGTCCTCCTTTCTGTATTGTTTGTCTGTTGCCTTAGGTTTTTGCAGTCTTGTAATTCTGTCTAGTTCTGCTTGTTCTGCTTTTTCCTCCAGCCTCTGCAGCCTGGCATTTGCTATCTCAGCCACTTGGCACATTCTAACTGCCTTTTCCAAGTTAAGCTCAGGTTCCTCTAGCAGTCTTTTCCTGAGGCTTGTATCTCTTATACTTAATACTATTTGGTCTTTGATCATGGACTGTTTTAGATCTCCAAAGTTGCATGTCTGCCTCAGCAGTCTTGGGTCTTTGACAGACTCCTCTATTGTCTCACATTCTTTCTGCTGTCTCATGTGGAAATTATTCCATTCAAAGGTTTCATTTTGTTTGGGTATACAATATTCCGCAAACTTTTTTGTTATTGTGCCATAGCTTTTCTGTTCTGCTTCTGACAATTGTAGGCTATTATAAAGATACAGAGCTTCTGGACCTGTTATATTTTTTTTTAAATAGCTACCTTGAGCAGATCTTCCTTCTCTGTAGCTCCATGGCCTGTCATATGTATGGTGAAGCTCTGCTTAAATTTATTCCATTTGTCTGCTGCATTTCAGGACAGCTTTAACGCCTGTGGAATTCTGAGATGCTCCAGCTTTTTGTCTTTCTTCACACCCCACTCTTGGTACCATGTGTTGTTCTCAAAAGACCAAGGAGTTAAGCTTATAGAATGATAAAGCTTGTTTATTTAGATTCTAGACCACCACAGTTAAAACATCGCTGTTATCCTACCATAACATGGAAAGTATCAAAATCTGCTCTTACAATGGAAAATCAACAACCTAAAAAAAAGAAGTCAGGCAGTAATATCTTCTTAAGTCTATGTAAGAAACATAACATCACCCCAAAGGGATTAATTTGCAACTCTCTAGCTAACACGTACAACTCCATATATGCAACACAACTATCCAGGAGAACTTCAGAAAAACTGATATGCCATCTTTACCTAACCTACTCCAAAAGGGACCAACTTAAACAGGAGACACTTATTTATGCTAGTAAACTAAGAGACATTAACTTGGGGAAATACCTGACTACTATACAGCAGGCCCAAATGTACTACCAAAAATACCTGGTGATGGCCATCCAACATAAGAAGAAAAAGTGGAATCGGCTATCACAACAGGAGCCATCTCATAGACAGCACACCAGAAGCACAGGAGGGAATCAAGACAGCAGTACTCAGAACATCAAAATTATCAATTTACCGCTATACCCCTTATCCCATTCTGAAATATCTGTATTATCTCGAGGCTGTATTCTCCTGAACTTCTTCCCAGAGGAAAAAAAGCTGAAAAAATACTAATATGTGGAGAATTAGAAGAATTCTTCTGCAGACTTTGCCTGAGGGACTACTTCCACAACTAGGACACAGCTACCACTGACAACCCTCCTGTCACAAATGAGAAGACAAACAATAATAAAACATTGGGCTGGGCAACTCCTAGCATATGTAATCACATGTGGGACGACTACATTCACTGTTTCAGGAAGAAAGCTAACAGTGAAATTCTCAACAAAACCCAGGACCTCAATAATATCTCTTCCCCAGAGAGAAAAGCCCTATAGTCTGTAAGATTCAACAGTGAAATGGTAATCAAACCAGAAGACAAAAGTGGAGCTATAGTCATCCTTAACTCTACGAGGCTACATCAATGAAGCCAGTAGACAACTCTTTGACACATACTGTAAAGAACTTGGGGAGGACCCCACATAATTCGCTCAGGAACTGAAACATATAATTAAATCCTTCCCTCATCAGCTTCAGGAGAAACTACTTCCACCTATCCCCTACTCTCCCACCACAGAAAATTTCTATATGTCCCACAGCCCCACCCCCTCCCCTGGCCCTGCTGGCGCCTCTCACTCTTCACCCACAGCTCCCACAGCCTTGCTGGTACCCCTCACCAGCAACCCCCAGCCCCTGCTCCCCCAGCCCTGCTGGAGGGAGCCCCCAGCTGCCAGGGCTATGGACCTGGGTGCACAGACCCCTGATTCCCCCCCCCCCCACTGCTGCGGGCTCAGGAGGGCTGGCTCCCTGCTGCCACATGCATGACTGGAGGGTCCTCCCCATGCTGCATGAGAACTCTCCAGGCTATGTTATGGATTTTCCTTTCTTCTTTATTCTCATTGTTAGGGGCCTTTTGAAGGTCATCTTGAAGGGACTGGAGGTCTGGATATAGATGGTTACCCTGTCCTCCTCTACCACCCCACCCTTGAGAACGGCCACGGGTAAAGCTACCACTCTGTGGACCCCATGTACCTTTGGTGCCACTTTCATTTGAATAAGTTACTTGATGTATTGCTGCTACAAAAGGAACACACTCTTTTTTAATCTGGGGCATTGGACCTGAATGGGCAGTAATTTGCTGCACTTTTCGCCTAAGGTCTCCTATGGTAGCTGGTTGGCCATGCTCCCAAACCCCTAATTTTCTGGCATAATAAGGGACTAATGTCACGGCACAATCCCTTAAAGCATTTGTCCCATATCCCTGATCAACCAGAATTGGTGCTTGTTTTGGTCCTTCTGCTACTACTGGGACAATGCCAGCCATAATTTGCATTAAAGCCCAATGAGTGAAATATGCCTCAGGGTCTTCATTGGCTTCCTGTGCCATTGTAGCAGATTGGGCAGTTAAGTGCTGATGCCCCATTTGGGTTCCTAGTGCTGCCATCAGGGACAAGATATTAGGGACATCAGGCATACAGCTTAATCTATAAATGATTCCCTGTAACTCTAGAGAGGCACATGTGGTCAGCAGACAGTGCATTTCAGCGACTGTCATGCACTCTTTAATTGACAAATGGAGAGCCTAAAGTGTCCATTTAGAAAAGCTGGCTCTCAAAAGGAGCCCCAGATTTCTGCCATAGCTTTTAAATCTGTGGCTGACAGGGGGACAGTTAAGATGGTTGTTTGGGTACCTGTTACATTTCCCGGTTGACCCACTGCCTGTTGTGCAGCTGTGGGTGGATCCCAAATGGTTGTGGCTGAAAATCTTTCTATGATGGCAACTGGGGAATCTTCCCAACTATTCCTGTCCCAAGTTTCATTTGGATCCCAAGTTGTATCTTCCCAATCCAAGGGACTGATTTGTAAATCAGCAATTTCTTCTCCCACTGTCAGTGCTGCTACTTGGCGAATAGCAAAACCAATTTTTTGTCTAAGATGTTTAATAATAGAATCACACTGAGTATGATTCACAGGGGCTCTGCCTTGTTCCAGAGTTAACTTTTTAACCAATCCCTGTAGTATTTGGTTTTCCTGTTCCATTTTATCCTTTTCTGCTGCCTGCTCTTCTAATTTCCTTTTCTCCTGTTTCTCTTCCCTGAAAGCCTCCAAAAAGAATCTATATGTACTTGTGCCCCTGTCACTGTTTCTTTCCAGTTTTCTAGGTCTTCTGTGGTCTGCTTAACTTGCTTTTTCAGGGATTTTCTTCCTGGCTATTTGCCAGGCGAGTGTATGTATGTTTGCCTGCTTCCCATAGAAGCCAGACCATGGCAGCATCCCTTTTTAGAGAATATGGAGGTTTATTATATAGCGCCACATATTTTTAAACTTTTCCCCCAACTCTGGAATTGTATAAACATCTATTACCACTTTCTCTGTCCAAAGACTATGCCCAAACCCCTGTAAGATGTGTTTTAAGGGGCTAACGTCTTGTACAAAAGGCAGAATCTCTTGAATTGTTATAGGAGCATCTCTAGCTTGCTTTTTCTTAAACATGTTTCTCTAATTTGAATTAATAAACCCTTATTATTTTTCCAAAAGCTTCTTGATCACAAAACCCCATCTACTTTCCATGCTTTAGAAGTCTGTTGGCCTCAAGCCACTCACCTTTCTCTCTTTCTTACAGCTTACCAATTCAACCTGCCCTGAGCTCACCGGTTTCTACCCATGCTGATCTGCTTTTTCTAGGCTTGCTAGTCACAAAGCCACACTAAGCCTGTCACCAAGACTGGACTTTGAACCTTCCTGATCTAAACCACACAGCTGGTCATAAAACCACACAAACTTCCCCACATTAAGCCTATCACTTAGAACAGGCTATAATCAAGTGCTGTATTTTGCTCCTAAGCTTGCCAGTCCCTGACCATGCCAAGTTGTTCCGAGCCTTGAAACCCACTGGTCCTTGATGGCATTGAGCTTTTCACCTTGGAGCCTGCTGGTCCTTGACCGCATCAAGCTTTTCCTGTACAAGTATCAGAGAAAAAACCTAAACTTTTTCTCTTATTTCTCGGGCATCTATGGCTGAGGGGTATACACACCAAACATCAACAGACAAACGTTGATGACCATGATATTAATAACAGGCATCAATAACCACGGCGTCTATCATCCCCCTTTTGCATTCTCCACCAATTAAATGTTGCATGCACAAGGCATACAGTGTGAATTAAAAACAATTGGGAATCTTATCAGAGGATAAAGCACAATGCTGCATTTACTGGAACATAAAATATACAACAAAGAAGGAATAAAGAACAGTAAGGTTATCTGCTTCACTCATTCCCATACATACTCATTCATTCATTCATTCATACAAAATAAACAATCACAGACAGAGATAGTTAGACATTCCTGCAAAGATTAAGGTGTTACCAAGTTCTAAAGATGCTCGGGTCAGTCTGGTGGCCAGCCAGACTGACCACGAGGAATGGAGTCAGGTCTTGTAGGACACACCCAAAACTCCTTCTTGCAGGTAGACAGACCCAAAGCCTTTTCTTTGTGTTCATTCTTTATAGTGACAGCTGTCCATACAAGCCTATGGATGCCACTGAGTCAGACATGAAGGTCATCCTCCTTGTCCCATTGGCAGGCTGGCATTGGTAAAACATGATCTTCTGGCTTTGCGGTCTGCAATCTTTGATGGGGTCGTTGTTTGTAGTCTTCATCCATCAAGGTGAAGGCATGATTTAGTATTTGGTAATCCTTAACTGCTGATTCAACATCGCTGCAACCTTTAACTGTTAAACCACAGAAGGCTGTTTCCACCTGTTGTGAAAGGACTATCTTCCTTCACATTGTCACATACGTACATCACTCATTTTTTCATTACTTCTTTTCAAATATGCCAGATATAACACAGACCTTATATAAACATTTTTACTAAATTTAAGTTCTAAAATCATGAGACCAATCAGCCAGATATATTTATGCTGAGCAATAGAGAATTTAAAGTAGATGTTTAATTCCATGGTTATTTAATATTTGATACAGAATAATGACTGAGTAAAATATTATGAAAAATAATTCATAACAAGATTAACTTTATAATAGCTAAATAATTCATTATATATATAGCAATATAGGCAATTAAAGCAGTTATGGCTACTGCAGTACAACAACAGTCCATATCCAGGATGGCACTCTACAAACCACTACCTACTGAAAACTCAAAGATCACCATACCTATGTCCACAGGATCATCAATCATTCCAGGCACATCAAAAAATCTGTAATCTACAGACAGGCTCTCAGATACCACTCTATCTTCTCCAAAGAGAGCACTCACAATATCCACTTGATCAGTGTAAAATCTTCCTTTATGCTACAAGGACACTCCAGTACAGAAATAGACCATCCATTTGAAAGGGTTATCCAAATACCCGCCAGTAACCTGCTACAATATAAAAAGAACCCCCCCTGCAACCACACACTGTTGGTGGTCACCTACCACCCCACACTGGAATCCATCAGAAGAATCATAAAACAACTACAGCCTATAATCAACAAAGATCAGTTCTTGAGAAAGATGTTTCCAGCCCCTCTCTTCCTGGCTCTCAACCACCTAACCTTTCTGACTCACCATCAGAAGCAAACTCTCTACCATCCAACAGACTTCAAGTGGGACACAGCCTTGTCTTGGTGAGAAATGCTTAAATTGTCAGCAAATCTCCACTGCCACTACTATCAACACACTCCCATAACAAAATTATCAGAATCCATAGCTCCTACACATGACCTCCCCAGAATTTGATATATCTGATCCAATTGCAACCATGTGTGTGAACCAATGCTCTCATGGCAACCATGTGGGTCATTGGCAACGCATAGGGGTGCACGCAGGTACATGTGCACCCCTGGAGATCGGCCATGCACCCCATGGAAGTGCCAGCCATGAAACCGGAAGTGCCACCAGAAGTACATCCCCACCCACTGGTTGGTGATGCGTCACTGGGCACCCCTCCCCAGTTGGCGATCTGGTGCCCCTCCCAAACTCGGGAGGCACCACTCTCCCATGATGTGGGTGGGTTAAAATAAGCAAAAACTACTCACCAAAATGAACTCTCATAGAAAAAAAATAAAATGAAGACACAAATACATACCATTAGGATCACATTTCTCACAGAACAACCACTCTTTTTCTGACCTGACTATCCTTGTATTCAAGGGGAATCTACCTTTAAAATACAAACTTGGAAACAAAATTTCATAAGCTGGCTAGACAATAAGAAACAAGACTAAACATTGATATTGGTTTTATGGCACATTATATTACCTGACTCCTGAATTCTTTCTACACATGAAAGGTGAGAATGACCCTCCTCCCTTTTGCTAGGCCTTGATTTCCCAGAAATCACCTTCTTTTCTTCTTCTAATTGTGTCTGCTACCCCTGAGAATTTATCTCACCCCTGCCCACAACTGTTTTTCACTATGTTGTACCTGGCTCCTTGTGATCAGACCTGAGGAAGAGTGCCTTGCATTCAAAGTTTATCTAACTTTATCCCAACTATAAAGTTGGTCCAATAAAAGATAGCACCCTAAGAAATCTTTGCCTTTCACACAAATACAAACAAAAAATTTGTTGCAAAAAGGGAAGCTGAGGCTTTGATCTCATCCTAGCCTCTAGCATCTGAAGACTATGAATAGTGTCTCTGCCTGTTGTTGGCATCAGTGATAAGCCAAATCATCTTCTTTTAAATCTGTTAGGTGACGGTAAAGTAGGGTAATATGGGGAAAAATGGAAATTACTTACTAAAAGCAGGATTTAATTTTTAGTGCCATCTCCTTCACTTGCTCCTTCATCTTCCACACACTGAAAAATATACTATGCAAAGGTGCTGCTGATAAAAAAAGGCCTAATTTCGTAGTATTTTTTGACAAAATGAATGTTGGGTGAGTTTCTGCAATGGAAGATATTCTTTTGTTCCCCTACTGGAATCTGCCTCCTTTCTGCCCAAGAGGTCTGCAATGACCAGTTAACACTAACTGTGAATTTGGCTAAATATTCTTATCCAAAAGTATATTTCAATTGGTTTATTTAAACTGAATAAATTCTTGTAACTTGTAATCTAGTAAAATGTAATACGGTCTCATGATGATTTTCCTTCTTTTTCTTTAGGCAACATACTGGAATGGCATGCTTAAGTATTCCCCATGCTGAGGCTATGATTTTTATTTCTTAATGGTTTTCCATAGAGTCTTTTATTACCATATTCTCTTCTCATTTAAAAATAAAATCCTTTTTCTATGGTTCAATGTCACATTTCTAGCTTTTGGTAAAGTCATTCCTTTAAGAAAGTAAATGTAATTAAATCATGGTGACCAGAAGCTTAATGGCTCAGCTACAACTCTTGGTAATAAGCAGGTTAAGAATAGACCCTCTCTTTGTGTGCTTTCCTACCAGAGATCCCTAGAAGTAGTCATTACTGTATGAATACAGTGCTTCCCTCTTCTGTGTCTTGACATGCTGTTTGAGCAGATAATGGGCCATGCCATTAACTTTAAAAAGAAGGCAGTGGAAAGCTCTATATAAAAATTGATCATTTTAGGATCATGAATTCATTTATTTGAACTGTTCTATTGGATTTGAACCATATCCAAAAGTTTTTGGGTTTAGCTGCCTGAAACAGAATTTAGGCAAACTTTAGATGGCCTAGTCCAAAATCACAATTCACAAAACTCTTCAAGTGGGACACAGCCTTGTCTTGGTGAGAAATGCTTAAATTGTCAGCAAATCTCCACTGCCACTACTATCAACACACTCCCATAACAAAATTATCAGAATCCATAGCTCCTACACATGACCTCCCCAGAATTTGATATATCTGATCCAATTGCAACCATGTGTGTGAACCAATGCTCTCATGGCAACCATGTGGGTCATTGGCAACGCATAGGGGTGCACGCAGGTACATGTGCACCCCTGGAGATCGGCCATGCACCCCATGGAAGTGCCAGCCATGAAACCGGAAGTGCCACCAGAAGTACATCCCCACCCACTGGTTGGTGATGCGTCACTGGGCACCCCTCCCCAGTTGGCGATCTGGTGCCCCTCCCAAACTCGGGAGGCACCACTCTCCCATGATGTGGGTGGGTTAAAATAAGCAAAAACTACTCACCAAAATGAACTCTCATAGAAAAAAAATAAAATGAAGACACAAATACATACCATTAGGATCACATTTCTCACAGAACAACCACTCTTTTTCTGACCTGACTATCCTTGTATTCAAGGGGAATCTACCTTTAAAATACAAACTTGGAAACAAAATTTCATAAGCTGGCTAGACAATAAGAAACAAGACTAAACATTGATATTGGTTTTATGGCACATTATATTACCTGACTCCTGAATTCTTTCTACACATGAAAGGTGAGAATGACCCTCCTCCCTTTTGCTAGGCCTTGATTTCCCAGAAATCACCTTCTTTTCTTCTTCTAATTGTGTCTGCTACCCCTGAGAATTTATCTCACCCCTGCCCACAACTGTTTTTCACTATGTTGTACCTGGCTCCTTGTGATCAGACCTGAGGAAGAGTGCCTTGCATTCAAAGTTTATCTAACTTTATCCCAACTATAAAGTTGGTCCAATAAAAGATAGCACCCTAAGAAATCTTTGCCTTTCACACAAATACAAACAAAAAATTTGTTGCAAAAAGGGAAGCTGAGGCTTTGATCTCATCCTAGCCTCTAGCATCTGAAGACTATGAATAGTGTCTCTGCCTGTTGTTGGCATCAGTGATAAGCCAAATCATCTTCTTTTAAATCTGTTAGGTGACGGTAAAGTAGGGTAATATGGGGAAAAATGGAAATTACTTACTAAAAGCAGGATTTAATTTTTAGTGCCATCTCCTTCACTTGCTCCTTCATCTTCCACACACTGAAAAATATACTATGCAAAGGTGCTGCTGATAAAAAAAGGCCTAATTTCGTAGTATTTTTTGACAAAATGAATGTTGGGTGAGTTTCTGCAATGGAAGATATTCTTTTGTTCCCCTACTGGAATCTGCCTCCTTTCTGCCCAAGAGGTCTGCAATGACCAGTTAACACTAACTGTGAATTTGGCTAAATATTCTTATCCAAAAGTATATTTCAATTGGTTTATTTAAACTGAATAAATTCTTGTAACTTGTAATCTAGTAAAATGTAATACGGTCTCATGATGATTTTCCTTCTTTTTCTTTAGGCAACATACTGGAATGGCATGCTTAAGTATTCCCCATGCTGAGGCTATGATTTTTATTTCTTAATGGTTTTCCATAGAGTCTTTTATTACCATATTCTCTTCTCATTTAAAAATAAAATCCTTTTTCTATGGTTCAATGTCACATTTCTAGCTTTTGGTAAAGTCATTCCTTTAAGAAAGTAAATGTAATTAAATCATGGTGACCAGAAGCTTAATGGCTCAGCTACAACTCTTGGTAATAAGCAGGTTAAGAATAGACCCTCTCTTTGTGTGCTTTCCTACCAGAGATCCCTAGAAGTAGTCATTACTGTATGAATACAGTGCTTCCCTCTTCTGTGTCTTGACATGCTGTTTGAGCAGATAATGGGCCATGCCATTAACTTTAAAAAGAAGGCAGTGGAAAGCTCTATATAAAAATTGATCATTTTAGGATCATGAATTCATTTATTTGAACTGTTCTATTGGATTTGAACCATATCCAAAAGTTTTTGGGTTTAGCTGCCTGAAACAGAATTTAGGCAAACTTTAGATGGCCTAGTCCAAAATCACAATTCACAAAACTTTATTCAGCAGCAACCTAAACCTGAAGTCACCTAAAATCCTAATTTTCTGCCTCCTTTTCTTCCCTGAAAGTTCTCCAGTTTACTTGCAGCTCTGTGTTGTTTCACAATGGCAGAAGTGGATGCTAAGGGGAAAAGGTATTTAAGCAGAGCCAGTCCAGACTGATCCATCCCCTGACCCTCTCCCCTACAGCTTCTAGCATTTAGCAGCCTAGGAAGTCCTAATTTTGAGGTCATAACACTATCTATCATGTTCAATGCCAACTGATCAAGTTGCCATCCATGACTTCATCTAATGTCCTTTAAACTCAGTTAAATAGACCTCACAATATTCTTAAGCAATGAGTTCCACATGTTAAGTACATACTGTGTGGAAAAATAACTTCCTTTTGATTAATTTAATTGTGTTTCTCCCAGGTCTAGTATTATAAGAAATAGTAAATAGTAAATCCCTGTTTACTTTCTCCATGCCATTCATGAATGGAAAGTGAACTTGGAAACCTGAGTGCTTCTGCCTGAGGGGATTCAAATTCTCCTTTTGCTTCCCAGAAGGGTGTGGATGAGAACCCTCTATCCTTCCCATGAAACTTGCATCAGTATGGAGAAGAATGAATTATTCATGAAGCCAGCAATAGAACAAGCAAGAAAGAGAATAATTCTCCTAGCCTTGAACACTTACAGAAGGATGTGTTCTTGGTTCCAGCTCCTGCTTTAGAGGGTTTTCATGCTTTTTTTCATCATATAGTCATTGGATATAAAACAGTAATTATTCTGAGAGCAGGGACTAAAACCCAAGATCTTCCCCTCCCCCAGCTGAATGTTCTAACCACTAGGCTATTGTAATGTTCCTTCTGGCTGCATGAATCTTGCTTCCTTGACTTCATTATGGCCTGGATTCAACATGGAGAGCAGGAAATGGCCTCATCCAAGCTAGGATAAAGACTTGTGCCCCTTCTTGCTTCTTGATCATGACCACCTTTTTTCTCTGATGTTTTAAATGGAATGGAGGACAAAGTGTGGCTGCAGATCAAAATCAGTGTAGCTGTGTTTGCAAAGGGTTATGGGTAGGCTATTTAGCATGGAAGTGATGTAACTGGCAGTGTCACTCAGCAGTGCTAATTAGTGAGACTGAAGTGCAGCATGAGTACAGGCATGTTGCTTTTGGTTTAGAAAGAAGACAGTGTCATACAGTGCAACAGGTTTGTGGGCACCATTGCCACACAAAGCAGGTTAGCCATGTAGTTATGTCCAAAGAGGAACATCTTACCCCTGACCTTTTGGGTGATCTGCCTCTCCAAGTATTATGGAGCTGGACCAAGACTAGCAGTAATTGCTTGAAATATGGTCCTTGTCCCCATGTCAGTATGGCCTTCAAGTATTTCTTAATAGCACTTCTTCCTTTTGCTGCCTGATTTTAAAAGAGCAAAAAAATGATGCAAGCTTGATCCAAAAGGCATTTTTATTGTGTTTTTTTCATAGCTGGACATAATACAATAGGGTATGCCATTAGTTGATAAACTGTGCCATACTAAACTATATTCTGTAAGGCAAAAGGATAAAGTAACTCCAATAGGGGCACAGAAGAATGAAGTATGCTGGGGGTGGTTTTGGTCTGCTTTGAATTTACAATATTCAGCAGCTTTCAATCTATTCAGATGTTTAACACATTGCTCTGATAACAGCAATAAAATAGGATTCCAGCATTGTCATAAGCCCTGGAATACCCCGAAGGGCTGTTTTTCTAAGGAGATGTACCTAAAGTGACCATAAGCAGTCAAGACTCGAAATAACTCTCTTAACATCTTTTAGGAAGATAGGGAGTTCTTTGGTGCCATAACCAGATTTCAATTTGATTAATTACACTGCTGTTTGCCCTTTTATATATGGCTTGTAAGTTCATTGCATCCCTTTGAATAGCAAGTACTAAATTTAGTTAGACATCAGGAAGAAAGTTTAGTTAGACATCAGGAAGATCTTTATGGTAAGGGTTGCCAGAATCTGGAATGGGCTTCCAAGGGAGGTGGTGCTCTCCCCTACCTTGTGGTCTTCAAGAGGAGACTAGACATGCACCTGGCTGGGGTTGTCTAACCCCAGCACTCTTTCCTGCCCAGGGCAGGGGATCGGACTTGATCTACTGAGGTCCCTTCCCACCCAAACATCCATGAATCTATAAATGGATACTGGCCATAATGGGACCTTGAAATTGTGAAGGGCTCAGAAAAATTACATCTTCACAATTGGTTATAGCAAAAATGACCCATTTACTATGGGTAGATGCAGACATTATGGGCACCTATACACATATATCGAAGCTGCTCCAATACACTGTAATTAATTGAGTCTGCTGGATCATGGTAATTACTATGCTCCAGCAGATTTCAGAGGCTTGTGTATCAGTGTCCCTGTGCTGAAAAATAGTGGCAGGGGCGCTTTAACTAAAGCTTGTTCAACAAAATTTTCAGTGCAGGGATGCTGATGTACATGACATTCTGGGCACTTTAATTAGAGTGGCTCTCAGAGCCACTCTAATAAAGTGCCCCCCAACCCGCATTCCGGAGCACATGTATAAACGTCCTGCATTTAGTGCCCACCTGTGCAGATGTTTGAGGGGTTTAAATCAGGCAAAAATGGCAGGCCTGATCTAAGTTACTTTACCTGAGTAGGTAAACTAAATTACATTGGGATTGAGTTAACTTGAATTAGTGAGCACAATTCAGAGAGCAGCCTGGAGTCTGGAAAAGTCAACCCACTTGCCCCAGCCCCAGGGCTGAACTCTTCCTACCCCTCCTTAATCCTGACCAGGCTATTTATAGCCCCCTAACCAGCTTACACCCAGACAGACAACCCTCCCCCCTGCAGACCTGCAAACACCTCCTGGACCTACTAATCCCAGAGACCTCACTTACCCATGCCCCACTTCAAGTAACTGGGTTCCTGGCATGGCTCCCAGCACCAGCAAACATCTGCACACACTTTTCAAAGCAAGCTGTGTGATCGTAGACTGGGTGTGATAAATGTCCGTGCCTGAAGCACCCTCAGAAAGATCCAACCTGCAGGATATCCAGGGGTCCAAAAAACCTATGCAAAAAAGAAGTGCATTATTGCACATGGGGGCAGCACATGCTGCTCAAAATCAAAGCCTGGCCGGCCAGACCCACATTCTGGCTGCCAGCCAGGCTCCAAGTGGCAGGATCACTGCTGTTTCCGCCCCAGGAGGCCCCCAGCCACTTCTATCCCACCTGGGGTAACCTGCTGCATGCCATGGGGCGTGTGGCAGCGGCATTCCCCTGGGACAACTAGCAACGTCACAAGGAGTGCTGCTGCTAGTTGTCCCTGGGAAACTAAAACTCCATGCTTGTGTGAATGTGGGCATTATGTTTGCCTCCTTCACAGAAGAACATTGTCTTCTCTTCTAAATCAGCTCCCCAGCAGACATACTGTGAAAAGATAAAAGCCCCTACGTTCCAAGAGGAGTAGTACAGCTGAATTTTGTTATAAGCTACACATATCTATTGAAGGAATTAGGAGAGCCACAGAAGTATATAAGAGCAAAGCTTCATTATCTGGAGAGCTCTCTTTAGCCCTTTCCAGCACTATACACTTTGCCATAGGAGAAATGGCAGAATCTCACTTCAGTTAGAGTGGAAATTTGAAATTGTGAAGGGCTCAGAAAAATCACATCTTCACAACTGGTTATAGCAAAAATGAATTTAAAATTCACTCTTCTCTTTCACTATGGGTATATGAAGGTGAGAATATTATACTGTGTTAAAAGCCAGGCAGGGAGGGAGGGAGCTTACTATACATCAGTTGTTCTGAGGTAACTGTTTTGTGTGTCTATTCTACTGCATGGTATGTGGGAGCGATACAGGGAAGTTTACCCAGAATGAAATAACTGGTAAATCACAAGCATTCAGCTTCCACTTATTGTGGGTAGATTAGACACATGAAATGGTTACAGCAGATCCAGTTTACATGCAATAAGTCTTCCCTCACCTCTTTAACTCAGATAGTTTATTCAGCTGTTCATATTTTATAACTCATTTTGTAAAGTGTTATACATGCTAAACTCTAAGCAAGTGCGCACTGAAGGCAAGGTGAAGTACATGTGTTGTGTTATGTTAAGCAGTGCATAACAAGGGGTGAGTGACTGAGAATCCACTTACAGGGGACACAAAAATGGCATCCCCTATTACCATTGCCCATGACGCAAACTGTAGTAATTATACCTCTGATGCCAAGGCACAGATTCTGATACCCCTACTCTTGTTCATTAGCATCTTAGTCCATAAATAATCCTGTTGACTTCAGTGATAAGAATCATGGAGCAAAGATCTGTTCAAGAACAGCAGAGATATCCAAATCTTGGGGAGATGATGCCTTAGAAATACTCCTATTTAGATTCTCTATATTGCTTCATTGATCATCGTTTACATTTAAAAAAAGAAAAACAAACAAAAAGGGTGAGGTTCTTTCCTGCAGATGCCTTAAGACAGGGGTTTTCAACCTTTTATGAGCAGTGTACCCCTGGCGGCTGGTCGGGGAGCGTGGGGGGAGGGTAGTAGCAGCCGGTCGTGGAGTGGGGTGCGGGGTGGCGGTGGCTGCACATGGAGCAATAGTGCAGGATGGTGGATGGCGGTAGCTGCTGCTGTGTGCAAGCTTCTTCCCCTGCGTCTGGCTGGCCGGGTGGCACCTGTTCAGCCCACAGAGGGGTGCCACTGCCCTTGCTCCTCCCCAGCCTGGCCATGCTCCTGTGAGGCAGCTACACTCTGTCCCTGCCCACACATACCCCCTGGGACCTTTCAAAGTACCCCCAGGGGTATGCGTACCCCCCCAATTGACAATCCCTGCTTTAAAACAAGTAGTTGACATACAATTTTTTTATTCCATAATGCTACAAAACAGCCAATAGATTTTAGAGCCCTAGTTATCATTTAGGCAATTTACTAAGCTTACCTATTGTGAAGGTAAAATGTATACAAACCTTTGTAATACATGCAAAGTAATTGAGCCATTTTTTAAACCATCCTCTATCAATATAAATAACCTGCAGTAACTATACAATGCTTCGATTTTTTCTCTTTTCTTCAATCTCCTACAGGGATTTGTCAGTCACTTACATCATCTTTGGAGGGCTTATCAAATGGTAATTTGTCATTTTTACTTTTCTATTTATTTCATTGGGTGCCAGAATAAAATGCATTTCCCAGAAGGATATTTGGTGTCTTTCATGTATCAGTGAGTGCTGAGCTCTTCTTTTACTCATGCAGAGCTAGTTTCTCCTAAGTAGTATGAGGTCAAGAAAAGAGGAGATATATTTTTATGCATTGCAGGGTGTCTTGAAAATAAAGACATAAGAAGTAAAGTTAATTGACATATGGCATGCTGTTAAAATATCTCCACTTCATGTGTCTTGATATATTTTAATGCCTCATATCCATCCAATTTGAAAGGAATTGAATGTATCTAATTGCTCTGGCCAAGTGATGGGTTATTAGTACTATCTACAGCCACATATGTAGTAGTAGAGCAGGAGGGGGAGTAATTCTTTTGGGCGGAGGGCCGCTTACCCAGTTGTGGCAGGCTGTCAAGGGCTGCATGGGTAGCCCCTCCCCTTGACAGGTGCCCCGCCCCTTGACAGGTACCCCACCCCCTGGTCACCATCTTGGGACTGTCACAACCCAGTGATTTTGGTGCCTTGGCACGATGGATTTTTCCCGCCACATGAGAGCCTCTTGCACAGCAAAGGTTTTGTTGCAACAGAAAAACCTTGGTGCAAGAGAGTTCCCACCATTTGAATGCAAATTTGTGTCCCGCTATTGGCCAGTTCTAAATTATTCCTACGTGGCGGCTAATAATTGGCTTGCTAGCCGTTTAAAATTTCGTGCAACTTCCGCCCAAGTCGGAGAACATTGAGCACGCTGCAGAGTGCCTCTAAAGAGATCTGACTTGCGGCTGAGCTGATCGATAGACTGTTCACCTATCGATTCTTCTCCCCGTCGCTGAGTGCAATCCCCGATGTACCCTTTCCCCGCCGGCTTGATTTGTGGATGGACGAGCTAGCTTGAGCCCTGCCAGCTGGAACAACTAACATAGTTGTTCAGACGACCGGACCGTCTGCGTTGCAGCTACAAGCGGCGTAAGTAATGTTTTGCAACCATTAAGCTTTGTCCGCCTCTCTATTCACCAGCCCACCCAACGAACGAGTAATTGTTGGATCACCTCGAGTCGGCTCTGGCCGTCCGAGACAGGGACCAATATCCCAAGGCCAGCACTGGTGGGGCCCAAAGTGGATCACAGGCTGGCAGGGGTCTGTGGAGCTGGGCTGGGCTGCACCAGCAGGGAGTTGGCCTGGCTCCATAGAGCCCCTGCCCGCTGGGACCCTGAGCTCCTGCCACCCTGCTCTGGGTCCCACTAGCACTGGCTCTGGGACACTGGTGTGGGCCCCGTGTTCCTGCTGGCTCCTGTGCCTACTCACACCCAGTGCCCCCCAGCCCTGCGGTACAGGCAGGGGGGCAGCACACAGCCCTGAACCCCTGCTCACCGGCAGGGAAGAAGCTGGTGCTGAGCATGGGGAAAAGTGACCCCTCACCCGCCTCATGGCCAGCACTCCCTGCTTCAGATGGTCGCAGCCCACGTGTGGCTGTCTGGAGCAGGCATAGGCAGCCCCATGCATGCTGCAAGCAGCTACAGTGCAGGGCGCTGGCCATGGGGCGAGCCAGGGGGCG
>NW_005841830.1:2635366-2646646 GCF_000455745.1 Alligator sinensis
TGCTGGCCGCACCAGGCAGTGTTGGCTGCTGCTGCCTGCCCAAAGCTCGCATGCTGGGCAGCCCACAGGCAACAGTGGCAAACACTGCCCGGCTTGGCAAGTGGGAGGGCCGCAGCTGCTGTCGCCATGCGCAGCCCCAACGGGCAAGCCCAGAGCTGGTGCGGGACTAGGCTGGCAGTGGGGCCGGGTTACAGGGTGGTGCTAAGCGCGGGGGGTGGGAAGCGGCCCCTTGCCCACCCCGGGGCCAGCGCCCCCTGCTGCAGCCACTTACAGCCCACCTGGGGCTGCCTGTGCCTGCTCCGGACAGCCCTGCGTGGGCTGTGAGTGGCTGCAGCAGGAAACGCCAGCCACGGGGCGGGGAAGGGGCCACTTTCCTCCATGGCGGGAAGGAGCCCGGGAAAAAGCTGACCGTGGTGAGGGGGGAAGCAGCCCCTCCCCCGCCCTGTGGCTGCTGCCCTCTACTGCAGCCGCTCACAGCCTGCATGGGGCTGTCCAGAGCAGGCACAGGCAGTCCCATGTAGGCTACGAGTGGCTGCAGCGTGGGGTGCCGGCCATGGGGAGGGTGAGGGGCTGCTTTCCCCCAGCATGTGCTCAGCTTTTCCCTGGGCCACTTTTCCCCCAGCTCCTTCCCTGCCTGGGGTCCTCCCCTGCCCTTCCCCCCCACCTTACATGAGGTTCTGATGCCGCTGGGGCAACCACATGCTCCCAGGCCAGAAGCCTGGCTGGGGCTTCCAGCTGGGGGGGCCAGACCTGGTGGACCCTGCTGTTGTGGGAGCCCACCTGGCTTCCCCTGGGTCCTAGTGCCCTTGGTTCCTATCATTTTTGACAGGAACCAAGGGCAGAGAAATATTAATTTTCTAAATTTTTTAGGTGCCCTGCGGACCAGATAGAATGGCTTTGTGGGCCTGGACCCAGCCCATGGGCCGTATTTTGCCCACCCCTGTAATAGAGGTACTAGGCAGTTTTCCTCTTTATAGCTGTGCCCAATGTACTTTAGTCCTTGATATGCAGCATTTATCCTTTTTCAGGCCTGTATCTTTCCGTAATAGAAGGCGTCACTTATACTAGGTGCTGTGGAGGTATAATTAGACTAATGTTTTCTTATTTTATTTTATATAATGTTAAATTGCTCTTTAGTGTATTTAAAGACCTCTTGAATTTCAATAGATAAGAACTTTAAAGCTAATGCTAAACTGAAAAGCTTCCTGAATATTAAGTTTGTGAACTTCAGGAGCATAAACAGCTTTGTGAAATTGTAAGGGAATTTTTACAGGTCCATTCTTATCATTATTATAAAAATGGATATTTAATATGTACATTAAAAGATGGTTTCTGCTACAGTTTAATAGCTGAATAAAATATTGCAAGCCCACTCTAAAGGAGCTGACAGTGTTTTAAGAAATTTGACTGGAGTCTTTCTCTGCATTCTAAATATTGTAGGGGAGATTTTCAAAAGTATGAAATGGCAGTGAAATGTTTAGTTCCCATGGACTATCAATGGCAATTAGTTTCCAAGGTGCCTGAAAATTTCCCCTTTTATCTGTGGCTTTATATAGTTATGATACTTTCTTCTTTCTATATCACCTACACTTGTGGGAAAACCCTTGGGAGGGTACCAAGAGCCATGGTTGGATGATGCCTGGGTGTCCCTACAGCACCGTTGTTACTGTGCCATCATTTTGTACTTCCTTCTGTACTTAATGATGGCACAGTAACAGCCTGTACTGTCTGTGCCAATGGTGCACAGTTATTTTTGGCTGCTATGTCACTGTAGCAACATGCTATAATGAGGGAGTGCATTGCTATAGCGACGTAGCTGCAGCATCATGGTTTGTGACAGCTGACATTATGTTGCAGTAGCGTGTTGGTACGGTGACATAGCATCATGTCACACTGACAGCCTCTTTTCTACCTTGTATTCTATCACTGTAATGCCTCCCTTCAGCCTTTTTTTTCTCTTTTCCCCTGCTCTCTTCCCCTTCCCTCTCCCCCCTCTGCTTTATCTCTCTTTCCCTTCCCTCTCCCCACTCTGCTGTACCTCTCTACTTTACCTTTTGTCTTTCTAATTTCTACCTACTTACATTTTCACTGACATCCTGCCACACTTTTAGCTTCTCTCATTCCTTGGAGTCTCAGAACAACAGAGACTCCCTATGCCTGAAGAAGGGTGACTGTGCCCGAAAACCTGCCAAGAGTTTTTTTCCAACTACTCAGTTGGTCTAATAAAAGATATCACATCCACTCAAAGAACCTTGCCTGCCTATATTCTTAGATAACACAGCTACAACCAAAAACCCAGCAACCAAAAGGATTGTGAGCTTCTCCTGGATGATAATTCTGCTGCCAACAGTTAGGGAGAGCCATTTATGCTGACCAATAATCAAACTTTCAGAAAGAGAAAGAAAAGTAGGGGGACAGAGTTTGGCATTGAACTGCCAAGTTAAATGTAACCCCCAACTCTACTTCCTTTGTGTTCATATAGGCACATCCACCTCCAGGTATGCTACTTAACATGTGGGTACATAAGAGAAATTCGTAGTGAAAACCTAAACAATGATAGAGAGGTCTATATTTATCTATCTAAAGTTCTACTGCCTGACTCCGACACCCCCCAGAACAGCCAGCTGGAAGAGGGAGCCAGCAGGGAGGGAGGGAGGGAGGGAGGCAGATGCAGGCCAGGTGGACACAGAGTGGCAGGGGGGCAGGTAGAGTGGGGCCAGACCCAGAGTGGTGAGGAGGGCAAGTAGAGTGGGGCCGGACCTGGAGCGGCAGGGGGGGGGAAGCAAGGCTGGACCCAGAGCAGCGGGGGCGGGGGGTGGAGTGGGGCTAGAACTGGAGCAGCGTAGGGATGGGGGCAGGGGGCTCCATCCCTGCCCTCGCTGTCCCCGTTATTCTTGACGGGCAATTTTCTACTTATCTATAGTTGCCCAAAGGCTGCATGCAAGTCAACGGCTGATAAAACCAACTAGCACGCTCATTAAAACAATGTAATAATTGTTTTCTTTTGTTTTGCTTGGCTTTGCTTTTCTCAGAATTGTAGATGCAACAAATATCTGGCATTTGAAATATATTTCTCTGACAGCCCATGCCTCTCTTGGCCTGCTATCTGGTACTATGTAAACCAGTACAGCCTGTTCCATGGTCAGGTTACTGGCAACTAAACTGGCACCCCCACCTGGGCTAGCCTGGGTGAGGAGGGTGTGTGGACATCCAGCAAGAAAAAAAATAATGCCTGTCAAAGGGAAGATGAGTTCCTTGTGAGCCAACAGCCATCCATACTTGGAGAAGAGATGGGCAACACCAGGTCTCTCTGCCCAAAGAATCACCGATGATGCAAAGCAACTCAGCTAACTGCAGGGTTCTTACAGCATCTAAAGTGCCCAACAGTTGCAGCAGCCTTGGGACTAACTTGACTTGAAAAAATATTTTTTAAACAGGTATTATAACTTTCATGCATGAAAAAATTCAAGCTAGGATGCTCGCTTTAAAGGGATTATGTCTAATAAATAGAGTCATACCTCAGTCTAGTACTGGCTTTACTTCAACATGTGAGGAGTTTGATTGGCTTAGTGGGATTATTTTACATGCTTCAGTGGCTCACTGTGTCAAGGCCCAAGTTGGACATTGACAACTGTTCAGTCATTAAAAGGATACATTACATGCAAAAAATACAGATAGCTTCCATGTCTGTCTGTTGTATCTGTTGTTTTTTTACTTGTTCTCTCCTTGTCATATGTTCAGGGCAGGCAACATCTTTTTTATGGGCTTGTAGAGCTTGTAAGCACAGTGGGTCTGGGGCCATAGGTGCTGTCACAATACAAATAATAAATAGTTATATAAACTTATCAAACTGTTTGTACCCTTGAAGGCCTGCCTGCTCTCAGCTATAGGCCTAAGAGGTCCCTTAGGTTTTAAACCATTTGAATAAGCCTCCACAGCATCTGAAGAGGGTGAGTTA
The DNA here is from genome assembly GCF_000455745.1 of Alligator sinensis. Classification (NCBI taxonomy): domain Eukaryota; kingdom Metazoa; phylum Chordata; order Crocodylia; family Alligatoridae; genus Alligator; species Alligator sinensis. The sequence goes on from NW_005841830.1 coordinate 2,639,325, forward strand.
GTGTTGCAGAGAAGGCCGAGTCCCTCTTTTTGTGTGGGAGTAGTGTGGAAGAAGCCTCAAGGGGATACAGACCTGCTGAGTGGATTCATAGCATTTTTTATGGAGTGGGTTGATGGAAGGAGTAGGTGGGATAGATAATATGCTGGGAAGCTGGCACTCCACCAATCCTGGATCTGTAGACATTAGGTGGAAAAGATAATGTTGTTTGGAGTAGACAACTATTCAAACATGGAAAGTGGGACTTGGCCAAGCTCTCAAGGCAGTCCTAACTATTCCCTCAATAGTAGATGGAAGCAGTTAGGCCAATGCATTTATTTATGCTTTAAAATTAATAATCAGTGATCAAGTGACCCTGAAGTCTCTTCAGTTACCATCTACCACAGAAGAGATTGAACTACATAATCCACAACATCATTGTTTAATTCAGCTGTTTTGCTTCCTTCAGTGACTTGTTCATTGCTAAACTGCATCAGTTTGAGGTAATTTCTGTTTGCTAACTAGGAAAGACAGCTAATCCACTGGGGACCAGATTCCAACTGGGTACATAATGACATACATCAGTCTATACCAGCCAGGAAGATGATAAAAAAGTAGGGCTGAAAAGGACACTGGGAGGTCATCTAATTCAACTCCTTCTCAATGTATAAACAGCCCTGACTAAACCATTTGACCACCAAACAAATGAATGGGGACCTAGTTTCTCAGAAGATGTAATGATAAGGAAACTTTCTAAAAACATAATAAAACACTTGTGAAACCATACATTCAGAGACGTTTTAATGGCTATATTAACTAGGAAAGGTTTCACTTCACATTTTACAGAGGAGCCAAAGCCTAGGTTATACCATATTCCCATCTTATCCATTGCGGGTCAGCCATTGCCATGGTACTGTTTCCTGCTCCTTCTCATGTGTGACCTATGCAAGTGAATGGAAGCAGGCCCGATAAACAAGCAGCACACACAATTCCTCCTTTGAGAGAGAAACTACTGAAGCATAGGTAAGGAATCATCTGGAGCTTCATTGGCACTACAGTACAGAGGACCTGTATGGATAACTTGGACTCTTGCCCATCCCCTGAAATTATGATAGATCTTGTGGGTTTCTAAAGATTGTAAGTAAGTTCAACTGCCTGTTCCAGGAATAGCTGCAAGCCCTGCCTCCCAGTATAATGATTTTGGAAAACTGAAGACACTTCCTCTATTTTTATGGGGTTTAACCATGAGAGTGGATATGTCAGATAACTATTTGTTGTTTCTCCTTTAAAAAGTTCAAAATGATTTAGAAATTGATTTTGAGGGTTGATATTAGAAAATACAAAACATTTTAACAGCAAGTCAATTAAGGGGTAATTTTAAATTAGAAATTATCACTGAAAGCAACAATTCCCTGCAGAGTGAGGGGCAGCTAAAGTCCTAGCTAGGAAGATATTTATGAGTCATATAAACAGCTTTAGCCTCTTGCTAAATTAATTCCACTGAAGGCAGTGGAAATATTGCCATTACACAGCAGCCAGAATAAGTGCAGAATTTACTCCTCAGTAAGAGGATAAACATTTTATATTGACTTCTAAGCTTTAAAATCTCCATACTCAAGTAATTGTGTAAGGTTAAGCCATTGCTGTCTACTCTTATGATTTTATTGTATCATTATATTTGGTACTTGTTTTTCCAAGTCCTATAATCCTGCTATTTCATGAGAATCTGTTTTCATTTTTTAAAAATAAGTTTCCAACTCTCATGGTTGCAAAGAAAAGATTAGAAAGATAGATCCTGCTTGGTCTAAATTCCCCTAAAGCAGAATCCCCTAACTTTTTACTAATGTGTCATGGTTATCTGGAGCTTGACTCATGATTTTGAAGTGCCCGATTTATCCAAATCCAAGACAACTCTAAATTTAGGCAAACCCCCCAAATAATTAGATTCTAGACATGGAAGATGTATACATTTATTATAACTTTGCATATCTAGAATCTAATTTTTGGAAGTTCATCTTATACTCATTCCCTAACATTGCTAAAACCAGGCAAGCAATGGTAGCAGGGCAGGGGTGGTAAGGCAGGCAGCAAGAGTGCCAAGTGGCCTGACCCTTGCCCTTTGTGTCCCTGCAACTCCATACATGAAAGAATTTTTGCTGTCCTCATAATAAATGAAGCTGGGTACCTGGAACCCCAAAACTGTCAAATTGAGAGCTGTATTGCTGTGTCAACTTATGGGTTGTATTTAATCATAATTTTCACAAAATATTATCACATTTTTAACATGTTTCAGGTGACAGATATCTAGTAAATATATAGTTATCATTTACAGCAATAGATTTCAGTATACAGAAGAATATCTTAAATTTTTTGACAGGAAGTTGTTCTGCCTTATGTAATCCTTTGTTATCTTGGTGCTTTCAATCCCACTTTCAATTGATAGCTGCAGAAAAAAGAGGCATGGCTTCAAAAAACTCTACTCATCTAAATGATCCTATTGACATTTGGCTAAATCTTAAAGTATTTATTCAAATCAACTTCCAATGAACTAATAAGAAATTTTCCATTGAAATCAATGAGAGTTTGTTTGAACTAGTTTTGAGAAAGGGACCGTAGAATATGGTCCATTTTAATTCCCATGAGCATGTGTAAGCTGAAAACTGTACTCACATGAGTGGAGTTGCAAGATTAAGGCTATAGAAAACAATAAGAAATGTATACCTAATATTTCATGCCCTTACATGTCTCTTGCTCATGAATTTTGCAAAACAGGATCTGGGAATACTAAACATATGGAAAATAAATATTTGAATGCTTCATTTGTTCTAAAATAAGCTCATCTTTCATGAAATTCTACCCATTTCCTACCCAAATATTATCTTTATGAGTTCAAAAATAGATTCACTAAAAGCACAGAAGTCACAGATGCTTTATGACATTTTGCTAAACCAGTGTAAATTTTCCTCGTCACAATGAAATGTGTAAGCCTTAAGAAAGGTGAATGGTGAATTTTATTTCAAAACAGTACTGTCCAAATCCTAGTTATATATTTGGGCTAATCTTTGATAGAACAGTAATGATAGCAATGGACAGAGAAATTTAAGATACAATATATAGGCATGTCCATAGCTAAGGTTCCATAAGCATTGCTTTCCTAAAGGAACTTTTACAGGACCTTAGTTTTCATACTTTTATTTTTTGGTGTGAAGCATGCCACTTTGGACAATTTAGCCCAGGAGTGAGAGTCAGTAGTTGCTTTCTTAGACCCCTTCTCCAGGTCCCAAGTTCAAGCAAAAACAATTTAGCAATTTAAAACAGCAGGAAAAAAAGTTTTGCCATTCTAATAATTTCAGCTGTCTTAGAAGAACTCTATTGGAAATTTGTTGGTGGGCATTGGGCATTTGAAAAGTGGCAGAGATGTAATCAGTTGACTGCTGATCAGTGGCCTGCTGGAAATTGGATTTCAACTGGACAATTTATTAGGCTTTAAAAAACATATTTATTGCATGTGCACTGGTTTTATTATATAATAAAATTAATGATCTGCCAGCACTCCATTTACACTGGTCAAGTAAGATTATATACGTTTAGCAAAAGTTTTTTATTGAAAATGCCATTATGGTTGATTTTCATATGTGTGCATATGAAAGTTAAATGGGATATAATTTTGAAATATAGATGTTTGTGAATATATTTTGATTAGTTTATAGGGACAATGAAGAGTTCAAATGATGAGTATATGGGAAAATCAGGGCCATGATAAAGTAATTTTCCTCTATGTAACATGTAAATGCACCTATAGCTGAAGTGAAACTCCTCTGATACAAACATCACTTAAGCTGCCACTGTCCCCAGTGAAAATCAGAGCAGGTCCATATTGTGAAACACAGGGCATTTTGCTACTACCTAGGACATAGTTGCATATAATGATATGTCAATAAAAAATCTTTAAAAATACTTGAGAAATTCCATATAGAAGACCTACATTAAAGAAAGTTAAGGTTATAAATATTTAACAATTAGGAAATGGTAAATTTCTTAAAATTCAGAATTATATCTCATCTTTCTTACATTATTTCTCAAAGTACATAATATATATTTTAGGGGTGTACTTGGTAGCCGTGTTGGTCTGAGACAAAAAGACACACAAAAAACTAGAAGTCTTGGTTCCAAAATGATACCTTTTATTAGACCAACTGGAAAACGGCAAGAAAATTGTCCTTTTCTGCAAGCTTTCAGGATCAAAGTCCCTTCGTCAGGCTCTGGGAAAAGTGTAGATGGTACAAGATGGTAAAAAGTCCCCATAGGTAGGTAATAAACTTCATTTTTGCACAAAGGGAGCTGAAGATGGAAGTCTGTCCCTCTGGGTCCATGAGTGTCTTTGTGAGTTGTGTTGAGTAGCTCTTTTTGGAATCAAGAGTTCTAGTTTTTTGTATGTCTTTTTGTCTCAGACCAACACGGCTACCAAGAACACCCCTGAAACATGGAAGATGCTGAATTTTAGCTGATTTTGGATTTTAAATTATATTGCAGAACAACAAGGAAGGTTTTTTTGCCTCCCTGCCTGCCATCTGACACCTCCAGGGAAGGAATTCTACCTGATCAACACATCAAAGAGTTTTTCCTGGAATTGAGCCTGAAGTGGCCTTCCAGGAGTTTGTATCCATCACTCCTGATCTTCCCCAGGGGTGCCCTGGTGAACAGCTGTTCACCGAGTTCTTGATGTACTCCCCTGACGTAATGGTAAGTCGCTTCCAAGCCCCCTCTCAGCCTTCTCTCCTGTAGGCTGAAGAGGCCCAGGTCCCTCAGCCTCTCCTCGTATGACTTGTCTTGCACTGCGGGCTCAGGTTCATGTGATGTTCAATCACTGTCCCAAGGTCCCTTTCGGCCATGATGCAAGTCAAATTGTCACCACCAAGCCTGTACGTATGGTGGGAATTGTTTGCCCCCAGGTGGAGCACCTTAAATTTCTGAGTGTTGAACTTCATTTGGTTCTGATCCACCCAGCTCTCCAGCCTGTCCAGGTCCACCTGCATCTGCAATCTATCTTCTGGCATGGCTACACTCTCCCATAACTTGGTGTCATCCACAAACTTGCCCAGCAAGCTTTTCACTGCCACATCCAAATCATTGATAAAGATGTTGAAAAGCACAGACCCCTGAGGATACCACTGGCCGCTTCTCGCCTGGATGACACAGATCTGTTCATGAGAACTCTCTGGGTCCTACCATGCAGCCAGTTTTCCATCCACTGAACTGTTGAGCAGTTAAGCCCACAATCCTCCAATTTTTCCACAAGGATATTGTGGGATACTAGAAAAAAATTCTTTTGAAGTCTAGGTATATAATGTTGACCTTCTCTCCTGTGTCCAGGTGGCAGGAGACCTGTTTATAGAAGAAGATGACATTGGTAAGACAAGACTTACCTCTGATGAAGCCATGCTGGCTGTCATTCAGAATCTTGCCCTCAACAAGTGTATCACACATAGATCCTTTAATGAGTTTTTTTCCAGGATTTCCCCTGAGATGGAGGTTAAGCTGATTGGCCTATAGTTGCCCAGGTCCTCCCTCTTCCCCTTCTTGAAGATAGGCACAATGTTGGTCCTCTTCCAATCCTCAGGGATCTCCGCTGTACGCCACGATTTCTGAAAGAGTTTTGCCAGGGGTTCTGAAAAGACCTCAGCCAGCTCCATCAGCACTCTTGGGTAAAGTCCATCTGGTCCTGCTGACTTATAAATGTCTAGCTTTTCTAGTTGGTTTTGCACTGGAGCAGCATCCATAGTGGGAAGGCTATCATTCCGACCATGCCCCCTGTGATCCTTGTCTCGCTTGTCTTTCCCCTTGATCCACTGAAATATCGAAGCAAAGTGAGCATTCAGGAGTTCAGTTTTTTCCTGACTGTCCATTACCAGCTGTCCAAAGGTGTTAAATAGAGGCCCCATGCTTCCAATTGTTTTCCTTCTGCTCCCTATATACCTAAAGAAGGACTTCTTATTGTCCTTGACTCCCTTGGCTAACTTAAACTCAGTCGCTGCCTTAGCTTTCCTAATCATTTCCCTACAAGTGCAGACTGCTATTGCAGACCGCTATTGTACTCTCCCTAGCTTCCACTGTGTGTAAGCTTCTTTTTTCTTTTTCAAGAGGACCCCAATGTCCCTATTGAGCCAGGAGGGCCTGCCTGCTACCTTCCCTCTTCATGGGAATGGTTTTCTTTTGTGCTTCGAGGATTGTGTCCTTGAGGAATGACCACTCTTTGTGCACCCCATTTGCCTTCCATCCCTTGTCCCACATCACCTCCCCTACTAATGCCCTGAGCATGTTGAAGTCAGCATTTTTGAAGTCCAGGACTTCAATCCTGCTAGCTGATTTGTCAAGCTTGCAGCAGACAGTGAACCTGATGAGCTCAGGGTCACGGTCACCCAGGCTACCCTCAATATTCAAGCCACACACCAGATCATCTCCTTTGGCCAAGACCAAGTCTAGGAGAGTGGTATCTCTGGTTGGCCCTTGTACTTCCTAGGTCAGAAAGAGCACCTCAATTACAGTTAAGAAGCTACATGACCAATCTAACCTAGCCGAGTGTTCCTCCTAATCTATGTCCAGGTAATTGAAGTCACCCATGACAACCAAGTCCTATGCATGCGCGGCATCTGTCAGTTCTTGAGAGAGCTCCAGGTCAAGCTCTTCCCCTTGGTTCAGTGGCCTGTAGTAAATGCCCACAGTTAGGTCTCTCTCACCTTGCCCCCCCACCCCACCCCTTTGAAGTTTGACTCAGAGGGTTTCAAGCTGCTTATCTTTAGAGCCAATGTCAGCCTCCAGAGAGGTTTACTGCTCCCTCACATAGAGAGCTACTCCTCCACCTTTTCTCCCTGCTTGGTCCCTCCTGTGCAGTGTGTAGCTCTCAATGGCTATGCTCCAATCATGCGAGGAGTCCCACCATGTCTCTGTGATCCCTACCAGGTCACATTGCCCACTAGAGAGCAGGAAGACTAACTCCTCCTGCTTGTTCCCCATGCTCCTGGCATTGGTGTACTGGCAGCTGAGGCCCCCAGCTGACACCCACAATTTCCTGAGACATTGTGGGAGAACTGTTCCATTAGCATTTTCAAAAACAGTTATCATAGTGTCCTCCACATGGAAGCTTTCCTATGGGATGAGGTGGGCATACTTGAAGGGAGAGAGAGGCTGCAGCAAGATTTAGACAGACTACAAAAGTGGGCAGATGAGAATAGGATGGGGTTCAACGTAGACAAATGCAGGGTGCTGCACCTTGGGAGAAGGAATCCACAGCATACATACAGGCTGGGGAGTTCCCTTCTTGAAAGCACAGAGGCGGAAAGGGATCT
>NW_005841830.1:2647142-2658618 GCF_000455745.1 Alligator sinensis
CCTGCCTTGGGCAAATTCAAGAGGAGGTTGGATGATCACCTGTCTGGGGTCTTGTGAACCCAGCATTCATTCCTGCCTATAGCAGGGGGTCAGGCTAGATGATCTGTTTAGGTCCTTCCTGACCCTAGCTATTATGAAACTGTGTGCCGGTCCCCAGGCATGCTCGACTTGGAGTTTTCCCATCCCCCAGCAGTGGTTCTGGGGCAAGAGAGCAAGGGTAAGAGGCTGGAGGGGAGGGGATGGGAGGGAAAGGAAGGAGCAGGGCAGCAGGAGGCAGATGCTTTGGGGGAGGGGGGAAGAGGGGGAAAACTAGTACCAGGGGCCTGAGGCTGCAGGGGGTGCGATGCAGAGCAGAAGCATTGTGGGGACAAGACAAGGAAAAGCGGGGTGGAGGGGAGACCAGGGAGTCGAGCAGGGGTTGAAGGCTGTGGGGGGCAGGTACAGGGGGGCAATAGGTGGCAAGGGGAAAGCTGCCTGCCCTTTCCCCAATACCTGCCTCACCATCTGCTCCCCTACCATGGCTTCCCTTGCTGCAGTGGTGGTGGGGACAACCTTAAGGCAACCTTTAATAATTATGTCCCAAACATGGAAAATATTAACAAATTTATATAAATTTTCCATGTATAGAATCTAACTATGGGTCTTAAAGTCAGGATCATCCTGAATTTAGGTAAATATGGTACATTTCATTTTCAGGTGCCTTGCAAACATATGCTGGCATTGGTGGGTAGAACAGATCAGTGAAATTAAACTGTTAGCAAGATCTTTTCCTCAAGGATTAATATTTATAACAAGTGAGAAAAACATTCACCATAATCTAAAAGTAAACAGACAAGTTCTCCTACAGTCCTATGACCCTTCTCTTAGTGTTTTGCTTTCCTGAAATTTCTTTCTCTTGCTGTTTTCAGCAGCCATTCCTGTATCCTTCCCCATGTGCCTATTTTCAGAGGAACAGGGGAGTGAAGACAAATGTGGATTGTTGTTTTTCAAGGACCATGTAAGCTCTCCCATCAGGTTCTCTCTAAAGATGTAAAAAAAAGATAGGAGACAAGTCAAAAATGATTTCAGTGTATGCTCTCACAGTGGGAATGTTAAAATAAAAGTATATCATTTGGCCTTGGGTTTCAGAGCTATATCCTTTTTAAGCTAACAATACTGTAAAAATCTACCATGCAATTTTTGTGCCTTTGTTGCAATAATAGCGAAGCACCCGCAAAGACTCTAGCATCACTCTGTAGAAAGGAAAGCATGCAAACATAAATTCTGTAGTGTTTGCAAAGAGCAATGACAAAAAGTGAAAAGGCTTCACTCCCTTCTTGTCCTCATTTCAAATTACACATGTAAAACAGGAGGAGGAGAAGAGAGAGAATATTGTTCAGTGCATATATACAACACACTCCGAGCACGCTGACCAGGCGATTAAGGTTTCTCAGTTTCTTCAAAACCACTCTCAAGATAACATTTGTCAAAATAAGTCCTTGTTGCTAATATACAGCTCCTTCTTGCACCTTCCCTAAGACTCTGGTGAAGCATAGGCCATAAACTAAAACTTGCAAAAGAGTCATCCCCCTCAGAATCACATGATTCACTTCAGCTTTTAAGGCGGAAACTCAATTGAGGGAGTCATTCCAAGTCATAGTGTTGAAGTCTGTGGAGTCCTTGCTTTTAAGGAGGGAGAAGAGAGCACAGATGTAAAGATCAACATGTCTTTTATTTTTGTTTGTTGGCTGGCTTTCCTTGGTGGCTGCGCTGGATGTCAGCATCACCTATGCCATTGCTTGGACAAGATATTCATTTGTCAGGAGAGCAAGGTGATCCATGTCCCTAGGGACATTCCCAGGAACTCTACTGAACTGTAAGTAGGGAAGGGAAAATGTTGCAATTTTCACACAGCAGCTTTTTGTTGTCTTTGAAAAACAAGCTACTGCCTGGCAAGTCAACATACGATCTTGATCAGTTTTGTAGAAGACCTGGGGTTTGCCTAGGAGATGTATATCAGCTGTAGAGCACTCTGTCTCACATCCATTAAATTATCATATATCACGTCAAAAAAGGCTGTCTGTAATGAGATTCTCTATTACTCTAATCCTTTTTGTTTTGAGATCCTTGTTAAGAAAAGGTAAAGTGCATACCGCAAAGATGATGCAGAGTTTTAAATAAGTTTCCTTGAGAGCCTGTATCTCTAAAGGAATTCATAACATAAAAGGCTAAGCTTGCTTTATAACCTGCTTTACAGTCATTGAAAAGGAGTGGGACATGTAGTATGCCTCGTCTGTAGTAAGCAGCTTTGAAAACATTTTGTTTGTACAGCAGGAACTTTCCAAAGGCAAGTGTTTATTTGCCAGAGTATAACTTGCTGTTTTCATATGTAGCCATGCAGCATAAAAATTTCCCACTGAGAGTCAAAAAATAAATGATTCTCATAATTCAGTGAAACAGTGTGACAGCAGTTGATGAGAATAAAAAAAGTGAAGATACAGTGTTTGTTTTTTCAGTTAATAGCTTTATATTCCATAAAGTTTCCATTTGTTTCCTAGTGACATAGATACCACTGTACAGCAGATGTTTTCCAATTTGATGATACAAAGCTTATTAGTTCATACAAAGGCCAATATTTAACAATCCTAATGATTTTAAAGTCAATTCCTTTTACTTAACATCATAAGCACTTAAGCTACTGTGAATGGAGCTGTCTGGATAAATCCATTTGCTGAGAAATTAGAGCAACTAGTTTGGACAGACCAGCCAAGAAAGAATGCCTCTGATATTTTACTAGCTGGATTTTATAAACTATATTGCATCTATGTTGCACTAAAATTACCCTTCAGTTTTCAAGCATATCAAGTTTGTTTTTAATGGAGAGAGGCAGTAGTAGAAATAAAGCCAATCAATTGTAATGAAACTTGAGGAAAATGCCAAAACTAACCACTGAAGAGTTTTAAATGCAAAAAATAGAGCATATCGTCTGTTTATGATTTAGGTCCTCTAAATCCTGGTATGCCATGCTGCAGGTGTATACTGCTAGTTTTGTTTAATTTTGCTTTGATTGATTGTTTCTTTGGATCACACAGTTAAGATCTGCCTTCCAGGGATTATGCAGTCAGTATATAATTATTTTAATAAAGAAATGGAGTTCTAATTCACAGAAGAGTACTTGGTAGTAAATGGGGCTTGGTTAGCATGGAATACCTCATAGCTATTTCAAAATCTGTTTGACTCTTTAATTGATCAGCCTCTATAAATCACTGTAACAGGCTGTTTAGAGAAAGTATGTATGCGATTAAAACAGTAAGGAAATATTTTCTTCTTGAAATAATGTTTTATTTGATTGCATGAACATGAAAATTAGAAACTCTGGGCCCTGTTCTTTCAGTTGAAATCCTGGCCCCGTTGAAGTCAATAATACAACCCTCATTAATCTTAGCAAAATCAAGTTGTCATCCATTGACTTCAATAGAGTCACTTTGCATATACCTCAGTAATATGAGAATAGAAGTAGAACTTCTACTCCCACTCTAGCTCATAAAGAAATGGCCAAGCCTTATACATTCTGCTCAGGCTGAGAAAACGCATTTGTGCAACCTGCTTGCTTGCTGTGTGCTGATTTATCTAACTAAAACAAGACACTAACATTTTACTCCAGTTAGCACTGTAAACACAAGAAGGCTGCCAGAATAAGATAGATTGTTTTCAAGTGTATGCTTCTTTAATGGGTGTACTTGGTAGCTGTGTTGGGCTGAGACAAAAAGACATACAAAACACTAGAACTCTTGGTTCCCAAATGATACCTTTTATTAGACCAACTGGAAAATCGCAAGAAAATTGTCCTTTTCTGCAAGCTTTCAGAATCAAAGTCCCTTCGTCAGGCTCTGGGAAAAGAGTAGTTGGTACAAGATGGTAAAAAGTCCCCATAGGTAGAAAATAAACTTCATTTTTGTACAGAGGGAGCTAGAGATGGAAGGCTGTCCCTCTGAGTCCATGAGAGTGTGTGAGCTGTGCTGAGTAGGTCTTTGATGTGTTGATCAGGTAGAATTCCTTTCCTGAAGATGCCAGATGGCAGGCAGGGAAGTAAAAAAATGTCCTTGTTGTTCTGCAATGCAGTTTAAAATCTGGGTCCACTCTCATGGACCCAGAGGGACAGCCTTCCATCTCCAGCTCCCTCTATGCAAAAATGAAGTTTATTTCCTACCTATGGGGACTTTTTACCATCTTGTACCATCTACACTTTTCCCAGAGCCTGACAAAGGGACTTTGATCCCGAAAGCTTGCAGAAAAGGACACTTTTCTTGCGATTTTCCAATTGGTCTAATAAAAAGTATCACTTTGGAACCAAGACTTCTAGTTTTTTGTATGCTTCTTTAATAGTACCAAGCAGATCAAAAGACAATGGTTTTTCAGCCTGAAGAAAGGTGGCCTCAGTGTTTCCACTGTCTGTGGGCAGGAGTGGTAACTTCATAACATACCCTGAGAGGATCAAGGATTCTGGCTCCTGACAGGAGCCAATGCCATGATAATACTGACTTGGTTATCTTGCTAAGACTGGGTGGGGATTGCAAGCTCTGGAGTGTTAAACATTGGCTCCCTAACTGCTAGCTGGACTTGCTCTAAACTGAGTTTTGATTTCCCCTCATCTAAGGAAATGTTGACCATCTCCACCAGTAGGAGTCAGGGGTGAGGGAGGAACACAGTTGGGGGGATGATTGGGGGATGAGGGAGGAACACAGTTGCAGCCAGTGGTCCTATAAGCTAGACAAAATATTCTCTAAATCGTTTAGTGATTTTTCTACAAGAACCTTTGGAGGGCAGGGGAAGTCCCAGAAGCCTGGAGAGGGGCAAACATAATGCCTATTTGTAAAGAAAAATAAAAAGGAGAATCTGTGAAATTTTATAGTCCAGTCAAACTAACTTTGTCCCCTCCCCACCCCCCAATTCTGCAAAATTGATTATTTAATAATGTATTCTAGGTAATTAAAGATTGCTAAGAAGATGAAAAACAGCCAACATTGATACATGATCTCTTCTTGGCAAACCCATCTCATTTATTTTTTGGGTGACTGGCCTACTGAATAACAGGGAAGCAGGGGACAGAACAGATCTTAACTTCATAACAACTTTGATGCTGTTATCTTCATAAGTAAAGTTGGTGCAACTCCCCTCCCATACCGTTCCACAAAGGAAAGATCACATACAAGCCATCCTGGTTAAAGGTGAACAGCTGTAGGGCTTCACCTGGCTTCTGGGTGGCACTGTGCCTACCCAAGATAAAATGCCTCCAGGAGCAACTTCTGCATGAGTTTCCACATACTTCTCAGGCACAAGTTGTAGCTCTCAGTGGAATCTTGTAAAATATTAATGTAGCATGATTGAGCCCCAGGGGCAGCCATGATGCCCTCTCGTGACCCCGCAAGTCCTGCCTTGCTCCAACTCCCAAGTTCCCTCCCTCTTCCTTTGCCTGTCATGCTTTGATGTAGATGCTGGTTCAGAAGAAGGGAGGCTGCCCCTGGATCCCAAAGTGAGCCCCTCCCAAATCCCACTGATCCCCTTCCTGCCCTCAGGCTGTAGGTGGGGCCGTCTGTACCCTGATGCATTCGTTGCCTGAAGAGCTAATTTCATAGTCTCTGACATCCCCTCCAGCCACACCTATGCCTCACAAATATTGCTGGTCATCACTTAAGTGGGGCATTTTTTCCCCAGGCCAATGCCAGGCCATCTCATGCCTCTACACCGTTGTTGGGGCCTTGGCCTTCGTGGCCCCCACCCCTTTCCCTAGTTGGCTTGATGGCTAGCCTGCCTCCTTTCACTGGGCTGAACTCAGCTGCCTGCAATTAGTCCTTCTGCTCTACCTGGAGATCTGCTTCTGGGTTGCTTGGATGCCTGCCCCAGTGCAGTCTGCTGCTCTACAGTCAGCCTCCCATAAAGTAACAGGACTCTGGCTCCCTGTTATATTGAACCATGCAGTCTTAGGAGCTTAAAGGCACAGAAATCCTTACCTCCTTATTGTCACATAAAACTGTTCAGTTTCGTGTTTGAAAACACTGCAGTGCTTCTGTAAGTCTTGCATTCTCCCAGCATTAAGAACTGTCTCTGCAAACTTCAGTCCATAAAAAGCCAGCAGTTCTGAAGGTGCTGATTCAGCATGCTCAGTTGGCGAGAGACAAATACTTATTATGCACAAAGGTGAACAGATTGTCTTGCTCTTCCTGTCTTCAACTCTTTTTAAACTGTACAATATTTTCCTCCTTTTGAAAATGTGCAGACTCACAGCTTTGTACAACTGTAAGCCACCTTGTAAAAATAAGCACCTATTGTCAGGGCAGCTGATTCAAACATTTAGCTTGACATGAACTGTTAAAACCCTGTGAGGGAAGAATTGGGCCCTCACTTCAGTACCAGTATGCATTAGACTCAATATAAAAAGGGGAATAGATTTTCAGGCCACTCATATTGACTATTTCAAAGTTTTGCTCAGGAACCTGAAGGAGCTAGATGTTATACAAGAAAGAATGTAAGTATGATGGAGAAAAATCAGGAAAGAAGTAAACAAAAATATAGTTGTGATAGAAGATCATAGCGTGGAACAGGAGGACATTGCTTCAGACAGAAGAAAGGAAATGAGATTAAAGAGAAAGTAAAGGACAAACAGGGCCAGGCAATGGAAACAGCAGAGAAAAGAGAAGTATGTGCAGGAACAGAAACTCAAGAAATAGAGACCTCCACTATCCAAAATAAAAGGACTAGGCAAGAACAGAGGGAGGTTATACAGTTCAGAAGGCCAAAAGGACTAGGGAAGAAAAACAAAAAACAAAACAAAAATAAAATAAAGTAGAAAACTGTAAGGAGATGAATTTTTTTTTTTAAAGAAGAAAAATCAGATGTATTTTGAGAAGATGAAGGAACAAGAGATTTGCAAAAATATTTGGAAAATGGTTTATACTGGAGGAGAGGAGACCTATTTTTTTCTCTTTCCATTTTTTTCTTTTTTTCCTTCTCAATTACCCACTGATCCCCTTCCTGCCCTCAGGCTGTAGGTGGGGCCGTCTGTACCCTGATGCATTCGTTGCCTGAAGAGCTAATTTCATAGTCTCTGACATCCCCTCCAGCCACACCTATGCCTCACAAATATTGCTGGTCATCACTTAAGTGGGGCATTTTTTCCCCAGGCCAATGCCAGGCCATCTCATGCCTCTACACCGTTGTTGGGGCCTTGGCCTTCGTGGCCCCCACCCCTTTCCCTAGTTGGCTTGATGGCTAGCCTGCCTCCTTTCACTGGGCTGAACTCAGCTGCCTGCAATTAGTCCTTCTGCTCTACCTGGAGATCTGCTTCTGGGTTGCTTGGATGCCTGCCCCAGTGCAGTCTGCTGCTCTACAGTCAGCCTCCCATAAAGTAACAGGACTCTGGCTCCCTGTTATATTGAACCATGCAGTCTTAGGAGCTTAAAGGCACAGAAATCCTTACCTCCTTATTGTCACATAAAACTGTTCAGTTTCGTGTTTGAAAACACTGCAGTGCTTCTGTAAGTCTTGCATTCTCCCAGCATTAAGAACTGTCTCTGCAAACTTCAGTCCATAAAAAGCCAGCAGTTCTGAAGGTGCTGATTCAGCATGCTCAGTTGGCGAGAGACAAATACTTATTATGCACAAAGGTGAACAGATTGTCTTGCTCTTCCTGTCTTCAACTCTTTTTAAACTGTACAATATTTTCCTCCTTTTGAAAATGTGCAGACTCACAGCTTTGTACAACTGTAAGCCACCTTGTAAAAATAAGCACCTATTGTCAGGGCAGCTGATTCAAACATTTAGCTTGACATGAACTGTTAAAACCCTGTGAGGGAAGAATTGGGCCCTCACTTCAGTACCAGTATGCATTAGACTCAATATAAAAAGGGGAATAGATTTTCAGGCCACTCATATTGACTATTTCAAAGTTTTGCTCAGGAACCTGAAGGAGCTAGATGTTATACAAGAAAGAATGTAAGTATGATGGAGAAAAATCAGGAAAGAAGTAAACAAAAATATAGTTGTGATAGAAGATCATAGCGTGGAACAGGAGGACATTGCTTCAGACAGAAGAAAGGAAATGAGATTAAAGAGAAAGTAAAGGACAAACAGGGCCAGGCAATGGAAACAGCAGAGAAAAGAGAAGTATGTGCAGGAACAGAAACTCAAGAAATAGAGACCTCCACTATCCAAAATAAAAGGACTAGGCAAGAACAGAGGGAGGTTATACAGTTCAGAAGGCCAAAAGGACTAGGGAAGAAAAACAAAAAACAAAACAAAAATAAAATAAAGTAGAAAACTGTAAGGAGATGAATTTTTTTTTTTAAAGAAGAAAAATCAGATGTATTTTGAGAAGATGAAGGAACAAGAGATTTGCAAAAATATTTGGAAAATGGTTTATACTGGAGGAGAGGAGACCTATTTTTTTCTCTTTCCATTTTTTTCTTTTTTTCCTTCTCAATTACTTGTTTTATTTGCAAGCTCATATTGTTCCATTTTTCCCCCTTCTAAATTCAATTAGGTCAGAGCCCAATTTGAAAATCCTAGTTCCATTTTTTTTTTTCAGGAATGAGGCTGTATATGAACAGTACACAACATATAGCACAATGTAAAGCTATTCAGAATATTATGGTCTCTGCACTCTCTCTTCTCTAGCAACACGAATTCTCTTTCTGCCATCTGGTTCCTTCCATGTCTCTCCACATAGCCATATATTTTGGGGTGCCATGACATTTCCACACTTAATGTTGGGCAATTATAAGTACTCTGGACACATCCTTAGGAAGTATGCTTTAAGAGCCAATCCAGCTTTGTCTGGGGAATGACAACCTTGATATGTGCAGAGGTCAGCAGCCTATGGCCGGCAAGCTGGATCCAGCCTGCAAAGAGGTCAGATCCAGCCCATGTAGTCCAATCCAGGATAGGGAATCAGTCTAATGGTGCTGCACTGTACCACCTCTCCACCCTGTAGTGTTCCCCTCTGTTGCAGAGTCTGCAGCTCCACAGCATTTGAGTTTACCCTGGCTGCAGAGGGGATAGGAATCTGGCAGCCAGCCCTTCAGAGTATAAGAGGCGGAGACTTCTGGCGTACAGCCAGGTTGTAAGCTCCAGCCCATGCCTTCAAAAGGCTGCTGACCCCTGTGTTATGTGCATTCTTAAGTTTTAAGAGTGATGTCCTAAGCCGATTTAAGTTAACCATCATTTTACCATCATCAGGTCTTGGATTTCACCATCTGAGTCCCTTTCAGCTTCAAGATCACCTCCCAACACTGACTGAGATTCCCTCTGAAGCCCTGGGTTTACATACTGCTTCTATTTCTCCATGTGTAAATTGTGATAGCAATGATTTACCTGCTACACAAAGTTGTTCTATTAACTAAAACACTGGGTGTGTGAGATGTAAGCTAAAAGGTATGGGCAGGGACGGAGCTAGCAATAAGAATCCTGTGAGATCAAATGTTAGTCACCCATGATCTAGCATGTGGTGAGAAAAAAAAGAGGGAGGCTTGAAGCCTGAAATACTTTTGGGGTAAGATAGAAGCTGGAACCCAAGTCCCCACTCTGCTGACTATAATATGAAATCAGTCCCATTTTCTGAGGAATCACGCATTCACCAGTATTATTCAGTAACTTTCTTTCATGATGATATTCAACACTAAATTCTTCAACAATTTAAATTATTTCATAGCTTCATTTACTGATCTACTATGACTTCTCCTGATGCATTGATCTTGTGGAATTAAAACATTATATCTTAGTGTTCATTGTCTGTTCTTTTTTTTAATATTGAATTATATTATCTACATCTGTCATATCACCAAAAGTAGCCATCATACTAGAAAAGGAAGTCCTATTGCTAATCAAAATGTGAATATTGTTAGTAATGTATTTAAAGTTCTACTGCAACATTTTGGGAAAGCATCTGCATACTATTTTTCTTGTCCTTGTGACGAGGTATTTAGTAGAATTTGCAGATTCAATGGAATCTGACAGGCCACACTATGAGTGTATTTGCTATAGCCTCAAAGTTGTGAACTCTGTGCTGTAAAATGTGGACCTTAGCACCTGGAACATCCCAGCCCTGCACCTGTGCGCTAATTTCAAAAAGACACATTGAAGGCCTGTAACCGGGTTGGGTTGAATTTAGGCCCACGATGGAGCCCATTTCAGCAGCTGCAAAACTATATAGGCATCTAGGGCATGTGGAGACAAAATGGGGGCCCTAAATTGAAGCGGTGGGTTTTAAAAAACACCGCTTCAATTTAGGGCTGATTATATCCCCGTGTCATGCACACACCCTGCTGACTGACTTGCCACTCCGGTGCGGAGGGGAGGGTGAGCTGCCAGCGGAGCAGAGCGGTCCCTGGGCTACGGGAGGTGGGGCAGGGCTGGTGCTTCCCTCTGATGCATCTGTGCCCCCCTCCAGTGGCACCTGCCCACAGGCACCCAGCTCGCGGTTCTGGGTGGCACTGTAGCCACAAAGGGAAGCACCAGGTCCCCATGCAGTTCAGGCAGGTCACCACTTTTCTTGGGCGGAGCTGCTTTCCTGGGCTGCTGAAGCCCAGTGCTTCGCTCTGTGGCTGTAGAGGCAGCAAACTAAAACTCCTTAAAGGAGTCCCAATGTTCCCTATGCAGGGGGTCGGACTCGATGATCTATTGAGGTCCCTTCTGACCCTAGCATCTATGAATCTATGAGTTTTAGTTTGCTATGCCCCAAGTCATTTAAGGCACATTACGCTGCTGAATTTCCTACAGCAGCTGGAATTAATGTGCAATACGCCACCGAGGTGTGTAAACACCGATACCATTAAAGTAGTGCAAAAGCATTTAGCCCACTTTAAAGTGTCGTGCGCGCATGCCTCTCATTTCGTCTACATACGGCACTAGATTCAGGATGCCTAGGTAGATTCCCATCGCACTGCTGTAATCCAGATCACTCTAGGGGCACATCCTAATGAATGCACACATGCAAGGTGCAGATTGCCTGTGGGACAAATAGCAGTAGCATATATTTGTGTTGCTGCTACTTGTCCCTGGGCACGCCCCTATATGTGCTCTTCAGCGCATGGCGAAATGACCTACATGGGGTAGGTCCTAGGTGCACCCCAGGGCAGCTGCAATGCAGAGCCAGCTGCTCAGAGCCTGGCTATCGGCCACAGCATGGCTCTAGCCAGCCAGACTCCCCTTCTGGCAGCACATGCTGCTGCTGCATGTGCCACACCACTTTTTTTAGCAGCAACTATTTTTGATACATGAATCTCCCAGTGTCAAACTCCCCCCCCCCCCCCCCCCCCCGCCACAAACAACAGCTCGATGAATGGGTGCACATGCACTGTGTATGGTTTATGATGCCTCAAACAGCTTTGAGGCACCACAAACTGCATGTGGATGCATGTTGGTACGTGGCCTAGGTGGTATTTAAAGTCGACCCAAGGCTCTGATTCCTTAGCATGTCTGGCTCTGACAACATGCATTCCTG
>NW_005841830.1:2658649-2688561 GCF_000455745.1 Alligator sinensis
ACAAAATAGTTACAGCTACATCTTTAGCCACGGCATGAGGTTGTGGTGGTGCCACCCATCTTTTGCCCAAAAGCCTTGTGAGTAGAGCAGTTATCTAGGATGTAGGAGTCCTGGTTTATATATATGCCTGAGGTGACCCAAACTCACATCTACTATTGCCCCAGGGCTTTGGGCCAGGTTCAGGAGAGTCCTCCCCTTCCCCTCCTGTTGAAGTTGGGCTAGTAGGCAGTCAAGCGTGCAACATTCATGAGATCAAAAAGCAAGGATTGTTTCTGTTTTTGAATCAATTTCTGTCTCATAAAATGCATAAATTGTCTGGTAACACAGATCACAATTCCTCCCTCCAAAGGGAGTACCTTCTTCACTGAGTCCCTTTGTTTGCTCTCCTTTCCCCACTGATCTTGCTTTGTTGGCTGCCAGTGGCCCACCTTCCCCAGGAGAGATGGAACAGAATACAACCTAGACTGGCCTGTTGGTTAGGGTCCTCTCCTAGGAAGATGTGGGTCTACTTTAATACGCCTGAGATCTTTTTAAACAACTTGTTCTTGTGCAGGGAACGGGACTTCCCTGCTGTGATAGAAGCCGGATGCGAGGGGATCGCCTTCAGACCTCAGGTTGGGGAGGACCGGGTTAGAGAGCTTCTGGAGGGGCTGGACGCGTTCAAGTCAGCGGGTCCGGATGCTCTCCACCCCAGGGTGCTGAGGGAGCTGGCTGGGGTTATTGCAGGGCCCCTGGCACGGCTCTACGAGCGATCGTGGTGCTTGGGCCAGGTGCCAGACGATTGGAAGGTAGCTAATGTGGTCCCCATCTTCAAAAAAGGGAAAAGGGAGGACCCGGGCAATTATAGGCCCGTCAGTCTTACCTCAATCCTGGGGAAGCTCTTTGAGAAGATCATCAAGGAGCACTTTTGTGATGGGCCGGCATCCGAGATGATGCTCAGGGGCAATCAGCATGGATTTATTAGGGGGAGATCATGTCAGACCAACCTGATTGCCTTTTATGATCAGGTCACAAAGGCCATGGACGCAGGTGTCGCGGTGGATGTAGTCTTTCTGGACTTCAGCAAGGCCTTTGACACCGTCTCTCACCCCATCCTAATTAATAAACTAGGCGACTGTGGCATAGATGCCTACACGGTCAGATGGATTGCAGATTAGCTGAAGGGTCGCACTCAGAGGGTGGTGGTGGATGGATCATATTCGACTTGGGGGGAGGTGGGTAGTGGAGTCCCTCAGGGCTCGGTCCTGGGCCCTGCGCTGTTCAATTTCTTCATCAGCGATATTGATGTTGGGGTGGAGAGCAACCTGTTTAAATTCGCTGATGACACCAAAATTTGGGGGGAGGTGAGCACGCTAGCAGGGAGAGAGAGATTGCAGAAGGATCTGGATAGGTTACAGGGGTGGGCAGACAGGAACAGGATGCGTTTCAATACGGACAAGTGCAGGGTGCTGCACTTGGGTAGTAGGAACCAGCAGCACACTTATACGATGGGGAACTCCCTACTTGAGAGCACGGAGGCGGAAAGGGATCTTGGTGTCATTATTGACTCCAAGATGAACATGGGCCGACAATGCGAGGTCATGGTTGGCAGGGCTAACCGGACCTTGTCGTGCATCCACAGGTGCATCTCGAGTAGAGCCAGGGAGGTGATCCTCCCCCTCTATGCGACGCTGGTCAGGCCGCAGCTGGAGTATTGTGTCCAGTTCTGTGCGCCCCATTTCAGGAGGGATGTGGACAACATGGAGAGGGTCCAGAGGAGGGCCACCCGCATGATCCGGGGACAACAGGGCAGACCCTACAGTGAGAGACTGCGGGACTTGAACCTATTCAGCCTCCACAAGAGAAGGCTGAGGGGGGACCTGGTGACCGTCTATAAACTCACTAGGGGGAACCAGAAGGGTTTGGGGGAGACGCTGTTTCCCCTAGCCCCCGCTGGCATAACAAGGAGTAATGGGCACAAGTTGATGGAGAGGAGGTACAGATTGGACATCCGAAAAAACTACTTCACAGTTAGGGCGGCTAGGAGCTGGAACCAACTTCCAAGGGAGGTGGTGCTGGCCCCTACCCTGGGGATCTTTAAGAAGAGGCTGGATACTTACCTGGCTGGACTCATTTGAGTCCCGTTTTTGTTTTTAGGGTGAGTGGTTTTGTTTGTGTTTTTGGGTTGTTCTCCCGCCCTGGCGGGGGGTCGGGCTAGAAGATCTATTAGGTCCCTTCCGACCCTGAAACTATGAAACTATGAAACTGAAGATCCTGTCAGTAAAGTGATATAGGTGTTACTTCAGTCAGTTGGTACAGATTGACTTTTGTGCCCCAAATACATTGTTTACCAAAGACATGCTCTATTTTTCATAATGTTTATTAGTTTTGCCCTGTGAGAAGCATGTACCTTTGTGAAAATAGTCTCATCCTCCCCCGCCCCCCAAGACCTTGACCTTTCCAGACAAAGGCTGTAAATTATTTCACATTCTGTGCCTATGGTTTGATTAGACTGCTCTCAGTAGCAGTGAAATTTAGGTCATTAAAATTAAGCTCATATCAAGTTATAGGTCAGAGTCAAGCCTGAATTTCACACAAGGTCTGAGAATACAGGACATGATTCTTCCTAATTGCCATGCAACTACATTAGCTATAATAAGGAGCTCAATTGCCATCTTTACTCAAGCGGAACTCCCTTTGATTCCTGAGATCCACAGATCTCAGGAAACAAAACTTTTGATTTGTTTGCTATTGCTTAATCTTTCACCCAAACATTTCTTATTCTCTTTAGAGGCTGATTCTGCAAGATAAAATTGGAAAGCTCATTTGTATTCTATCTGTGTGCGGGATATTTGTTACTACGTAGAATAAGACCTGTATGTTGTTTATTGTCATGATCCCTGTTGTGTTTTGGAGTTTGCAGCATGTCATAATTATTTTCTTTTGTAGGCTAATTATTGTACTAATATGACATGTGTGTCACATTGAAAAGCCCATGTTATGATGGGGGCAGACAAGGTTCTTTGGGTAAATCCGATATCTTTTATTAGACCAACTGAAATAGTTGGAAAAATTCTTCTTTGAAAGCTTTTGTGTACAATTACCCTTTGTTAGGCAGAGGAAGCATCCCAAGATGGTCTGTGCTCTTCCTGGATGGAGTAGTAAAGCAGCCAGAGGTCAGTATTAGGGCTGTGCAAAACAGCAGCATTCCACTTCGACATCTGTTTCGACGTTTCAACGGAACAGTGTTTCAAGTTTTGTTTCAATTCAAAAACACTGTTCCATTCCGATTCGTCGAAATGGTTTCACTGTTTTGATGCTGTTTTGACATTTTCATCAGGCTGGGGAAGCACTGCGATCGGGCTAGGGAAGGGAACTCAGCCCAGCCCAGCTAAGTTCCCCTCCCCGGCCTAATTGTAGAGCTGGGGAGGGGAACTCAGCTGGTCTGCTTCAAAACTTGAAATGTTTTGAAACTTTTGAAACATTTCAACTGTCCTCATTTTGAGGCTGCTTCGAATCTCTTCATTTCATTTTGGGATTTCTCTGTTTCGAGCTCAAAATGAGCTCAAACAGTGTCGAAACAAAACAGCTGGTGAAATTTCTCACAGCCCTAGTCAGTATGTATGTGAGAAAGCCAGTCAGTTAAAATGTAAATTGGGTTGGTCAATAGGTGAGAGCCAGGGGGTGGGGTGGGGTAGGGAAATGAATGTAGCTGTAGTCAAAGGATGAAGTTGGGAGAGAAGGAATGAATATAGCTGGTAAAAAGTGGAGGGTATACCTGGAGAGTCAGATGTCAGGCAGATTATTGTGTGTCATAAATCCAATGACTATATTTAGTCCATGATTTTTTGTGTCCACTAGATTGATGAAGTGAAGTTCATAGGCTCGTCTGTGAAAGGTGTTTTGTAAATTCCCGTTGAGGATTAGAAGTGAGAGATTGGAGAGAGAGTGGTTTCCTTGTGATAAACGTGCCCCCCACAGGTAATTGGGTATTCTTGTCTTTGATAGATTTTCGGTATGTGTTCATTCTGGTATTCAGTTGTTGTTTGGTTTCTCCTACATATTTTCATCAGGGCATTTGGTGTGCTAGATAAAATATATTACATTTCTGGAGGTACAGGTGTAAGATCCGGGAATACCGATGGTTCTGTGGGGTGTAGTAATAGTGGGGGTGGTGGAGATGTGTTGGCAGGTTTTACGTTTCTTGTCATGACATGGTCTGGATCCATTTGGTATGTTTTTGCCTGTAGGAAGTTTGCTTCTGGTAATGAGATTGGTGAGGCTTAGTGATTGTTTAAAGGCTAGGATGGATGGTTCTGGGAAGATCTCTCAAAAAATTGGATCTTCTTCTGGTATAGGTTGCAATTGTTTGAGGATTTTCCATATCTGTATATATACACAGCAGCTGTCTCCTGGCCCCATGTACATCAGGTCCCATCCCAATATGCACGGGACCTGGAGACAGCTGCTGCTGCAGCCAGCAGAACTCTCTTGGCCCTGTGCAAATCAGGTCTGGCCCCCATAACCCTCATCAGCCCCCAGGCTACCACCTGGGGAAGCCTGGTACTCCCCCTGGATGCTGGACAGGGGGCAGAGCAGGGTGAGACACATCTGTTCCCAACAGGGTGCACATGAAGACATGTTCCCAGGGAAGGCTTACTGCACAGTATTTAATGCACAGTAAGCCTGAAATACATTAAGCACATCTGTAGATGCACCCAGTGTACTCCTAACCCACTATCCTCCCCAAGTCAGGGTAGTGACTGATCACTGTCCTAGGTCTGTCAGATACCTTCACGAATTCCATGGATGACAATCTTCCAGGACAATGAGACCCTGCAGTGCAGCCAATTTGGTGCTAAAAGCAATACTGCAGCCCACATAAGTCCATGGTTTAACCGTGAAGGGTAGGACAGTGGTTTAACCGTGCTTCTAGGACAGTGTGACAAGAGGAAATACAGTCTTTGAAAGAAATTTACTGGCCATACATACTGTAAAGGCCAAAGAACTACAAATCATAGAAAACCAAACAACAACAAAAAGAAATCTAGATCTTGCCCCCCACCCCATCCTGTGAATTCTAAGATTGATTAACCAACTCCTAGGGTTGGTTAACATGGGTAAACTACACTTCCCATCCTTCCTCCTTTTTCCCTAGCTTTGTCTTTTCATGTTTGGACTGGTGAGAAAAGTTCCCTCTTACTAAAATGAGCCATCCCTTTTCTGCCCATGTTCCTCAATTGGGGAAATTCCTGTCTCCTGCTCTTCATTTCTTGCTGAATCACTATTGACACTGAAGCTAGGTAGAGATATACAAAGATCCCAAGATAAAATTGATTTAAGTTGCATGGTTTTCTGTAAGCAGCGTAGTTTAGATCAGCAGCAACCAGAACACACGTTTTCCAGGGGAGGCAAACCTTAAACCAGGTTTCACCTTCTTTACCCGGTCTGTGTGTGCTGAACTTCTGTTCTGTTATGGGTATAGACTGTTTTCCAATCACTTATACCAGCAAAAGTGTAATGCCTGTATTCGCCATGACAGCCCTCTCTGAGGCACACCACATCCCAGCATAAGTGGAACAGTGTCTAGAATAAACTGCCTTTGTTAGGAAACCACTAGTTGACCAGCTGTCTTAACACAACACAGAAGTAAAGAGAGGTCACAATTTCACACAGGCCGAGTCTGAAGTCTGAAAAAAAACAATCCCACACCATCCTGCATTTCATAGTTCTTCTGTCCTGTACCAGCTCTTGGCTGTAAGGCCTAACGATAAATGAGCACAAGAAATTTGCTTGTATAAGCAATGTAGAATGGGGTCCCTTCTCCAGCTACTGAATCTAATACTATACTTAGGCATGTAGTTCTTATGCAAGTTGTTCCCCTGAAGTCAACATACTAATGAGGTGTGCAAGATCATAGCCTTCAAAGTTTACTCAACTCCTCTTTACCTTCCAGCCCGTACTGCTTTCCTTCTTCCCAGTTTCCTTTTTTTTTTTTTTTTAATAAATCTAAGATTTTTGCCATAATTCTACAGGCAGGCAGCCCTGTCTGCCAAAAAACTATCACCTCTTTTTCCATGCAAACCATGAGATAAAAGTTTTAAAATATATTTTTAAAAAATAGAAAAATACCATTATTCCAGTTAATAATTTGGGCTATCAGACAGTCATCAGGAAACTTTGGCAAAATTAGAAAAATGCTTCATGCTTTGGAAAGCAGCACGTTACACTCTCTAAGGGGAGGAATTTTGTCTATCTCATTAAATAGACAACCCCCATCCAACTCCCTAAGAAATGCTCGGGAGAAATGGAAGTGAAATAGTCTGTTATTAAACCCAGATTAAAAATAACAAAATGTCAGTGGAACTCTCTGCTTAAATTCTCTGGAGATGAAGAGGGGCAGGATATTTTAGGTATTGGTATTAAACATGTTTTAAATGAAGATCAGAAAGCATGGGCTGTAGAACAATAGTTTACGTTTGGAAATGGAGGTGATAGGAAACACGTTTTGTTCAGAGCCAGATAAGAGAGCTACTGAGGTACTATGTGCCCATTCCAAAGGCAGCATGAAAGGGGGGAGCCAATAAGATGAGGACAAGGCAAACTTTTTCCTTGCTTTGAAAACAAAATCCATACTGAGAGAAGCCTGAGGGGAAAGGAAAGTGAGACCTGGTATATTTTACATAGCTGGTGACCTAGAGGTTGAGGAAGATAGTGAGGATGAGGGTGGCTATATATTCACTTCTTTGTTTTTCATATTTGATAAAAGAGACAAGGTCAGCAGGAGAGGGCATAAGAAAAAGAGATTGCTGTCTTTAAGTGAAATATTTCCAACACTAGGTATTTGAGTGAGAGAGAGAAAATATTCAAAATCCTCTTTTATTTAGTTTGAGACAAGACAGCCACATGTTAGGTTCAAAATCTAACCATTTTTTTTAGCTACACTGCTTTACAGCCTATGTCTTTCTTATGGGATATGCAAAAAACAGGTATTTATTAAGACATGAGCCTGGACCTGGACACTCTCCCTCCCACAGCTCTGTCTTCTTCCCCAGCCCCTGTGCTTTGGAGGAAGTAGGATCTGGATTCTAAATTCAAACTTCAGGCTTATCTCTGATGATTCCTTCCTCCTCCCCACTTCCAATCCCCCACCTTTCTCCCAAGGCATATGCCTGAAAGAGTCCACATCAAGTGGGATGACATTCAGCATGGACACCTGCATTTCACAAGGCATGACAGACACTGCAGGACTATCAATGGAATGCAAAACCCCAGCCTCAGCTCCAGCTGGGGAAGAATTTCCCTTGCTGGTTTCTCTGGGTCCTTCAAATCTCCATCCTGCCTCAAGACAAGAGCATAGGACAGTGGTGCCCAAAACACAGCTGGACTCACTGTTTTCTGCTTATGTTTTCAGCTTGAGAGTATCCAGCCATAATCTGCTCTCACGGGGGCCACTTATCTCATAGAAAGAGTATCTCTGGAGGTACAAAGACATTGGAAAGAACAGGATCTCAGAACAAGACATCCGTAAAGACAGCAGTGCTGGAGAGTTCATCCTGAAGAGCGACGTTGTGCTTAAAGACTGAGGCAGCAGGATTCCTTTAGTAAAACAAACAAGCAAAAACACTCAAAAGAATTATGGGAAGTAATAAAACACATACAGAACATGAATGATAATGATAGCAGTCAAACAAAGCATATCCCTTACTGAAAATATCTCCTTTTGACCATTAATTTTGGATCCAAATACTGATTTAGGGCAAGACTGACTGTACTAGGAACTATGATTTCCTGCTTGGGATATGTTACTGCTATGGTACTTGGAATAATACACTATTAATATCGTCACTATGGAATTTTTACAAAGCAAATTCTTCAGTCCATTAAAGGATCATAGTCAACAGTCCCTGCCAAAAGAGAACTTCCAATTCCACAAACATTTCTGCTTAAACTTCTTAATCTTAATTACATAAGTAATTCCATTGAATGCAATGAAACATATGATGTGACTAACTTTACACGTGTATAAATGTTTGGAGGTTCAAAACTTCATACGGTAACTAGGAGTAAGAAGGCCACTTCAGTTAAAAAAGAGTTATTACTTGTTAATCCCAAGGAATTAAATATGTTCTAAATACACTACTTATACTTAATATCAAAATTAATCATAACAAATAGGAGGGGAGATGAAATGTTCTGTTTTTAAGTCTATAACACTTCAATAGTGTCATATTTTAAGAGACACTAAAAGGGCTTTTATGAATGTTGATCAAACAGGTCTCATAACAAACCTGATAAATAGGTAAGTATAACTATCCATTAGCTAAACTGGAATTCTTAAGACAAGTACCTTTCCCAAGTTGCACAGTGTCATAAATCTGTAACAGAGCTAGGAAGAGACTTAGGGTAGAAGCAGCTATCACATTTGTACCACAATAAGAAGTTTTATGGATGCACGAAGGCCAAGCAAACGGATATCTATTTTCCCTTGTCTCACCACAAATGCCCAAACTCCGTGGGCATAACAAAGGTGGTATCAATATATGCCACTATTTAGCATCAGATATCTGTTTGCTTAATGGCATGAGAGCACGGGCAGCCTGGAGCTGCTGATGCTCTGTACCCACCTCAGGCAGATATTCTGGAGGTTTGAGGGGCCTGATCCTGTGCACCTTTGGGATTTTCAGCTTTCCCCTCTTACAGAGACATGTCCCAGGGAAGCTTAGGGCACATCTGGGGTTCCCCTGCTTACAGAGATGCACCCCCTGGACTCCCTAGGGCACATCTCTCTAAGTGGGGAAACCCGGACTTTCCCCGCCTAGAGAGACACCTCAGAAGTTCCCTGGGGTATGCCTCGGTAAGAGGGGAAAGCTGGACACCTGCTTCTCAGGTTTGAGGGTCCCAATCCTGTAGAGGAAGAAAAACTTTACATTTAGTAGGTGGGTAGTTATGAATGTCTGCTGGTTGAGTTCCCTAAATAATGAAGTACAAAATCATAGCTTTAATACTTTGTAATAATTACTCTAGCACAGAGGTTTTCAACCTTTTTTGGTCAGTGTACCCCCAGCAGCCGGTCAACAAGTAAAACCAGAAGTGCCAGCAGTGAAACCAGAAGTGCCAGCAGCCTCTCCACTCTGCTGCTACATACCCCTTGGGGCCTTCTAAAGTACCCCCAGGGGTATACATACCCCCGGTTGACACCCCCGCTCTAGCATTATTTTTTTTAATGACACAATATCTTCATATCATCACCTTTTCTTTTTATCCATTTTCTTTTCTTATATCAGCTACTGTTGTGTTTTTTTAGAAGAGCAACATTTCAAGGCAGTGTTACAGTCAGTAAATTTAAAGACAGCTGAGCCAGAGATTTTTGTAGGCATTTCAATTACAGATAACCATTAGATCTGTTATGGTCAGTAGGGTTGCATATGGTGTGCTAATTTGAGGGTTTCTGCCCTTTTATAGGGAATGGTTTTTGCATGAGTTTACCTATTCTGTGTGTATAATTACCTGCTGATGTGCGTGTGGAAGTGCATGCTGGCAGATCTCCTCTTCAACAGCTTTCAGTGAATATGTGAAATGTTAGATAAAAAGGGAGATGCCCTATATTTACATAAATATAGAACATCTAATACTTTTGGGTTCCAATTAATTGTATACCACTTACTACTCACACACACATCTAACATACAGGTGTACGACTAGAATATTTGGGCCCAAATGACACTCTTAGATTTTTGAATGCTTCAAATGCGTTTGGTTCCGTGGATTTGCTTTGGTATTTTGTAGAAAGAAAATGCAGTGTCAGTCCTGAGACCTACACCTTACTGAAAGATAGTTTAAAATGCTTTCACTCAGTTGTAGTGTTGATGTATTATGGAGGGGGACTATCCTGTAGCTCCAGTATTGTGGAAGCACAGCAGGTTACGCTTGCCATTCTGTTTGTCTGCCAGAAACTTGAACACGGAAAGAAATGCTTTCACACAGTGCAAAACAAGGAAGCCTCTTCTTTGTTCAAGGTTTTGAGTCTCCCCCTACCCCCCTTCCCCAGCTGCTAAGGAACGGCCTTGGTTCTAGCTATAGATTCAGCTGCTTCATGTCCTCCAAGCTGAAAGAATGCAGTAGCGGTTATCAGCAGAAATGGGGAATAAGGCAAGGGGTGCTTCAAAAGTCCATGATGAAGTCTCTTTGAAGATTTTCTACATTCCACAGAATACAAGTAACTTTTACTTTGGAAAGTGCTTTTTTTATTTGTGGTGCCTAACTTGAGTTTCATTAAATATGCTTATTCAAGAAACTATGAAATCACAGTTCTGGTAGAGAGATGGTTTGCCATGTTAGCCTGAAGTCAGACAAAAGGTAGGGTAGAGTAACACCATAGCCCAACTGGTTTAGAAAGGCATGTGATTTCATGGGTAACAACTTCATCAAATCATCTGACAAAGTAGTTGTTGCCTACAGAGGCTTTTGCCTCTCTGCAGCAGTTAGTCATTAAAATGCCACCTTGGTCTACATTCTGTATAATTTTGGTAGCAGACACCTGTGAATAACTTGTGTCCTCAAATTCTTTTGCTGAAAAGTACTCATTATGGGCCTGCTCTGAATCCTGTTAATTAGAGTAGGCTTTGGGTTCAGCCTAATGGGCTTACTTTTCTACATAGTATTTGGTGTTCTTGCTAAAAGATGCAGATAGGGCACCCAGACTCCAAGCTGGCCTAAACAGAGTGCAACCAAGGAAGTCTTCACTGCCTCACAGTGGCAGCCTTCATAGCATCATGTTTACTTTTCTGGAAAAATGTCTTTAATCTTTTAATATAGCTGCATGTTGAATTTATAGCTCATACTTATTAAACTACCCATTTCCACCCATTTCCAGGATAAAGCCATCTTGAGCATTAATCCTGACATTTGTGTTTCTTTTTCTTAAAAATCTCTCTCTCTCTCTCTCTCTCTCTCTCTCTCTCTCTCTCTCAAATTTAAATGGTAGCACATTTTCAAGCCATGATGAAAAAAATTACTTAACAAGTAAATATTTTGGCCATCCCAAATACTGTTATAATAACACCTGTTTGCTGCCAGAGAAATAGGTTTGCAAAGGCACAGTTTTAATGCTCTGGAAGGAAAAAAATGGAGAGGTATAATGAAGATTAAAAGTGAACACAAAACAAATTTTGGTAATTAAGTTATTTATTCCCCTCTTTACTCCGCTATTCCCTCATATTACCAGCGTTCAATAATTCAGTGCATGTGTCCTAAACATTGGTTTGGTGAATTGCAATAACAATGGTACTTACACAATAAGACTATTAAACTGCTGCTGTTGGGAGAAGAAACAATCTCTTAAACACTGCAGTCTGATAAGCAAAGCCCTAGGAAAGAAACATCCTTTAAAACTGACAGACTCTCAGAAGAATGTTCATTCGCTTAGCACAGCAAAGTATGGCTTGTTTTCTCTTGAGATAGTCGGAGACAGAGTGACCTCCTCCAGTAATATTTACAGTTCCTAGCATTTCAATGAGGAATTTCCAGAAACAAAATGGATGTAATTGTCAAAAAAATGAAATAAAGATAAAGGTGCTGAATTGTTGAGTACTAAATCTAAACCAGTATTTTAAAGACTATAAATTAATGGCATTTAGTATATAGCAAAAGATGTAGATATAATCTAGCCAGTACATTTTTCCTTGAGTGAGTGATGAACTACAAAATTCAGGAGTACTCTCATTCTTTGTGAGGGCCAGCTAATCAGTTGAACTGAACAACCTTTTTACCTCACAAAAAAAGACAAGAATATGAGACTATGCACTGAGAATACAAGTAGAGGAGGAAACTCTGAGACATGGTGGGGGCATCTACGCGAGACACGTTAATGCACATTAGCCTAATTTAATGTGCATTACGGGTATGTGTCCAGATATGCACACCCTTAATGCACATTAAAAATGGCAAAGTTAGGCTAACAGTGCCTAAATTTGATACCTGCATTTGCAGGTATCAAATTTAGGCACAATTAGTTAAAGTGCATTAATGCACATGTAGATGTGACCAGGTACTAACTTTTGTGCTGGGTCTCCCCAGCCACTAGGGGCACATAGCAGGGCTGCAGGGACTTCACACTAACTTTACTACCAGGTGCACTAACATTAATCCCAAATCCCTGCATCTGTAGACACCTGGCAAAAATCTCTTAGGGTGTGTCCAGACAAGCATGTTCGTGCGGTATGTGGCGCTGCAAACACATTTATAGTGCTACATACCACACAATCTGGAGGTCTCTGCACTGCAAGGGCACTCTTCCCAAGCATGGGCTGCTCTGTTTGTTTTATCCAGGGGTCCAAAAAAACTGCAGAGAAAAACTGCAAAGCAGCACATGCTCAGGCAGCATGCGTTGCTAAAAAGCGGAGCCAGGCCTCTCCTAGTTGTGCTGTGGCTGCCGGCCAGGCTCTGCCCAGCATGATTGTTGTGGCTGTAGTCCTGGGAGTAAGTAAGGCTGCTGGGATCAGCACAGTGCCACCTGGGGCACCCCTATGCCACCTGGGGCAACTTGCCATGCACCAAAGTGTACATGGCACAGGCATTCCCCAGATGCTGCCACTACTTGTCCCCAGGGAACCAAATGTCCACACATATCTGGATGCACCCTTAATGTGCAATAACTTAATGCTCATTTACTCGCGTTTAAATAAACATGTAGACACACCTGTTATGTCACATGAAGCACTTCTGAGGAAAGTTTCTGAATCTTGAAATAGTGTGTGTGTGTGCGCGTTCATTCATGGTACTTCAGAAAGAAGTGGAATGCCAGTAACACAGACTTTCCTTTTTTTTCTCATGCAAAACTGGGCCAGTTAGATTTCAGGGCAAAAGTCTCATAGTTATCAGTTAGATGTACAGTACCTATTGTACAGTATGTTTGCTGATTGTGGAGACAGGGCAATAGAATGTGAGGCAAACAAACAATTTCGTTATAAACTTTGATCAGGATGATATCACAAGTTAGAAAAGATGTATCATGTCATGTTAATTAGCTAAGATCCATCCCCTCTTATTCATGTTCATATACAATATAGAATATTTATTCAGAAACCATTGAAGTAAATAGAAGGACTCTTACTGACTTTCCTTTGGCTTAGGTGATGACTGAGGGCTATCATTTTTACTTTATTATCATAATATTTAGTCACCAGAACTGAAAAGTGTGCTAATAAAGGTGATGAGTAGAAACAGCATTTTTCTCATAGAAATCCTGGAGAGCTGTATGTACAGGTTAAAGAAATATTAGACAAAACGAAGTTCTTATACAAATTAGACCCCTTTAATTATTCTGTCACAGCAAGTTATCGCTGTTTTAATTAAGCAAGCTTCCTAAGAATGGCAAGATGTACAGCCTCATGATTTTATTCCTGATGGAAATGTTTATTTCTATTTGAAATTTTAATATGAAATGTTGGGGGAGGCAAAAGTGTCAAATATCCTGACACCTAGTACTTTATATTATGTTTTCCTACCTCTGCCTTCAAGGTGAGCAGTCAAGATAAGCCACTGATCTGCAGCCCATCTAATTTGTTTATTCCATCATTTTGTTAAGTTGCCTTAGAGCCAATAATCATTATAGTGTAAGTGACACTGCTGGGAAAATCAATTCGTCCTGACTGAATAGAAAATAACTTATATTGCACTTGAATCATAATTGGTATTTTGTTTATTTTGTTGGAGTTTTAGCAAGAACACAACAGACCTCTCATTTCTCCTGCAGCTGAGTAAGTTGTATATCTGCTGGCAAGGACGCTGCTTGCTATAAAACATTATGAGATCTACCTCAGATTGGATTGTAATAGAAAACACTTATGGATTTAAAGTTAATTTTCTGTCAAATGTTCAATATTATGTCCCTGAAGATTAAAAAAAAAAAGAAGAAGAAGAAGAAAAAAAGATGTGCAAGCTCTTGGATATTTTGAAGGAAGAATGAAAGCTATTTTATTTTGTATAGCTTTTTATACCATGGCCGTCATCGTAGTCTCTGAATTCCTTCCAGTAGTACATCTGTACTCGTACTATTGTTATATTATAAGGCTATTACCCTCCTTTCACTTTTATCTGTAATTCAGACACAACAATGAAAAGGACTCTCGTACTTTTATATATGGGCACAAAGCCCACATAACTGATTCTAGGCATTCAATCAGCGTTTAACCAGAAAAATTAACAAGGACAATATCAATACCTTGGACTCTTGTTTTGACCTTAAATTGGCATGTAGCTTACCAAAAGCATCTACGGTGATACTACATGTGAATGCTAATGTGAATTTAGGGATACTGATGATTTATATATTCATCTGACTTGCAAAGGAAGGTCTGAATATCTGTAAAACCATTTAATCCTATTTCAGATATTATTGTATTCTGCATTGAATCATAGAATCATAGAAAATTAGGGGTGGAAGGAACCTCAGGAGGTCATCTAGTCTGACCCCTCCTCAAAGCAGGACCATCTCCAGCCATGGCTTTATCTACCCAGACCTTAAAAACCTCCAAGGATGGAGATTTCACAACTTCTCTGGTAACCTGTTCCAGTGCTTTACTACCCTTCTAGTGCAAAAGTTTTTCCTAATATCTAACCTAAACTTCCCTTGCTGCAACTTGAGACCATTGCTCCTTGTTCTGTCATCTGCCATCTCTGAGAACAGCCTACATTCATCCCCTTTGTAACCACCCTTCAGGGAGTTGCTGCTATCAAACCCCATCTCAGTCTTCTCTTCTGCAGACTAAATAAGCCCGGTTCCCTCAGCCTCTCCTCAGAAGTCATGTGCCCCAGCCCCCAAACCATTTTTGTTGCCCTCCACTGGACTGTGTTTGTCCACATCCTTGCTGTAGCAGGGGGCTCAAAACTGAACACAGTACTCCAGACGTGGCCTCACCAGAGCTGACTGGAGGGGAACAATCATTTCCATCAGTCTGCTGGCAACACCCCTACTTATGCATCCCAGTATACCGTTAGCCTTTTTCACAACAAGAGTACACCATTGGATCATATTCCCACTGTAATCCCCAGACCCTTTTGTGCAGAGCTGCTGCTTAGCCAGTCAGTCCCCAGCCTGTACTTGTGCATGGGATTGTTCCATCCTAAGTGCAGGACTTTGCACTTCTCCTTATTGAACCACATCAGTATTATTTTCATCTCTCTGAATCCTAGCCCTATCCTCCAGCTTTTCATCTACTCTCCTCATCTTGGTGTCATATGCAAACCTGCTGAGGGTGCACTCTGTCCCATTTTTTCAGATCAGGAGCAGGCAGTTATTTTGGGCGGAGTGCTGCTTACCAAGTTTTGGCAAGCTGCCATGTGTAGCCTCGCTCCTTGACAGGTGCCCTGCCCCCTGATTGCCATCTTGTGACCAGAAGTCCCTCCCCCTACCCCCTGACCTATGCCACAAGCAGTCCCTCCCCTTGCCCCTGAAAGCATTCCTTTCAGCAAGAAGTTTTGCCCTCTCAGAACCAGACAAATACCAAATTATATTCTAAAAAGTGAACATCTAAAACATTTATTAATTTGATTTAAAAAAATATTTTTGTCCTGTTTTACATGTGTTTGTGTAGTGTACATAGAGGTGGTTGCACAATAGCTTAAAATGAAGTCTTTCTCACAATATACAAATATTGTGGGGGGGTAGGTATAGGTTTGTGGGGGGCTGTGGGTGTGTGGATATGGGGTGTGGGTGGGTATGGGGTTTGTGGGGGACTGTGTGTTGAGGAGGGTGGCTGGAGTGTGTGAGGGGGTGTGTGTGGCGGGGGGTCTGCATGTATGGCAGTGTGATGGGGGGTGGGTGCATGTATATGGTGGGATGTGCATGTGGGACTCACCCTATGAACACACAGATACACTCTGCCCCTGCCTGCGCGCGCGCGCACACACACACACACACACACACACTCTGCCCCTGCCTGCACACACACACACTGGATTTGGCCCACAGGCTGTATTTTGCCCACCGCGTCTTAGAAGGAAAAGCTTTAATTGTAAACCTCCAGTCGGAGTAAAAGACTTGATTCTTTCTGTTTATGTTTGTAATGAATTCACTGGAGTTATTTCCATTGACACCCTTGCAACTGAGATTTGAATTTGGACTTCACATCTTCTCCTCTTACAGGGTCCTACCACTGCATTTCTGGATCCCCAGCCCTACTGATTTAGGACAGCTGAGACAATGTAACACATTGTACTCTCAGGCTGTGCCCAGACCAGTTTGGCTGTGCAGTACATGGCGCTGCAGACCCATGTGCAGCGCCACATACCACACAATCAGGCATTTCCTGTGCTGCTTCCTTGCAGCATGAGGGAGCTGTTTGACCGCTGGAGATCCAGGGGTCAAAAAACCTGCATAGGAAAAAGCAGGGTAGTGCACATGGAGACAGTGCATGCTGCCCAAAACCACAGCCTAGCTAGCCAGAGCCATGCTGTGGCTCCTGGCCAGGCTCCAAGCTGCAGGAGCAATGCAGTTACAGCTTCTCCAGCCCCTAGGATCTCAGGTAGGTCTGCTGGGGCCAGCAACTGTGCTCCCCTACACCCCCGGGGTAACCTACTACACTCCAAAGGTCATGTGGCACAGGAATTCCCTGGGGACAACTAGCAGTGGCACAAGGTGTCCTGCTGCTAGTTGTCTCTGGGGAACCAAACGTCCATGATCATCTGGACATGGCCTCAGTGGCAGTGGCATAAATGTGGAGTAGTGATATCAAAGATAGTGAACCACCTGCAGATTTATTTTAGGTCACTGTGATCAGGATATGGCCTGCCACACTCTGACTTCTGCCCTGAGCCAAAGTAGAATCCCTGGTCAGGAAACCACCTAAACCTGTGCTTTAATGCACATTCAGACCAAGAGTCATCCTACCTATGAAAATAAACCAGACTTGAGCAAGTGCTTAAGTTCATTCCTGAATTAAATTCCTGTGTCAGAAGAGGAACTCTATTGTGTGGTAAACAGGTATTGGAAAGCAGGGTTGGAGATTACTGATTGATATGTTTTTCCTAAAAATGTATAAATCAGCTGAGGCTCTTGGCATTAAAGTCGTGCAAAAGTAAATATGATATTTTAAAGCAATAGCCACATTTTAAACACCAAGCAGCATTTGACACTTGGGCATCCCAGTATCAGTACTGAATTGGCTCACTGTCTGCTGGTTCCCTCACTCCGCGTGGCTTTTGTATCTTTGTGTTTTTCTAACCCAGAAGAAAAAGTTGGCAACACTCATTTGACTCTGAAACCTAAAACAAGCAGATGCTCTTCACTGGTAGGCTTTGCTATGCAAACAGAACCATGCTGGCATCACCCTGATCGAAGACCCTCACCCTCACACACATCTCCCCAGTTCTGAATTATTTTGGAATTACTAGACATCTCCTTTCCTGAGTTCAAAGAGAACCTCTTCATTTTCTTATCCCTAAACAATGACTTAGTTAAAATGTTGCTTTGAGGTAAAAAATTATTTCTTGAGGATATACAAACACAATTACACTCTGCAAAGGCCATGAAATAATAATCCTATGTGAGAGCATTCTCAAATTCATGGAGCTAAATCCTCCTCTCAGGTGTCGGCACCTGTTTCCCACTGATTTCATTCTCTCTTGGTTCCAATGGGAGCCAGAAATTCTGTTTCTATGGGCAGAATCTGGACTGGCTCTTCCTATGTACTTGTAGAACACTTTACATAATGAGGTTCTGATATCAGGTAGTGACTAGATGCTGCTGAAATCCATGTAATAAATAATAATGCTTTGACTCTATCAAGTTCTGTTTATCCAAGCATTGCACCCTCAATTAGATTATGAGGCCATTTTCTTGTAAGTGAAATGAGGTTTGATGACTTGTTTCCTGATATCCCTGTTTTCTCCTATTATTTTTTTAATATACATTAGACACTGCATCTGTGTCTTTCCAGTCTTCAGCCTGTAGGTCCCAAACCCAAATTCTCTAATCTGATAATAGTTATTTGGAGGTTTTTTTTGCTTGAAAGATTCCAGCTTCAGTCTGCATCTGATACATCTCATGATGAGTATCTTTCATTAGGTCACATTTTTCAAGAATAAAAACTCTTCTTAACATCACCTGCTCCTAGTGAGAATATTGCAGACAACTTACAGCATAACTTCCTCCTCTGAGATTGCTGACTCTCATTTCCTTAAAAAAAAAAGTGTCATAACCATCAACTGGGGTCAGTCATACAGAAAATAAGACTAGATTTCTTCATTTAAAAAATCCAACTACTCTTCTTAAACCAATATGTAGTCAAATACTATACTCCATTTCTAAATTGGTATTCATGAGTATTTTCCAGACAGGGAAAGATGTGGAGAATAATTCAGTTTTGCAATACCAGGTAGGTCCCTAGGAAGGATTTAGGCTGCTGATAGGAGGGCCTCTTTGCCTCTCTGCCATATCTTGGTACCACAGAAACAGCCACTGATCAGGTATTTAATATATTTGAACTGTAGCAATCATAATATGTAGGTAAAAATATTTGTTTAGGTAAAAATATTTAGGTAAACATATGTTTATGTTGATAGGCAAGGATTTCTTGGAGTTATATGTTTTATTGGACCAACTACATTAGGGGGATACTTTATCCTTTAGACAAGCTTTTGAATGCAGGCATTGTTCTTCAGGTCTGAGGAGGGAAGCATGCATGGCCACAGCCTATGGCTGAGAACAGTGTGGGTAGAGCTGTGAAATTGGGGGCGGGGGAGATGATTCCCAAGGATAGCAGGCAGACAGTCAACAGAATAAAATGATTACTGGGAGATCAAGATCTATCAAAAGGGAAAAGGAAGAATTTCAGGAATCTGGTAGATTCGTGTAACATAAAATCCTTGGGAATATTTCTATCAAGGCCTGGCCTTTGTTAAGCATACGCTGTAGTTGTCTGATGATTCTTAATCCAGTGGTTGTCAACCAGGGGCACGCATACCCCTAGGAGTACTTAAAATGGTCATGGGGGTACACAGTACTGATATAGCCAATAATGTGGCCGATAAATGGTGTGTGCGTGCAGCACACGGGTGGCCAGGAGAGCAGCCAGGTCTGGCTGGTAAGTGTATTGTGAGGGAAGGGGCATGGTGGGGGGCAGTTTGAGGCCCCAGTGGTTGGAGGGGGAGTGGGGCTGAGGCAGGAAGAGTTGCCCAGCCGGGGCGGGTTGCGGGACTGAGCTGAACATGGGGTGGGGGGCTCCCACCACCACACACTGCCCCAGGAGAGCATGGGGGGCATGTACCCCGGATCTGCAAGCAGGGTGAGGACAGGCTGTGGCCAGGGCAGTGCCAGGCTGTTCCCGGCAGGGGTGTTGGGGCAGGCTGTGCTCAGGGTGGGTGGCAGTGGTGGTGCTGGGAGGAGGGGTTGGGGGAGTGACGGTAAATTCTAGAGTGGCTGCAACCCCTCCCATAGCCCCCCTCCCATAGGTCCCCACAGTGAGGGAGGGAGTGGAGCTGGGGTAGGTCCTGCACAGCCAGGGCAGAGTGAGGGACAGAGTCATGAGTGGCTTGTCCAGGGGGCACAGGGAGGGGCATCAGCTCCCACCACTGCACACACCCTGGGAAAGGAGGGGTGCCCTTGGGTCTGTGCACGGGGTGAGGGTGGGTTGCAGGCCACAGCCAGCTGGGGCAGCGCCTGGCTGTTCCTGGCATGGGTGTTGGGCTGGCCTGTGCTGGGATGGGGATTTGGGGGGGCTACGGCAAATTCTGGAGTAGCTGCAGCCCCTCTTGTAGCTTCCCCCCCAGTGCTGCCACCACCTGCCCTGAGCGCAGCCTGGCCCAGCCTCTCTGCTGGAAAGAGCCTGGTGCTGCCCCGGCCCCATCCCACAAAGGCAGCCTACCCTGCCATGTGCGCAGATCTGGGGGCAAATGCCCTCCCAGGGAAGTGCATAGCCTCAGGAGCCACACTCCCTCCCGCACGCATGGCTCAGTCCTGCCCCCTGCCCTGGCTGGGCAGCCCCTGCCGCCCCCCCAGCCGCAGCCCACTCTTGCCCTGTATGCAGATCCGGGGGCACAAGCCCCTCCATGCCCTCCTGGGCTGTGTGCAGTGGTGGGAGCCACCCCTTCCTCCCTGTGCCCCCCGGACGACCTGCTTGCGGCTCCATCCTGCGCCCTGCCCCAGCTGTGCAGCGCCTGCCCCTGCCCCAGTCCCAGTCCCTCCCTCACCACAGGGACCTCAATCTGCCACACACTCCCCCACCCCTTAAAAAGAAGAAAAACATATAAACAGGTACATAAGCTGAAACTTTGAGACAAAAGGGGTACACATGTTAAAAATGGTTGAAAACCCCTGTTCTAATCGGTTCCAGTGTGGAATGGTAGGTATGCAGTTGCATGGGAGTTTCATTTTGTATTGTAGCAGGATGCTGTGAAGTGTTTGGGTGGCTCTTTCAAAGAAACAGTCTCTTTTTTCTGCTGGAGTGTCCTTGTTTAAAGGCAGATTTCAGGTTGCCTAGTTGGGCATTGCAAGTATTCTCCTCAGCATGTATGATGGTGTCTGAAGCCCTGACTGTAGATTACAGCTTTTTTGGTGTGCTTGGAGTGGTTGCTGATTTTGTGGGCATAAGTGAGCATAAGTATGGTGGACTGTGGGTTTTTTGTATATGGTAGCTTGTAGGGTGCCACCCTAGATGTGGATTGTAATGTCTAGAAAGTTGATGTTAGTGTAGGAGTATTCTAGAGAAAGCTTGACCTAGGGGTGATACTTGTTAAACCTGTGGTGGAATCCTTAGAAATTGTTGCCACTGGCATAATTTCTGGACCATCACAGGTACAACATCACTCTTATACTGTCATTATACATACCGTAACATAGCTAGGACACAAAAGCTAAGCTTTTCAGCTTGTTTACAAAGGATTCTGCAGCACTAGTACAGTAGCACAGCACAATTATAAGGGGATCTACAAACAAAAATAATTTATTGTGTCATGGTGTGTTGCTTTAGTTGCATCAAGTGTTGTGATATGTATCCA
This sequence comes from Alligator sinensis, assembly GCF_000455745.1. NCBI lineage: Eukaryota > Metazoa > Chordata > Crocodylia > Alligatoridae > Alligator > Alligator sinensis. The sequence goes on from NW_005841830.1 coordinate 2,679,626, forward strand.
GAACTATGCTAAAAGGGTATATTGCATCTATTACAAAATAACCCTGTTATTGCCAAGAAAATTCAGAAAGCTAACATTGTTGAGTTTAGATTTTAACATTTTGGAGCAGGAAAGGAAGGGGTTAACTGCTTCAAAGGGGATTAGGCAAAGAGCCCATCTCTCCTTGGTGTGGGTTCAGGTCGAGAGCACATTAGCCGACGTTTGTGGGTCATGGCAACCAAATGCACTCATGAGAGCTGTGCAAATGCTAAATTATTCAGCTCAGTGACTGAAATGAAAAACTGGGGAGCCATTTTGACCCCAAATTAAATGTTTCATTTTGGTTTGGGGCTATTTTATGTTTCTAATTTAGGTCCATTGTGAAATGAAGAGCCAAAATGTTTCATTTAGAAACTAATTAAATTGGTATGAAATTCAGATTTTGGATGATGGGGTCTTGCTTACCAGCAAAATGTGGAAAACTCCTGGAGAGGCCGGCACCTCGTATCTCAGCATTTTGAGAGAGAGAAATGTTGAACCAAGGACAGTTTTCTTAAGCTAGATGGATAGGGGAAAAAATAAACTTTAAGTTAGGCAATGTGCAAATAATCACATTAAATCAGTTAAGGAGGAGCTGGGAATTGTAACAGAACAGCTAATGTACAGTGAACACTGAACTGCCATTTAGACATGCTTTATTCAAGAATAAGATATCCCCTAAACAGTAACTATACAGCAGGTATTCTGCAAAAATCCCCTGTTTCCCTGTTAATTTGGTTTAATTTAAGAGTGTGTCCATGCCCTTACAGTGTCTGGTAAGGAATGCACTCTTGACATCAGCAAGATAGTGAGTGTCCCAGTTTCTCCTAGTTTCCTGAGGTAGGCTTATATATAGATCCAGACTTTCCAGGCTCTGTGTTCTTATGTACCAGCACTGACAGTTTAGGACAGATTTTCCATGCCTCATTCCCTCTGTAAGGAACCAACCCCTTCCTCCTACCTAGGCATAACCATTGTTTCTACCTCTAGAGTAAGGGTGTCAAATGTACAGCCTGCGGGCCAAATTTGGCTTGTGACACTGTTCCATCTGGCCCATCAATAGTCTGGTGGGCTACAAGAGGTTGTGGGGGGCTTGGCCTGCTTCTGAATTACAAGTCCCTGGACCCCAGTGGACAGGCCATTGATAGATGGCAACCTTGATGCCTCCTACCCTGGACCCATCCTGTTGCCTGAATGGAGCCCTGTACCACTGCACATCCCTGGACACATGTTGCCACCTAAATATAGTTCCACCCTACCTCCAAGGTGAGTTTTACACCACAGCTGTAAAGGGTAAGTATTTAGAAAGATGGTGCAGTGAAAAGAGAGACAGCCAGTTGGAAATTCTGGAGGCTGTGAGCATGTGGGGTCCGGGGAATTTACTCATAACAAATTCTTTTTGGTACAGAGTGTTTTGGTTTGGGATGCATGTGATTTGAGGGATCCAGGTTTGTAAACCAAAGAGATGATTACCTTTCTTGTAGTCAGTATCTAATGCATGATAAAAGAAACTGTATTGAGGCCGAATTTCTGACTCTCTGGTTAAAGCAATTTGCAGTAGATCATGTACTGCAGTCTGATGTGACCAGGGTAAAGCAGATGTTCTAAAAGAGCTGGTTTTGATGGAAGTGACTTAGATGAAAATACAGCTGGAAAAAAAAATCTGGGTCTGGACAGTAGCTCTTCTCTTATTTTTACGAAGTAGATTACATAAAGAACCTAATGGAATGGATGTGGTGCACTGAAGTATTATTTTAATCTTTTATCATTGAAATAAAAGAGCAGGGCTTTGATGCTGAGGCATCCAGCTTTAGTAGGAAAGGTTCCTATAGCTGTGCCTGAAATATTTGGCAAGGAACCTGGATACAAATGTATCAGTGAAATCATTACTTCTTTATCATTTGTGTTCATAAATGCTAAAGCCTATCCTGTTTGCTTGTTATTTTACATCGGAAGAAGAGTCCTTTCCTGCTGCACAGATTCATGTGTAGAAACTTCTGTCAGTTCTAAGGGATTGAAGGCTAAGACGTACTTTCAGCCCCCTCTTCCAGAGTGCTTCTAATGATCAGAAGCAGTGGTATAACTAGGGGTGGGCGACTAGGGCTCCAACTCTGGGTGCTAGTTTTGAAGGAGTGCAACAACAGCAGCCACTGCTGCTCCTGCCACTGCTCCCATCACTGGGAACAGCCACTACCATCATCCAGGGTGCAAGAAATGACTTGTTATACCTCTAATCAAAAGGGTAGACAGAGCGGGCCACAGCACTGAAGTAGAGTGGCTGCACCTGTTTCCCCTGTTCAAAAATTGTCCAAATATATTTCTATCCTCAATGGGTTAGCCCATTGGTTAGCCATTAGGTTAGCCCCTCCACCCTCCCAAGCAGTAGTCCCTACAGGTGATTGTAGCATTGCAATATAGCCAGGAAATTGGGCCATCACCCTAATATACCTCTTGCCTTTGAATGTCTCCTGCACTTGAGTCCCAAAACATGGGAGACATAGAACCAGTTCTTGTAAAGGAACTTCTGTCCCCTGGGCATTCTGCATGGAAGTCTTTTTTGTTTTTTTCTGGCTTAACCAAAAAGGGGTTAAAGAAAATACGTGAAACTAGAGTCTAGAGAAAATGCTTTGAAATGGTAAAGCTCCACATGCCATAGAAAAGAAGAAATATTGGAAGCCAGAGACAGGGGAAAGAGCAGAAGAGAAGGTCTGTATATAGTAAAATGAACAGCTAGAACTAGAGCTCATGCTGCCAGGTCTTCACTGCTGTTGTAACCTGGGCTGTGTAGGCACCCCAAAAAGGGAATACTGGGAGAAGGGGAAGGAGATCCAATTTTTCATTTAATAAAGCTTAAGTCTGACAAGAGCATTCATACAGGCCCTTTTTTGGAGCTCAATTCCTGAGAACCTGCCATTCAGCTTCTGCACTGGGGCAGATGGCTAGCATTGCTGAAGCAGTGCTGTACGCGAAAAACAGCTGAGGTTTGAGCAGAGAAGTGGGAGTCCGTAGCTCCCCTCTGATACCCTGTGCAGGTACTTCCCTCTCTGTCAAATACTTAGTTGACTAATGCTTGTTTACTGAGCCCATGGGGAGGGTGTTGTGAGGACTAATCAGTTCTGAGTGCTTCACAAATAAGAAAGTGAACAGTGAAAAGTGCACACCAAGTCCGCACATAAACCAATGATTCAGTTCCCTCTGATGTCAAGCTGGCATCTTTCTGAATCACTTTAAAATGCACTTTAAATTATTGTCAGGACTTTAAACTTCAGTGTGACTGGGAGCTGCATCCTGTGCCTGTATCTCCCTGGGATCTCCACACACCCCCACCCCCCCACAGGTTACATCGGCAGCATGTGATCTTGCCCCACAATGGGCTGCACAGGTTGTGTGCAGACTGCCAGGCCCACCATGTGGCAGCAGGGGAGACAACCACTGAAGCCTGCAAGCTGCATGTTAATCATTCACAGGCCACCAGTTGGACAGCCCAGCTTTGTAGGATTTGGCCAGCCTATAGGGGAACAGCCCCATACTCTCTTTGAGAACCACATACCCACATGGGAGTTCCCAAATTTCCCTAAGCACAAGAGTGAGGGGACTGGCATTCAGCCTGACATACACTGCATTTCCTCCTCCCTTTCTCCTTCTTCCTCAAAACTATATTTACCTTAGATTGAAGTAGAAACTAGCCCTCAAAATTAAAACATGAAAATAATTGACACCTGTGTATGCTAGCTGATAGGGCCTTGGAGATGGCAATTGCCCTGAGCTTCACTGTGGTTATTTGAGCAAGTCACTTCTCTGTGCCTCCAACATCTCCATCTGTAAATTAATAGTCCCCTCCTCCCTTCTGTAGAGTGGCTCTGAGACCTATTGATGACAAGAGCTAAATTTGAGCTACTCAAAAATCTTCTCATTACAAGGGCATGCTCCACAGGGCACAACAGGGGAGAGTTCACCCTTCCAGAATACTACTTTGCTCTGCTTCCCCTCCCTCCTTCCCTCCCCTCCAGAAATTGGGAGACCAGAGGCAGAAATGCATGTGGGGATGGTGGGGGCTAAACTCAGACAGCAGGAAGCCTAGCGTGCCTCTCTATCTCTGCTCTCCTGATTATCCCTAGGAGTGCTCTGGGGAATCCTAGCGTGCCTCTCTATCTCTGCTCTCCTGATTATCCCTAGGAGTGCTCTGGGAGAGAGGAGGCCAAGAGCACAGGTGAGTGCTCACTGGCAGTTCACTCTACTTCTCCCTACCCCCAAGCCCCAAAGCAGGGTGGGAACAGGAATGGAGCCACAAGACACAGCAGCCCCCTGTTGCACCCTCTGGCTGGAGAGAATGCATCTCCATTCAGCCCTGCTGATTTTAAAGCAGTTCGGCCAGGAGGGTGGGGTGGGAGCAGCTAATAAAGCAATCCATTTTCTAAACACTTTAAAGTGCACATGCATTTGAAGTGCTTCAGATGTCACATCTATACATACACTCCAAGTGAACATTTTTGTTTAAGTCTTTCCTGTGTTGACTTTTTTTGTAAGAGTTCTTCACTTCCTAAAATATATTCAACATTTTGACGCGTTATTCTAGCTTGACAGTCTAGCTTGACATACAGTAATTTTAAAAAGGCAGATTTCCTGAGACAGGTACATTGTGTGTGTATGTGCATTTTCCAAGTGGTTTGGAGCAGTTAGCTTCTCTTTTTGTGATGAAGCACATGGCTACAGCGCTTGATTTTACTCATGTGAAGGCATACGCACACACACGCGCGCGCACACACACACTTGCTCCATCATTTCCCTATCACTTTCATGCTTCCTTTTGTACTCCTCTGTGGTTCAGTAGAATCCTTGTTTGCCACACGGGAGACCTGGGTTCAATTGTCAAAGATCTAGCTGACCTCTCACGCATACACCATAATCTGGAAGGATCCACAGTTGCCAAACCATCCAATTGTTATGGTCAGGCTCCCTTTTAAAATAGGTGGCATATCTTCATCAAAATGTATATTTTCTCACACTATTAGAATCTCTGCCACCCCAAAACTAATTCCATCATATATTGCCTGTTGTATCACTCCAGAGGCCAAGGTCAGATCATCCAGTTTCAAAGGACTTGCCTACGGTATTTTAATGGTTAGGGGCTTAGCTTCAGACATAGGATTTGACTGGCAAGTCTGCCATTGCACAATTGCAATCAGAAAATGTTGCTCAAAACAGGATTCTTTTCAAGGACTGTGGCCCTAGATTAATTTGTGAACAGATTAATTTGTGCCAGGAATACTTAGAAATTAAAGGGAAAAACATGAGTTGTTTGAATTAAAGGGAAAAACATGAGAAGAAGGTTCATTAAGTGCCGCCAATGCTGAAACAGGAAGGACAACTGAAAAAGTATTTAAGTAGTGCTTCACTCTCTGCAACCATGGGTGCCAGTAAAAAATATTCTAACTGGAAAGGAGTCTTACCTTTTGATGATATCAAATGCACTTAATGTTTTTAAACAGGTTTTAGTTACTCAGCGTAGGAGGCTAAATGTGAAACTCTATTACAAACATTTGAAAAATATGACACTCACATAAAAAGTGGCACATTCAAAAATAAGGGGTAACAAAAAGAAAATGAAACTGAAGTCAGTCTTGCAATTCTGAGGACCTGAATCCCTAATAAGGGTCCAGATTGGGATTAGAATATGAAAAAATAAATCTCTTCATTGACAGAGACCCAAAATTAATGCTTGACAAATCAATTACAATTTGCCAGTCAAAAGAAGCCTCCCAGTCTAGTCTAGACAGAAATATATGGAGAGTATCACTGTAGACCTGATTGAAAATCCAAAATCCCATTAAAAGGCCTGAAGCTAGGATGATCATGTGTCCCAGGCACTGCTGGACACTCCAGGATTATGTAGTTGGGTCCCAGCCAGTTGGTCAAAAGTCCCGGGTTGGTGTCCAGTGAGGAGATGGAATGGCATGGTACACTAGGCAAGCACCACTGGCGCTTTGTGGGAACAAGGTGGATGGACTAGAACAGGCAGCACCCACCCACACATGGGACATCCTTGCTCCTGCCCAGGAGCAACAGTGCCTGACTGGCCTCCTGCCTGGCACACCATGCTGCTCCACCTCCCCACTGGACTCCAGCCCAGAACTTTTGACCAACCAGCTGGGACCCAGCTATGGAATCCCAGAGGGTCCAGCACTGCCGGGATGCATTGGTCACCCTACCTGAAGAAGAAAGGTACCCCAAACTCTGAATCAGAATCAAGCATATGTAACTGCATAGACCATGACAACCAACATAAACCAGGATAAGCCCAGGCATACTAGAACACATATAAGACATGCAAAGGATTATATCATTTACAAGACTGTGCAGGCTATAGCAAAGAGTGCACAGGAACTCACCATTAGCTCAGGTGAATTTTCCATAATAGCAATGGACACTATTGCAGCAGAAGATGAATGGGTTGTTAGCTTGAAAGCAACTGGGACATTTATTAAGATTTAAGCTAGGCACTAGTGCCCAAGCAAATTTGTTGCCAGAAATAATATTATTAATGCTGACGGAAAAGCCAAAGGTAATAAAACAGCTTACAATGGTGAGCTAAACCCCACTAAAAATACGCTAACAGTCTGGATGAAATCAAATTGTACCAGTATTAGCTAAAACTTTGTCATGCCCATGGCTTCATCAAAACAGTGTAGGGAGCTAAAACAAATGAGGAAGAGTTTGAAGACAACTTTTCAGGAATAAAAAAGCTCTCAACAGAATGCTTTATAGCTAAAAAGTCCATAGTTCATGTCTCACCTTAAGGCAGAGAATGAGAGACAGCTTTTAACTTTGGGAATCACAGAGCGAGGAGAAGAACCCTAGATTGGGTACAGTTAATCATTGCAGCTAGGGGAAAAAAAAAAGAATGCTTCATTTATGCATAGACTCAAAAGAATTAAATATGTAAAAAAAAAAAAAAGAAGGGATCTTTCTTTCCAAGACCTATAAGGGGAGACATTTGCAAGGTCATGGTTGAGGATATATATTTTTCTGGAATTAACCAGATATCCTGGGATAAAGCTGGGGGAACAGGAATATAAATTCTGTGTAATGCAAATAACACATCTAGAAGGAAGGTTTATACAGCAAGGAATGCAGGAAGGTCACAGTAAGATTGAGGCTCTTACTATTATGCCTGCATACTTAAGAGTAAGGGAAGAGGTAAAAAATGTCCTCTGAGGTTTTTACTATATTGGCAATTTTTGTGTCTATACTAGCTGCCCGAACTAGTGACCTGAGAGCACTATTTTATAAAGTTTGTCTAATGGACGTAGGTTCTAAATATTAAGAAGGCAGGGTAGATATGCATCTTTATAAACTAACTAAATGAAGCATATAGAGAGAGCACAAGCTTTCATGAACCTAAGTTCACTTCATCAGATGCTGCGAAAGGATCACAGCATCTGATGAAGTGAGCTTAGGTTTACAAAAGCTTGTGCTCTCTGTACAAAAGCTTGTGCTCTCTGTACATACATTTTATTTAATTAGCATATAAACCTTTATATAGCATAGTATATATAGCATAGCTACCCCACTTTCTGACTGTCTTCAGACTGACATGGTTAACTACCTCTCTAAATATTAATAAAGATTTTGTACCCCAAAGACTTAACCAAAGAGGCCCTGGTCCTATGGTTCTATAGCAGGAACCCCTAACCCCTGTTACTTGAGAACTAGGAAGCCAGCACCAAAGGGCTGCAGTCAGGTGGGCAGCAGGGCAAGGGCCAGCTGCAGAGCAACATGCAGCAGGGGAACCCACAAGGAGTTGAAGGGCAGCAAGGGAGAGAGCAGTGGCTGCAGCTCAGTAGCTAAGCCACAAAACCTGGGAGCAGGCTGAGTCCTGGGGCACATGACCTGAAATGTTGGGGCCCCAGCTGACTAAAAGCCTGGCTTCTGAGCCAGAGAGCAAGCTGGTCCTGGCTTCTACTTTGAGCAGAACTCCTGCTGGCCTAGGCCATAATAGAGGGGAACCCAATCAACACTGGTACCCGAGGAGCTGCAAAGAGCCAGAAGCCAAAGGGTAGGGGTGGCAGGGACCCAGGCAGACTTAGAAGGGGTTCATCAGTAGCTTGTAAAATACTGGAGGACTGGGTCCAGATGATGGGGTGGTAAGGAGACCATGGTGGAAGGCGGGGTGCCTGGAAAGTACCCTGCAATAAGGACAGCTGAAGCCCGAATAGACAGGGCTGGATTAATGCATAAGCAAATTAGGCACATGCCTAGGGCCCTAAGTGAAGAAAGAGCCCAGTTGTGTTTGTTTTACATATTATAATTATTGAGTGAAAAAAGTAATATAAATTACAATATTAGTTAGGGGCCCATGAGTGGGGGCACAGAAGGGAATTGGTGAGGTTTTATTCACCAAGGCGCCCCCGGGGATTACAAGAAATAATGGCCACAAGCTAGCAGAGAGCAGATTTAGACTGGACATTAGGAAGAACTTCTTCACAGTTAAAATGGCCAAGGTCTGGAACAGGCTCCCAAGGAAGGTGGTGCTCTCCCCTACCCTGGGGGTCTTCAAGAGGAGGTTGGATATGCATCTAGCTGGGGTCATCTAGATCCTGCTGGCTGGTGTCATCTAGACCCAGCCCTCTTTCCTGCCTATGCAGGGGGTCGGACTCAATGATCTATTGCGGTCCCTTCCAACCCTAACATCTATGAATCTATGTGTGTGTTTGCCTAGGGCCCCCTAAAGGGTTAATCTGGCCCTGCAAATAGAGCCTTTACAGGATCTAGGAGGCTGTGAGGCTCTAAAGTCAAACTGCTTAGAGGCCGGAGATAGCAGCTCTTTAGAGTCAGGGACTCAAAGCTGGGCCTAGTTAAAGATGATCCAAAGGTCCGGATGACACAAAGAAAGAGCAGCCTTGGCTGTGCCAGGAATG
>NW_005841830.1:2688571-2693781 GCF_000455745.1 Alligator sinensis
GGCTGGGATAGATGTGAGCAGCTTTGCCTGGGCCAGGGACACCAGGGGGATAGGACAATGTGAGATAGGACCAGGGCCAGGGGCCCAGAATGGAATACAGACAGGCTGAAGCCAAGAGGGCAGAAATCTTTAGTCACACAGGGCTCAGGCTGAGGGGCTGTGGCCAAGAAGCTAAGCCAGAACAAGTTGGGCAGGGCTGGAAGCCTGCAGCCAGAATAACAGTGGGCTAAAGCCAAAAGGGCTGAGGTCTACACTGGAAGGTAAATGTCAATAAAGTAACATCTGTGAGGCATGGGTATGGCTGTAGGGGAGGACAGAGGCCACAAATTTAGCCCTTAAGGCAATTGGGGCCAGAGGAGGCTGATCCCTGATGTAGAGAGCTGGTATTCAGAGGTGTCAGAGCCCTACAGAGACTGTGTGTGGCAGGGTGAGAGCCCCGAATCAACCAGGCTAAATTGACCCCAAGGAGGAATAGAGATTAGGGAGGAAACCCTGAGCTCAACGGCCTCTGAAGGCATCCTCCCCTCTTTATTGCTGCCATCAAGGATTAAAATGGCCACTAGAGGGCATTGTGGCTACCCTCAAGGTCCATCCTGCTATAGGTAACATGATAGTAAGTGCAAAAGTGTACTGCTTTTGATCTATTTTGTGTGACATGACGGGCTAGACAGTAGAGCTATCCAGACTCTCAACAGTCAGTGCGTGATAGATGAGTATGTAATTTCCCAAGCATCCAGCCTGTGCAATAAGACTTGTCCGTGTTTCTGCATGTTTTCCATGTACTTCAGCCCACCTGAATCAAAGTATCTTAACTACTTGAACAACACGCAGAAAAAAAACCCCACAGCTCTTCATAACCTCTCAGCTATTGGGATTTAGGTCTTGGATGAACATGACCCACCAAAATAGTGGTGTGTATTTGAATAACTTAAGGACTAAATTGGATCCTTACCCAAAATACGGGTTAAACTTCTGATATCATGGGTTGAACTTCTGATATCTGTTATTATTTCTTTTATTGTGAACAATGAGGCTCAGAGGGACCTTATTGTTCACAATGTAACCTGGGTGGTGGCCCAATAGTTGCCACCCCTGCCCAATATCAGGGATGGTGTGGTGAGAGTGGGGCAGGGCTTCCAGCCAGCACCGATTTACTCTCCAGCTGGCCCCTGCTCCCCACAGAGCAGCCTGTGGTCCCAAGAAGGTCTAACACTTAACTGATTTAACTATTTACACTTTATTTACAAAACAAGAATAATAGGAAAGGTTATTTCCAAGTGAACTTAAATGGCATAACCAGAATCACAAAACAAACCAGAATGTATTAGTCAACCCTTGACTCAAGAACCACAGGTAGGATAACTGGCAGCTTTCAGTCACTGCTGAGATGCTGCAGCAAGGAAGCAGGGTGCTCACTTCCAGCAGCTCCAACAGGCTTCCCAATAAGTGACAGACTGCATCAGTGTAGGCTCTTCTGGTCTGCAGCAATCAAATTGTATCAAAGCCCAACCCTCAAAGGAGGCTGGAGGGTGACCCTCCGTGGCAACTAAAAAGGCAAGCAACAAGCAACAGAGTAGGTTCCTGCAGCAATCGGCATGACCCAAGCACAAAGCTCAGGGACTCCATCCAATGACAATCAGCTACAGAATAAGGGACCGGACTGAGTCCCCTCTGGGGCAGTCAGTGGCAAAGGGTCAGCAACACAGGCAGCTCCCAGGGGTCGCTGCTCTAAATCTCACTCTGAGTGCTGGCCTGCGCCCCGAGCTCCCAGGGACCCTCGTCCTGGTGTTCTGCCACTCCTCAGGATCCCAATGCCTTGCCTGCTGCTGTCCCGCTTTGCCAAGGGAAGGTAAGGGGGTTCTTCAACTCACTGGCCCAGCTCCCTGCTCCAGATAAGGATGCCGCCTGTGCTCCTGGCTGCTGCTTCTTCTCCGCAGTGAAGTGGGGGGCTGACTGCCACCCCTAGCCTCTGGAATGCCCGGCACGTCCAGCACACTGTGATGGGGCCTTGGGGCACCAGCTCTCTGCCCCAAGCCCTGGCTGCTGTTCCCTCTCTGCTGTAGGGCTGGAGGCACAGCCGACTGCTGCTGTCTTCTTCTTGCAAGGCCTTTGAGGCTCTTCAGAGGGGTCTCTCTGCTCCCTCTGCTGGGTCAGCTCACCCCAGCTCTTCTTAAGCCTTCTGCATCGTTCCCCAGAGTCACGGTCAGCAGCCCCCATGCCAGTTCGGCTGCTGCTTTTATCCCCTCTGGCAGCCCCTCCCTGGCTTGCAAACCAGCCAACCAAGGCTCAGGCTGGTGGGCCCACAACCCTGGCCATCCCCCTTCCATGCAAATTAGGGGTTGAAAACCCCTTCTTTCGATTGGCTTCTCCTTTTCCACAGGGCAGGGCTCCCCTGCTCCACCCTCGGTGTCGCTCAGAGTTCACTGGCACTGTTTCTAGCCCAGGGTAAGTATCTCAAGCCAACCTGGTGAGCGCACATTGGCAGTCTGTTACATCAATAAAAAAAATAATAAATGATAGCCAGAAAACTTGCTGAGTTTCATATGAATTGTTTTTTTCTATTGACTGTGAAATAGGCAAGGGGATAAGATTTGATTCTCCAGATCTCCAAATATGAAGTGAAGGCACAAGGAGAGGTGGGTGCTTGGATATGGAGGCCTGTGCCTCATCACTGTTCCCAAAGTTTTGTCCCATGGGAGAACAGCTCCCATGCTCCCATAGGCTGCTTGTCAGTAGCTACCTCTGATCTCTCCCTTGAATGTGATATTTCACTGTAGAAGAGGAAAATCTAACCCTGTAGAATCTCAGCTGTCCAATACTCCTGATGCCCACTGGTTTCAATGAAGAGAGGTGTATACTGCAGAGCAACTGATTACCCCGTTGAGAGACTCCACTCCCCTTCTTCTAGTACAGAGCTAGAAAAGAGTGAGAGACCCTTTGATTCTAACCACTGGAACCTGAACTTTACGGTTTTGGTTAGTAGTGAACTTAAGAAAGCTACCATATTTACCTAATTGTAAAATGAGGGGTTGTGTTCTCCCCCCACATTTAACTGCCTGTCACCCTTTGTTTTCCCCACTGGCTGTTTTACAACATACCCTTTTTGCCCCTCCCCACTGCTACTGCCTGTAGTATTTAACACCATCCTCCAATAATTAGACAGACATAGAAAATTATACACACACACACACATATATATCATATTTTCCGTGTATATAATGTATATATTTGTTATAATGTGTGTATGCACACACATACACACACACATTATAACAAATGTATACATTTTTTCCATGTTTAAATCTAATTATTTGGGGGTCATTTAAAGTCAGGGTTGTCTTGGATTTGGGTAAAATCTCTATTTCTTATATAATTCCCAGTTGGAAGTATCAGGCATCTTACTACAACTTCAGACAAGCATTTGAACTTATCCAAATAAATCCAAGCTGTGCCCCTGCTGATTATCCTCTGTATGCTAATTTTTAAAAAATGGCAGTGAATTTTTCTCATTCATAGTATTACTGATGTGTCTGATTCAACAGCTTAAATAGAGGAGCTGTAATGATATAAATGAAAAGGCAGGTAAAGAGTTGCTATCTCTCTTTTTCTCTCTTTCTCTCATGACTTTGTCAAACAAAATTAAAATGACAGAGGAGGTGAGATACTTGGTGTATTGCCAAACAATTATTATTATAGAGTACTTCCTTTCTAGAGAGTTTTGCTTCTTAAAGGAAACTTTACATGCAGCAAAATCCACCAGACCCCAGGACTTCAGAATTTTGTCAGTGGACACTTTGTCATAATCAATAAAAATAGCATTTTGCGTGGAGAATTAGCCAATGCAGGAGGTCACAAGACCTTGACTGTAGAAACACAATGTACAAAGAGCATGTTTCACCTTTCTCTGATGCCATGAACAGATGGACAAACCAGTGTTCTCACCCTGCTGAAGGAGAAGATTTTTCTGACACATTCTTGGGACAGTTAAAGAGTCAGAGTGACCAGTTGTGTTTGAGGTGCATGTGAGTTATTGCTCAAAATCAAAGGGGGAAAAAAGATTTGATGAGGACAGTACTTAGGTCAGCTGAATTATAGACAATTTCCATAAACCTATTTGCCTTTGCAAGGCCAGTACAGGTTACCAAAGAGAACACAAAGTAAAACACACACTGTGAAAGAATAAAATACCCAATGGTTATGTAATGCTCCTTTTGTTTGTCATGAAAGTATTTTTGTGATCTTATCATAAATATGTATGACCCTCAATGTTTGCTCAGGATGAATGAATCTCAAGCTTTTAATGGCCCTTCGCAGTTCAAATGGCTGCAGAAACCAAGCTCAGTTATTAAGGATGATGCCCCGTAATCAAGTGCCTTCCACTTCTACAAAAAATATGTGGACTAGCCATGAAAAAGAGGCTTTGTCTTTTTTCTTTTTTTTTTTTTTGAATGAAAAAGCGTCTGTCTTAGAAGGTAATCAGTGTTAATACTGTAGAACCTTCTGCAAGGGAAGCTCTCAGTCTTTTCTGGGTCTCAGCAAAAAAAGACAATACTTTTTCAATCACTTGTGATGCTTTATTTTATACAAAATACCTCTCTGAGCATGGCTTTGAAAATAAAAGATGCTATTTATTATTGTATATTCAGTTTGTTGTGGGCATTTTTTAGGCATTTCATTCCTAACTGGTCAGACCCCCTTGCTAGAGCAAAACTGAAGCCACATGATTCTGCTACACAGGCATAACAAGGTAGAATTTGTGTGAGATATGTCAATTCTTGTATGATGGGAAGCATATTCATGCAACTTTTTATCATTAATATTGAAGCAGCACTGAACCATCCCCCTATCATTGTGCTGCACACTTCACAAACATATAAGAAAGCAACAGTGCCTGCCCCCAAGAGCTTGCAATCTCAGGATTGCTGTGGGGTGGGTTTAATCTGCTGTGAATGGAATGACACCATCTGATATGCAGCTATCCACTAGCCAACTGCTACTTGGGAATCAAAGAGCAACTGGGTGTAGTAACCATATGGCATGTGCTGCCACTCTGTTGCCAAGCACAAAAGATGCAGTCCTTTTGCCATCTGCGCAAACCTGCCTTGAGCAAAACCCCTTTAGCTAAATGACTTACACAAGGAAAAGTAGGTAAAAGAAGTAAGGAGATGTTTCAATAAATGTAACAAAATTGAAGATAACATATCGGAAGA
>NW_005841830.1:2693812-2722422 GCF_000455745.1 Alligator sinensis
TGTGAATAAGATCACCACTGGTGACCATTTTAATTACAAGTGCTGCCAGACTTTTAGATGGGAGGGACCCTGCCTTATTGGGTGCTCGCTACTTTTTGCTGAAAGTGCTCCACATTGGAGTTGTTCTACTCATGACATGCATGCCACTGATATTCGTTTAAATTGGTGCCTCATGCCTGGCTGTGTGTCCACCTATAATGAAAAAACATTTGTCAGAGTTTTTCTCTGTAAAATGAATAGATGTACTCAGAGAGACCCTGAGCTAACATACATTGTCATAGCTCTATCAAAGCCAGTTTCTTTCCAGCTCTACTTCAGTCAAAGCCCATTCAGCATGAATCTACTGCACCAGTCCTTCAGAGATTTGCTGTGGAACTGACAGCACCATTTTTCCCTGATCCCTAAGTTTTCCAAGGTTTGTTTGGCCTGTTCTTCATTTAAAAAAAAACACCCTCTAATAAGATCACATTCAGAATTTCAAATGGAGGTATTTCAAACCCTCTTGAAAATTTATTTTTAACTGCCTGCACACGTAGCCTTGAAAAGAGGATATCTGGAGTGTAGTGGGAGATGAGTGATGTTAATAAGGACGCTGTATTCTTTGTCCTGAAATGAAAAGTGTATCAGTGTTGAGACTGAACAGATCATGTTTTGGGGAATAAAACAAAGAATAAGTTTAAAGGCATGCTGCTTGATAGATGACTTGTGGAGCACAACATTTTACCAGTACACTCATTTTTCACAGCCACTCTATGCTTTTTCCTTAGTCTCCCCTCATTAATTGTTAAGTGCCGAGAAGCCATATAACAGGGGGAGTTAAGCAAGAGCCAAAGGAGGGAAAGAGAGCCTTTTCTAGCAGAAAATATTGTCAATATTCTGATGGATGTGTCCACCAGCATAGGGTTTACAGTTTGTCTGGGAAGATAGGACTGAAGTCATTCAAGTAAAGGCTAGTTTTGCTGCACAATGTATCATGACTCTGTGATACTGATACCTAATGGACACTGGACTGACAAATGGAGGCTCAGTACTGCAACTAAAGATGACATCAGTTGAGTGGTCATAAAAAGTTTTCCTGAAGATTTTTTTGCTGTTTTAAAGATATTGCTGCTCTCAGTAAATATTCCTTGTACTTAGAATGGGATTACCATTGGTATTGTTAATATCTTTACCTACATTGAAAAGAGAAACTCACTATTGAGGGTTCAGTAGCAATTTTCACCAACTTACATTAAAATCCCAATAAGTTTAACAGAAATCACACCAGTTATATTTATTTAGTTCAGATCTGTGAAAGACAAATTAATACATCCTATTTTTTTTTAAGTTCATCTTTTTTTTACAATACCTCATCTAATAGTGCACCTAGAAAAACATTTTAATTAACATGGGAGATTTCTGTATAACTACCAAATCTGAAGAGGTTCCTATCTACGATAACTTGAAAAAAAGGCATGAAAAAAATGTGCCATTACAGATTTACGATGCATTACTAAGTCAGGTAGGAGGACAACTTTACTGCTCTTTCTTTAGAAAGCATATGAGTTAGCACATAAATGTGATGCTTTGTGTTTTCTGAATTGCACTATGGTAGAATCTTGTAAAAGTTTAATGTTTTCATTAGTTTGTGTATTTTCTATCTTGGTTGGCAAGTTGTAAACAGATTGGGGGAATTAAAAAGGCCACAGGGAAATCCAGCTGTAGTATACAGAAAAAGTGGTGCTGTGATTGTGACAATGGATTGAGACCCATGTACTCTGGGTTCAAGTGTTGGTTCTACTCTAGACTACCTTTTGTTGCATTGGGAAGTAATTTAATCTTGTTGATCAGTCTCCAGCTATTGGAATCAGTGGGAGTCCTTCATGAATTTCAGTAGGGTTAAAATTTCACCTTTCTGTGTCAGTCACCCATCTGCAAAATGAATAGAATTTCTCCAAGCATATGTCTTTCTGTATTCCATTTCCCTTTGGGATAAGGACAAACTCTGTGTGATCATACATTACCTGTCACAATAAGACTCTGACCTCAGATGGGAACTCTAGGTACTACTGGAACGGAAGTCATATATTAGAACATAAAAGAGGTAGGAGAGAATGAGTGTAGTGATGGAAGTAAAAGACTGCCACTGATAGTCCAGTTGAGTATTACTGTGTGAATAGGACCACGGAATTAAGTAGAATGAGTTGAGGTGTTTGGTACTATCCAGTATGGCAAAGGCACCAAAATAGGTTGGAAACCTTGACTCATTAAAGACATTTTTTAATATATTTAGGCATTTGTGAAGCCTTTATTATGTAACTCTTTGGTTTATTAGAGGTCTTAAATTTGCTTGTATGTTTTTTTGAGTCCAAAATCATAGCCTTAAATTCCAGGACTTGCATTCCTGAAAGACATTTGTAGCAAGTTCTTCCTCTCATTGAAGGTACTGATTCTTTCTGCATTTAAGCTGTTAAAAATAATGGCTTGCTGACATCTCTAGGAAATTTATAGTTAGAATCAAATCCTGGATATTGTCTTCAGGTGGGACCAATTCTGGGCACACACTTATACCAGTCTAAAACCTATTCATTCAGTGGTTTAGCTCCTGACTGTCACAAGTTTAAGTTTGACCATAATTGGGCTGAAAGGAATTTGGCTATTTCTCCAGTGCCAACAAGATCAGAAGTTTAGAGTCCTTCTACACAAGTTCATCATGTTCTAAAAGGCAAGGGTACCACACATGCATCAAATGTAAGGTGCTATAAAATGGCAAATCAAATATAAAAATGTACCACATATAACCTAGAACATTTTTATGGTTAGTTGGTATGGCGTCTTAAACTGAATGTCTGGCATGTCTACACACTAGGGCACGCTTGTCCAGCATATTGCCCGCAGGCTGCCATGCGGCCTGCCAAGACATTTTATCCGCGGCGGCAAGGCCACCATGGAGTGTGGAGCCGCGGCAGTGGCGGTGGAGCACAGAGCCGTGAGGGCAGCGGTGGAACGCAGAGCTGCGGCAGTGGCGGCAGCAGGGCTGCGGTGGCGGTGGCAGCAGGGCCGCAGCGGTGGCAGCAGGGCAGCGGCGGCAGGGCTGCGGCGAGGCAGGCAAGGCTGGCCTGTGGGTCCCAGCCAGCAGTGAGTGGAGGGGAGCTGCTTACCCCCATGGGGCCCAGCTCATCAGTGAGCCGGATCCTGCTGCAGCTGCCCCGAGAGCTGTGCGGAGCAGGGCTGCCCCAGCCGTGCCTGATTGGACGAGCTGGGGACGGGCTCTGCCCCTTGTCACCGGCACGTGGCCGGGGGAGCTGCAACATGGCCCGCACCCTGACCGCATGTGTGGTGGACAGAGGCATGAGGTAAGTTCCCGTGCGGAGCTGGGGGCACCTCAGGGCCGGGCCGGGGCAGACGGAGGCACAGGATAAGTTCCCATGTGGAGCTGGGGGCACCTTGGGGCCAGGTTGGGGCTGTGTGTGTGTGCATGCGTGCATGCATGTGCATGTGTGTGCGCTTCCCAGCACATCCCAATAGCTGCTTTGGCTCTGTCTGCTGCAACACACGTGTGCTTGGAAGCACACACATATGCACATGCATGCACGCACACGCACACACACAGCCCCAAATCTCCAGCTCCCAGATTCCCACCAATCTGGTACTTTTGCTTAAATTTTCTCCAGTGGCTGGGACATGGAGACAGCCTATAAAATCTGGGACTGTCTCAGCCAGTCCAGGATATATGGTCACTCTACGTATAAATAGCCTAGATTATTTTTGTTGGGTTTTTTTTTTAATGATACACTAATTCCTATTGAATTTCAGAAAAGTACCTTGGGTGGGCCCAGGGACAACATATTCAGGCATTTTCAGTTCTTTCTCCTTTCTTTTTCATTTTCTCCTGTCTTTTTCATTAGGTACATTCCTACCTTTTAATGCCACCATCTCTTTTGGTTCAGATACTCAGAGTTGCCAATTCTCATGATAGTGGTGGAAAAATTTTGGCTGGAGCTGAAACCAGTGAGAAGCTACAGCCCTCTAACAGATTTTAGCAAGGGAAATAACTTTTGTTGATTACTTGCCCATTTCTCCAGCTCCTGCACAGAGGAGCTGATTGGGACTGTTCAAGAAGGAGGCACGTGACATCACTTCCTGATGTGATGTCACTTCCTGTGAGGTCTTTGAATATGGCTCGCCGGCCCACTGGGTGATAAAAAGTTCGTGATCCGGCCCCACATTCAAAAAGGTTGGACACCCCTGCACTAGGGCCATCAAAAGCAGATGCTCGTTAATCAACCGATTGTCAGAATCATCTCTGGACAGCCCTGGTCTCCAACCAGCTTGTTGACAACATTGTTTGTACCGGTCTACGGCTGCCCCAGAGGCAGTGCCAACAATCAGCTGATTGTCAGCACTAGACCCCATAACAGCCCCAGCTCTCCAACTGGTCCTGGGGCTGCCCTATAGGGCAAGTGGGAGGATTAGAGACTGAAGGCAGCAGAGAACAAAAGGGTTTCCCCTGTCAGAGATTTTAAAAACTGTGCCTAGCAGGGGCTACAGGTGATAAGAGGCTCCCAAAGTGGGGAACTTAAAGGTCTTCCCCTACTGGGGACTTTAAACCCCAGAATCAGCCCCTGGACTGTCCAGGGCCAGGACCAACAGTCAGCTGATTGTGAACCCTAGCTCTGGACAGCCTGCAATCTCCAACCACACCTGGGGCTGTGTATGTGGAGGGGGAAACTGGTGGGAAGCACAACATTTGTCCCCTTTATGCAGGACCCCCGAGCACCAGGCTTTCAACTTGCAGGGAAGGGGGAGCCCAGGATCATGATTCTGGGTTCCCCTTGCCTTGGCAAGTGGAAAAGGTGTGATTTGGAACTGATCCCTGATCCCTAAATCATGACTCCTGCTATGCATACATAGATGGCATAGCCAGAGAAACAATTTTGGGATTGGGAAGATCAAATCCCACTGCACCGTGAAATGAATGCATTCCAGGGGCCTTAGAATCATATCAGCAGCACTACAATTATTTATGCCAGCCGGGATCTGCTCCATCATTTCTATTTTCCTTATGAAAAGTGAAGTGTTCATTTGATGTTGCATTAGCTAATCAAGGGAAAATATAATAATTTTTCCCTTGATTTGACATGAATCAGTTTGTTTGTTTGTTTTCTTTCTTTCTCTTTAATTCTAGCAATCACAAAAAACTCTATAGCCAAAGGAGTTCATGGCACCATTTTGTCTTCTGCTGATCTAAAGCGGAGAATCATTTTGTTGTTTGTGCTAGAACATGCAGCTCATCTCCAAAGCAAGAAACAAACAAAAAAAATTGCAAAGAGAGGAAATTAAATTTCTCAGTAAATCTTTCTGTCTGACAAAATACACATTGCTGCAGAGGATTAGAAGGTGATAACATCAGTCTATTACCTCAGAGATTAAAGTAAAATGTTCTTCAAAATCCTATCGTATTTATTTCTTTGGAACTGAATCTAGTGATTTAGCATTATGGCCGCTGAATCTTTTTCGGCTTTTAATTTTATTTTACTTTGGTACTTTATTTAAGTTATAAAGTTTATATTATATACTTGATATAGTTCATTTTAACATAATGAATTTGCATTTTACATGAGTTGGGGAAGATAATTCTACAATACATATACTTTCTGATTAACTCTGTGTGACTTTTAAGTAGATGAGAAATGAGTTTTAAAGAGTGTTTAGAAAAACTTAATTCAGTTTTGCATTATGAAGCAAAGATTTTTTTTCTAGTAAAACTTACGATGATCAATGAAGTCTCTTGTTTTACAAAGTTATTGCCAGTTCCTAGTTGTTGTAGGAATTGGTAGTTACATAGTAGGGTACTATTCCATGGAAGCATCGGTAAGAATGTATGTCATGGTGAGGTAAAGTCTCTTGCCAAACTTGTCCCAGACCACAACATGACAAAGCTCTCAATCTTTGGTGTCTGTATTGATCACATAAAATATATGTGAATTTAGGTGTGAACAGTTAGTGCCAAACACACTATATATGTGTGCAGGTCTAAAATGTTTAACTCTGCATTCTCTGCTTATTGTGCTTTCCATGCACAATAACACTTGCCTATCCACTCATGCCCATTTTGTACATGCAACTTAAATACTTTTAAAAGATTGGTCATGAAAGGTTCTTAAGTCTGTTTAGTCCATTATAATTATATGAACTATAATATATGCATTATTTAGTTTCTAGCTACCTAAGTGATTGCTTCTTGCCCTTTATCCTTTCATGTTAGTTGTATTACATTGGGGTAGGTCTACTTTCCATCATTAAACTCTATTTGGACTGGACTGAGAAGTTTGTTTCTCTGTGCCTCTTGTTTTTGCTTCCATCTTTTTTTTGCCTTCCCTCATCTTAGCTTTTTTTCTGGAGGCAATAAAGCATCCATGAATACAATTATTTGATGGCATCTTTTAGGGCATGGTGCAAGCACCAGATATTCAGGAAAGGAAAAAAAAATTACTGCTCACCCAGAGTAATTCTAACTTCAGCATTTTGTATCAAGTGTCTCTTTCACTGGCTGACTGGCTCTGAGGTATACCTTATACTAGATCCTTTGTTTCTGAATGGTTGTATGTTGGACTGTTTGTAACTTCATAATTATATAAAAGCTGTACATTGCTTATTCTATGGAAGTTAATTTCTTAATAATAGAGTCTTTGAGCATTTTAAACAACTACATTTGACATTCTGTTCTGTGGTATGGCTTTAATTAGACCACTGGCTTATCTATTTTAATAAAAGATAGACGTACTCTTAACAGTTCATAAGAGAGCAACTAAAATGTTACAAGGCATCGAAAAAAACTTTGAGAGCACTGAGTATGTTCAGCCTAAGTCTGAGGGGAGACGTAATTGTCTATGAAGACACAGAAGGATTTTACAAATAGAACAGAAATCAATTATTCTCATTAGTCACAGGAAAAGAAGAAGAGGTAATGGGTTTAACCTGAAGGAAAAAATATATTACGTATTACAAAATGCATAAATTAAGTAATGAGGCCAGCTTCACCAGGAGAATTCAGGATAACCATTAGAAGCTATGGACAGACTATCTGATGAAGTAACTAATGCCTACAAAAGCTTATGCCTTTCTGAAAAAGTTAATCTTTAAGGGCACCTATACATGTGACAGACATCTGCTCTGATGCAAGCTAATTAGCACATGTTGGAGCAGACTCAATTAATCTATCAAGCTAATTAGCATGCTCCAGCAGCCTTTGTGTTATTTGTATTCAGTGTCCCCACATTTCAAAGTGGCAATGGGGGCACTTTAACTAAAGCTAGTTGAACGAATTTTAGTTAAAGCGCCTCCTCGGGAATTTTCAAGTGTGAGACACTGAATACATGTGACACTGTGGGTGCTTTAATTAGAGCAGCTCTCAGAGCTCTGTGAATTTATTTGATTCATAGAATGTATTTGTAGAGGTTGAGCACTGTAAAAATTACTAACCTTAAAAGGTAATATGTAACTTGGAGCCATTAAGTGGAAACTGTAGCACATTGAGTTGTATCAAGGATGGCTGGGAGCTATGAAGCTGGCTAACTGCTAATGAGCTGCCTGTCCACAAACAGACAGACTGCTAGCTGAAGGTAGAGGTCAGCACCAGGAGGGTAACACATTCAGGTAGGTGAGACAGAGCAGCAAACTATTCCAGCGCAGACAGTGAAGCAGCCCAGGAGCAAAGGGCTGCAGACAGCAGAGCTAAGCCCTAGCAGGGATAGCAGGCAGGTCATCAGGCACAAAAAGGGAACACTGTGAGTGCCTGCAAAGTCACATGACTGGATGGGGCAGGACTGAAGAGGCACATGAAGCCAGGTCCTGAGCCCAGTCGGTCAGTCTGGCCCTGCAAACTGCTCCTAGCCTGGAAGTCTGCAAGGGAGTACCAAGCTAACTCCTGAGATGCCAGGGTGGTGCAAGTAAGGTGATGAAGCATTGCTAGGAAATATGAGCCAGGGCAGAGGGGAAGCTTGTTATACATCCCGTAGGCTCAGAGTCTTTCAGTTATAGCTGGGGTGTTTGCTTGCAGTTTGGGGTTTGATATTAGTGGTTTGGGTTGGGACTGTTGGGGAGGAAAAGATCCCAGCAGTGCCCCACTGGCATGCAACTTCTTTGAGCTCTGCCAGGGGTTAGACAAGGTGTGAATAGGTGGAGTGCAGGAAAGAAGTTGCAACCTACAGAGAGATAGAGAGACTGAAGTCTAGCTCAAGCAAGGTGAAGATAGGTCCAGGGGCCCAGAGTGCTGAAGGCTTAGGCCTCAGTAGGGAGGCCCTAGCCAATCAGGCTTAAGCCAAGTGGGGACTAAAGCCTGGAGAGGAGTTGAAACCTAGGGCAGGCCAGGGGCCCAGAGAGAAGAGATCCTCACCCAGGGCCAGGGGCCAAGCAGGCTATCAGGCCCAGTGGGAAATTTAAAATAACGGTTGTGAGGCATAGATGTGGCTACAGGGGAAGTTGGAGGCCACAAAATTAGCCCTTAAGGTGATTCGCTTGCTAATCTAGCCTGGTGTAGAAGGGCTCTCACAGGAATTCCTGTGCAGCCTCCCTTTTCCACGTTAAATATTTTCAGCAAGAAAGGGAGAGAACCCAGAGAGCCAGGGAGAAGTAGGAGCTACATGACTGCCAAAGGATGTCTTGGCCACTCCTGGAGCCCAGCACCTGTTACATAATACATTCAAGTAGTTATTTGGCTATTGACAGGCAAACTTAGATTATGCATCTGTGCTCTATGGTAAACTTTCCCCTTTACTGAGGTTTTATACTATTTGATTTTTTTTTCCATTTATTGATCCAAAAGGCCACTGAAGGCAATTGAAGTATTTCTATTCATTTCTCTTGGTTTTGGATGAAGTTATTAGGGCATAGACTCTTCGCTAAACAAATATATACTTCAGTATGCACACACATTTAAAGTAAAATACAGTTAATAAAAGCAAAATGTAAGTCTTAACCACATATTTAAGAATGAAAAGTGTATGTGAATAGAATAAATGTAATGCTAACAAAAAAACCCCTAAAAAGTATTTAAAAAGTAGGACTCTTCTTCAGAGGTCAGAGATGGCCCTTAGAGATGTGCTTCTTTTCCATTTATATGTAAATTCTTCACATATTTTAGGCTGACCCTTTTGATTTATTCTTTTTCTTGGCATGAAATGTGTTTAAACAAAAAATGGGTTATATTAATCACTTTTGACCTTAATAAAATTATGCTTAAAACATAAATGAACATTACTTCTTTGGTTTTATATATTTTACATGCATGTTTCAAACAGGGAAATGTTACTTAACAACCATGAATAGAAGTTATTTAAAGACAGGCTGATTCTTGAAACCTCATTTTTTAGATTTATGGACTATACACCCCTTAACTACTTGTATCCATTATATAGTTGATAATTTCAACAAGTAGCTGTTTCTAATTAAATTAGATTTTAATGCTAGTTGCAACAGTTAGACTAACTTTATTACAGCCTAGTCAGGCATATTTTAGGACAATTAGCCCTAATTTTTTATAAGTGGTATGCAAGCCTTCAGCCATTAAACTCCAATTACATTTTAACTGCTTCAGTACATTCAAAACTGAGGACATGATTCTGGCACTCTCATACATGGAGAGTACCACTTTCTCAACAGACAGTCCCGTTAAAATCCAGCTTGCAGTGTTGAGTCCTGATTTTTGGAAGCACATACACAAACACACAACATCACTCATATAAGTGGGCTCAATGAGTTCAGGGATTGACAACCTGCTGCCTGTGGCTAGATCCAGCCTGCAAAGGTCCAAACCAGCCCAGTACAGCACAAGGGATCAGGTGGCATGCAGCTGTGTTGATGTACCCATCCCTTTTTGCAGCCCTCCCTGTTACTCTCTTGTGCCTGTGCTTACATCAATGCAGAGGGGCCAGGGAGCAGCAGCAAGGTTAAGCATGGGTCTCTTCATAGTTGGGGAGACAATGATGAAGTTTTGTGTCCTGCAGCCAGGGGGCTGGGTCATAAACTCCAGTCCAGGGCAGCAAAAGATTGCTTATCCCTGGGCTAGCCAGGGGTTACTCCTGTGTAAATTTTTTCAAGACAAGACCTAAATTACTTCTCATTGTGACCAAGTATGGCATAAGTCAACTTTTGATGACAGATATATGCACCTCCTAGGCTCGGTACAGGTATTACACATAAACTGTTATAAGACATTGGAAACTGGTCTAAACCTGTAACAGAACAGGTCAGCACACATACACCAGTTAAAAAATGGTAGAACCTGGTCTAAGATAGGCCTGGATGAATATAATATTAAACTTAATTGGTTTAGGTTACAGCAGTATATCAAAATTCTATACCACATCCTGATGTTCTGCAGCTGTATCAACAGGATTCATTTTAAACTAGGTTCACCAGGGGATGGGGACCAAAGGCCTGAGATAAACAGGGAAGCAAATAACCTGGAGGAAGCATAAGCAGAAGGGGTAACAGGGGATGCTTTCTCATTCTTCCTGAGAAATTAGGGTAGTCGGCTAGTTACCTCAGAAGTCTGTAAACAAATGCACAGAGCCTAGGAAACAAGCAGGAAGAATTGGAAGTCCTCACATAGTCAAAGAACTATGATGTGATTGGAATAAGAGACTTGGTGGGATAGCTTGCATGACTGGAGCACTGTCATGGATGTGTCTAAACTGTTCAGGAAGGATAGGCAGGGGGGAAGATGAGAAATTGCTCTTTATGTAAAATAGCTGTATGATTGTTCAGAGCTCTAGTATGAAACTGGAGATAAGCCTGTTGAAAGTGGGTTAGGGTCAGAGGGGAAAGCGACAAAGGTGATATTGTGGTGGGTGTCTGCTATAGACCACCAGATCAGGAGGATGAGGTGAATGATGCTTTTTTCAAACAGCTAGCAGAAGTTTTGCAATCATAGGCCCTGGTTCTCATGGGCAGTGCACAGGCAATCCAGGAAGTTTTCTGGAGAGCGTTGGGGACAACTTCCTCATGCAAGTGTGGGAAGGCCAAATAGGGGCCATGTTCTTGACCTACTGCTCACAAACAGGGAAAAATGCATGGGGAATGAAGTAGTGGATGGCAGCTTGGGCAGCACCGACAAGAAGGTGATTGAGTTCAGGATTTTGAGGAAGAAAAGGAAGGAGAGCAGCAGAGAAAGGACCGTGGACTTAAAAAAAGCAGATTTTGACTTACTCAGAGCACTAATGGACAGGATCCCCTGGGAGGCCAGTTTGAGTGGGAAAGGAGTTGAAGAGGGCTGGCTGTATTTTAAAGAAACCTTACTGAAGGCACAGGAACAAACCATCCTAATGTGCAGGAAAACTAGCAAGTATGGCAGAAGACCAGTTTGGCTTAGCAGGGAACTCTTCAGTGAGGTAAAACACAAAAAGGAAGCTTACAAGTAGAAACTTGGAGAAACTTTTAGGGAGGTATATAAGACTATTGCTTGGGGATGCAGGGATGAAATCAGGAAAGGCAAAGCGTAATTGGAGTTGCAGCTAGCAAGAGACATGAAGGGTAATAAGAAAGGTTTCTACAAGTAGGTCAGCAACAAGAGGAAGATTAGGAAGAGTGTGGGTCCCTTACTCAATAGGGGAGGCAACCTAGTGATAGATGATGCGGAAAAGCATGAAGTACTCTATGTCATTTTAACCTCAGTCTTCATAGGTAGGGTCAGGTCCCAGACTACTGCACCTGGCAGCATAGTTTGGGGAAGAGGTGAGCAGCCAACGGTGGTGAAAGAACATGTTAGGAATTATTTAGAAAAGCTGGATGTGTACAACAAGTCCATGGGGCCTGACACAATACACCCAAGGAGGCTGAGGGAGTTGGCTGATGTGATTGCAGAGCATCTGGTCATTATCTCTGAAAACTCATGGCAAGGAAGAGGACAAATATAGTGCACACCTTTAAGAAAGGGAAGGAGGATCCAGGGAACTACAGACCAGTCAGCCTCACCTCAATCCCCAGAAAAACCATGGAGCAGGTCCTCAAAGAATCCATTTCAAGGGCAAGACATGCCTGACTAACCTGATTGCTTTCTATTATGAGATGACTAGCTCTATGCATGTGTGGAGAGATGTGGATGTGATATACCTTACCTTTAGCAAGGCTTTTGATATGGTCTCCTACAACATTCTTTTAAGTAAGCTAGGGAAATATGGGTTCGATGAATGGACTGTAAGGTGGATAGAAAGCGGTCTGGATCATGAGGCTCAGCAGATAGTAATCAGTGGCTTTATATCTAGTTGGCAGCTAGTCTCAAGTGGTGTGCCCCAGGGGTTGGTCCTGGGGCCGGTTTTGTTCAATATCTTCATAAACAATCTGGAAGATAGAATGGAGTGCACCCTCAGCAATTCTGCAGATGACACTAAGCTGAGGAGAGTAGTAGATATGCTGAAGGTAGGGTTAGGATTCAAAGTGACCTGGACAAATTGCAGTATTGGAACAGAAGATAGCTCGTGAGGTTCAATAAGGACAAGTGCAAAGTCCTGCACTTAGGATGGAACAAACCCATGCACTGGTACAGGCTTGGGACTGACTGACTAAACAGCAGCTCCGCAGAAAAGGACCTAGGGGTTAGGGTGGACTGTAAGCTGAATATGAGCCAAAAGTATGCCCTTTTTCTGAAGAAGACTAACAGCATACTAGGCTACATTAGTGGGAGTGTTGCCAGCAGATTGAGGGAAGTGATTTTCAATCTGCTCCTGTCAGCACTGGTGTGGTCACATCTGAAGTACTGTGTCTAGTTTTGGGCCCCCCACTACAGAAAGGATGTGGACAAATTTGGAGAGATTTCACCAGAGGGCAATGAAACTGGCTAGGGGGTTGGGGCACATGAGGAGAGACTGAGGGAACTGGACTTACTTAGTCTGGAGAAGAGAAATCTAAGGGGGGATTTAATAACAGCCTTCAACTATGAAAAGAGTACCAAAGAAGATGGAGCTACACTGTTCTTAGTGGTGGCAGATGACAAAACAAGGAGCAATGATCTCAAGTTCGATTGACCACAAGATAAACATGAGCCACCAACGTGATTCTATGGCCGGCAAAGTAAACCAAACACTGGCATGGATCCAGCAATGTATCTCAAGCAAAACCAGGGACAACATCCTTCTGCTCTACTTGGCCTTAGGGAGGCCACAGCTGGAGTGCTGCATCCAGTTTTGGGCCCCCCACTTCAGGAGGCATGTGGATAAGCTTAAGAAAGTCCAAAGGAGAGACACCTGTATGATCAAAAGCCAAGAGAGCAAGCCTTACAGACCAAGAGGCTGAGGGATATGGGACTCTTCAGCCTGGAGAAAAGAAGGCTCAGGGGTGACTTGGTGGCAGCCTATAAGTATATAGGAGGGGTACATCAGGCCCTGGGAGAACAGTTGTTCACCAGGGCTCCCCAAGGGATAACAAAGTCTAATGGCCATAACCTCCTGGAAGACCAGTTTAGACTGGACATAAGGAAAAACTTCTTTACAGTCTGAGTGTTCAGGGTTTGGAATATATTCTCCCCAGAGGTCATGCAAGCACCTACTCTGGATTCATTCAAAAGGCATTTGGGTGTCTATCTTACTGGGATCATTTGACCCCAACCGACTTCCTGCCTATGGCAGGGGACTGGACTCAATGATCTCATGAGGTCCCTTCCAGCCCCTAATGTCTGTGAAGTCTATGAAGTTTCAGCAACAGAAGTTAGGCTAGATATTAGGAAAAACATTAGAATCATAGAATCATACAAAGTTAGGGTTGGCAAGGACCCCAGGAGGTCATCTAGTCCAGCCTCCAAAGCAGGAGGACCAAAGCAGGAGTATCCCCAACTAGGTCATCCCAGCCAAGGCTTTGTCTGCCTAGGTCTTAAAAACCTCCAAGGACAGAGAGTCCACAATCTCTCTGGGTAACCTGTTCCAGTGTTTTACTACCCTCCTAGTGGAAGAGTTGTGTGCTCCTAGGAAAAACACACAAACCTTACTAGGAGGGTAATAAAGCACTGGAACAGGCTGCACAGAGAAGTTGTGGAATCTCCATCCTTAGAGGTTTTTAAGACCTGGGTCGATAAAGCCTTGGCTGAGATAATATAGTTGGGGACAGTCCTGCTTTGAGCAGGGGGTTGGACTAGATGACCTCCTGAGGTCCCTTCCCTCCCGAGGTCCAACCCTAATTTTCTGAGATTCGTTGATTTATTTTAGAATATTACCAAGGACTGGCAAAATGCAGGTAGTTTTATAGTTTGGGTTTTGTTTTTATTGGTACCTAGAACTCCCAAGTTAAGTATTTTTTCATACAAAAGAGTTTGGAACAGGTTTCAATGTAGATCAAAGTTAACTCTTCCCTAATTGTTTTAGCTTTTTAACATTAAGCCTGCTGGGCATTTTGCATGGTCTTTTTGTATTTAGCTGATCTGTGAAAGTGCAGCTTTGCAAGAATTATATTTGCCATGTTTTAGGAAGGCTTTACAAATTGTCAAATCCAGGTTAAGCCTTTTCAGGAAGCTCTTTAATCCTTAAACATTTGCATAATGATCTCAGTGCTGTAATTTTTTTATGTGATACTATGTATAGGAACTATTGCTGAATATTTTAGATTAATAAAATTAGGAGGATGATGAGCTCGAAAATGGACTTTGCCATCTTTCAGGACTGAAACTAACATTTATTTCAGCATATTAAATTTGTGGGACAAAATCCATCCCCGGTGTAACCTTACTGAAATCAATGGAGTTAAATCAGATATGGATTTGGCTTATGGTGCTTAAATATTGAACAACTCAAATTCAGAGTTCTAAATGAGGAGCCAGATTCCGGTGAAGAGACTTAGCTAAATAGTAAAAAATCCATTATAGTGGAATTCCAGTAAGATAATACCCTTATCTGACACCTTGATTAAAACACGATAATCATTTGGAAATTCTGGAGTAATTAGATGACATAAAGAAGGCAAAGTTGATTCTTTGAATACTTGGTGTGAACAATAGGAGAGATCAGTCTCTCTGGTTTTGAAGTACAAATTGTTAAAAGGTAGATCTGTATTGCAGTGATATACAGCAGTTGAAATCGACTCAAGTTCCTTTTTCTAGCACTGTGCAGATGTTAAGATAAGGCTACATAAATGGAATTAAAAGAAAGCACATTCAAAATAACCAATCTTCACTCTGAGATGATAAAAGTAAGGAATCATCTGCCAGACACGGTTGCTGAGGTTAGAACTGTCTGGGAATTGAAGAAACAAGTAGGTGTCATTCCTAAGGGGAAACAGACTGAGAAACAGAATTGTATGGTAAGATACCTGAAAGTTTTACAGGTGTCTTCTTGAGAAAGAAATAAGTGGCTAGTGTCTTATTTATCATACATATTGGGCCTGTCATGAAAGGGTTTGACTGTGACATTTTTGTTCAACATGTATAGAAATAAGGCCCAGTCCGTTATGTTCTGTAATGTTTATTCTCTCCATGTTGTAGCTACTTGTTTTGGCTTCTAATCATAATGGCATATCTGTCAGGTGCCATTTCACCTGATAAGGAAATACCTTGAATAAAAACAATTATCTGGATTTTGTAATATCTATCAATGCAGGAACTTGTGCAAGAGTTCTATTCATCAGGATAACATATTAGGTCTCCAAGAACCTTTATGGAGCCTATAGATGTGCTCATTCACATTAGAATGCATTGGAGCAGATGCAATTAATGAAGTCTGCTCCACCTTCTAATTAGAACGCTCCAGCGTTGCCTCACTGTCACATGTATTAAGCCCCTACACATTTGAAAATGGCCCCTGGGCCTCATCATATGAGCTTTAGATGAAGCGTCCCACAGCCATTTTAAAACATATAGGGGCTTAATACATGTGACGGTGAGCTGTTTTAATTACAACAGTTGTCTGGGAACCACTGTAATTAAAACAGTCCCCTCCCCACTCCTGAGCACATGTATAGGCAGCCTTAGTTTTTTGTTTAACAAGTGCTGCAGTACAGTTCTGTAGTTACTGTGCCGAAAGTAGATGAGCCTATGTTAGTAAAAGTGGCTTAGGATAATCCACTCTTCCTAAAGTTTGTCCAGTTCTTTAAAAATGTAGTAAAGGATTTGCCTGATCAATGAAAAGGTTGTACATTGTAAAGTTAGTCCTATATTTATCCGATTATTCTGTGAGATACTGTGAGTAAATTGTGAAAAGCTTAATAGGACAAGTTTTCTCTGTACCAGTGGCCTTCACAACTTTGCTTCAGCCTCTCACCCCAACATTCTCAATGCAGAAGGAAAACTGGTCCAACAAAACTGTTTTGTGTCCACCATCCCTCCCACCCCGGTTTAGGGTAGGATCAGGGGCAGCTCCACATGGGGTGCAGTGGCACAATCACACCCCTTCTTGCACTGTGTGCTAGAGCCAATTCTCAGGAAGGCATGTCAGCAGCACAAGTTCTCCATTGCCCTGGGTGGGGGAGGGCCTGGATACCTGGATCCCATGAAGAGTCCAGACAGAATCTGAGGTCAGACTATGTGGGAAGAAAGAAATGTGGCTGGAGTCCCAGACTGGTGGGGAACATCAGAGTAGGGGGTGTAGGCACAACAGGTGCAGAAAGGGAACCCACCTGCCACCATCACAGTCCCCAGCTGACCTGGGCATGGAAGTCATAGAAGTTCCAGAGCCTATCTTGCTTTGTTCCAGCCAGGCTGTGTTTTGAAGCAGCTGCATGAAAATCTTGCAGGCTGGTTCGCCCTTCCAGCACCTACTCATCACCAGCAAGAGACACAGGGAGGTGGGCAGGGAGCAGGTGCAGGAATGAGGGCTGCCCATCATACCCCTTGTCCATGGCTGACCTCAGCAGTCCCTGCAGCTGCTTCCCACACCTGGAGCCTCCCAAATGGTAAAGGGCACCCAAGGGGGCCAGGAAGGGAGCAAGAACAGGAAAGGGGTACTCACCTACTTCTGCCACCACCATCCCAGCTGACCTGGGACTAGTCAAAAGCTTTAGGGCTGCTCCAGCCATGGCTCCAGAAAGTGGCTGTATGTGTGCTGAGATTCACCAGGAACAGTGCCAGTTGGGGAGGAGAGGGAGGAGGGAGTCCCTCTTTCCTTCTCTTTGTCTGGTTTCCCCTCCTTCTCAATGTCCTCCACCAGCTCAGGGTTCCAGCCATGTCTCCTCACCCCATTCCCTGAGAGGCAGCACCAGTTGCATCTCCTGCACCCCCCTTTTCTTAATCTTGGATCCACCCAGGGATAGGATGGGTAGGGAATGACTTGGGCCTTTCCTTCATCATATAGCTGCATCAGACAGTGACACAAAAGTGTATACTCCCCATGTAACACTGAAATGTACAAATAGGAAATCAAGTCTCCTGAGTAATATTCATTCTTTTGAGCTGCTCTGGAGACTCCATGATAGGGTCCTGCATCTTACCTTTTGCAGACAGTTAGTTCCTCCTCTAATTCTTAGGCTTTACAGATATCATCTTAGATGGTAAATTCATCAGAGCAAGCATTGTCTTGGTATCTGAGACTTTTGAACAAAATTGTGATATAAGTAATGAATAATCAGTGCTTACTTTCTCTAATTGCAGGAGATTTGTCCTCACCAAGGTGAGAGTCATTCCAAAAGGAGCTTTCACAGGACTGGCCGATTTAGAGAAAATGTATGTATTGGTGGTTGTTTGTTAGTTTGTTTGCTAAGTGATGTGTTTGGTTGTGTTTGCTATTATTGCCCTTTTTTGTAAGAAGGCCACTAATGCTCTATGCTACAGAAGTATGTTTTCCATCTTGTCAAATTTCTGTTAAAAAAAAGAAAGAAACACAAAAAGATAGCTAATACTCCAAAGAAATATTGTCACACCTACATCTGGATGGAACACCTGGGCAAGGTTTAGCTCAGCACCCAGTGTCAGGATAATTAACAAGGAAAATGTCAGCAGTAAACTCTGTAGGAATCTGATTAAATCTGAGAATTGTGTGCTTTGCTACAGTATGTCAGCTAGGAATCCAGGAGGGGAACACCACCAGTCAGAACCATAGGTCAGCCAACTGCCATTTCAGCAATGAATAACTGAGCCAGTTTTCATTTTTATGTATATTTGGAGGAGAGCAGCTTTTAGTGATTGTGTTGAGATTTCCAAAGCTACCTAAAGATTTTATACATCTATTGCCCATTAATGTCAGTGCTTAAATCTGATGATGAATAAATAGGTATAATTGTAGATATATGTGTATATTTGGCAAACTATATTTGTAACACACCCACCACTGCACATCACCAATGTAGTACACTCCTCCACAGTTGGAGAAAAAGAAGCAATTGTCTATTTCAGGGGTTCCCAATCTGTGGTAGATATACTCCTGGGGTGCACAAGACATCTCTCGGGGTACCCAAGTAAAATTCTATAATGGAGGATTTAATTTTCATTACAATAAATGGCATTTAAGGGGTTAAAATATAAAACATATGCTGGTAGGGATACACAGGCAGTTGGTAAATCTGGAAGGGGGTATGCAATAAGAAAATTTTGGAAACCTCTGGTCTATTTCATATTTCATTAGATTTACTCATCAGGGCTAAGTACAAACAGTCAAAAAGCCCGAGGCTGAATTGATTCAGTCTTTGTGGGTTAGTCTAAACTGCACAGATTAAATTGAAACAGAAGTGAACAGACGTTTACCTTTGACTTGGGAAATGCAGCCACACATCTGCAGTGGCTCAGGCCAGAAGGCTGGGGGTGCTAGAGCACAGCTCTCTGGCTGTGTGTTCAGTTCCTCTTCCTGTTGCCCCCAAGGCCTCTGGGATCTGCAGTCCAGAATTACAACAACAGGATTCTGCAGGGTTGTTCTTCCTGCTTCCAGGTGTCTCTGGGATTTGTAGTCCAGAGTTGCAACCAGCAGTAAGTTTGAGCCAGGGAAAGGGTGTTTAATCTGCAGTGGGGGCAGTCCCCCCACTGCAGACTGGGCTGCATCCCCCCACCCCCACTGCAGACTGGGCTGCTTGCCCCCCCCTTGTCAGTCAGCCCTCACTGCTCTAGTTAGGGAGCAGAGGGGAAGAGCCAGCCCTGCTCTCTGGAGCAGACAGTGCAGCGCAGCGCAACCCAGGGCTGGAAAGCGTGCTGGGATGCTGGGGGACTGTGATTTAACTTGAACCAGGAAGGGGTCTGGAACAGAAATTTTATAAACCAGTTTGACCTGAATCAATTAAGTCTGATACTGCATTCAACCATGTTTATCTTAAACCAGGTTCAATCATTTTGAACCTGGTTTATGTGCACCGAGCTTCTGTTCTGTTACAGGTTTCAACCAGTTTCTGATCACTTAAACCAGTTTACATGTAACTTCTGTCCCTAGCCTATAAGACCAGAAGAGACATCTCTAGTCGGACCTACTAAAGGACACAAGTCATAGGACTTCCCCAAATTAACTCCAGTTTGAGTAAGACCATATCTTTTAGAAAAATAGCAAATCAATATATTAAGAGTTCTAATGATGAAGAATCCATCACAGTCCTTAGTAAATTGTTCCACTGCTTAGTTATACCCACTGTTAAGAACTTGCCTTGTATTTTTGTGCACTTCGGTGCAATTAGGTCCTTCATATTTTTTTTTCGCAGCATAGATGGGACACCCCTAGCAGTACTTACACTTATATTATAAGAATGGGCCATGCTTAAACCATTAGTGGGGCCATTGTAGTACAATCCAGTAAGAGTGTTTGGTTAGGTTTGCCCAAAGAAGTGAACCTTCTAACAATTCTGTGGAATGACTGATCACCCAACTGAATGGGCCTAATTCACTTGTACTTTACTCCGGC
Source organism: Alligator sinensis (assembly GCF_000455745.1). NCBI lineage: Eukaryota > Metazoa > Chordata > Crocodylia > Alligatoridae > Alligator > Alligator sinensis. The sequence goes on from NW_005841830.1 coordinate 2,713,582, forward strand.
TTTTACACCAACCTAAGTATACTCAAATCAGTGGTGTTACAGAGCTAACATTTAAACCGAACACAGTTGTTAATCTAGCCCATTATAGAATATTTCAAAGGACTTGCACTGTTTAGTTTTTGCTCATCATTGCAGCATAGCAAACAGTCATCAGAAGAAAAAGGGAAGGAGTTCTTATCTTGTGACTTTACCAATTAGAAATAAAACCAGCCCTGAACGTTCAGTTAGTTTTGTTGGCACTTGTTTCTCCCAAACTCTTCTGGTTTTCTTTTAGTCTGATGCTTACAGAAAATCATTAAGCTCGCTGGACTGTGAAGTGGGTTGCAAAGTGCATTGTAAACTGTTCACATTGTCTTTAATTACTCACAAAGCATATGCCAGATACGTATGAAGTGTGAAGATTACACTGAATAGGATGCCTGTGACAAAGTGGTGATTTATTGTTAACCAAAAAAAATTATATATGGAAATGAACTCAATTTGAAAATACATCTATGTACTATTAATAACTCTGGGGGGGAAACAGTTTATAACAAAATATCTTTGAAAATAGGAGTGTGATGAATATGTAAATTAGACCAATCAACATCAACAAATATGTGGTATATGCAGATGAGAAAGCAAGCAGATAAAATGTGAAATAGCTCACAAATCATAAATATAACTCATAAAGTATTCACTGGAAATATTCATGAAAACATGGGGACAAAAAAGTATATAATCAAATGATATATTTGCATATAAAAATAGAGCCCCTTCATGAAAGCCTTGTTTCTCTCAGAAAATCATGCATAAAAAAGAGTATTAAAGCAAACTGAAAACTATATAAAGAAAACAGCTATTAATAATGTGATACCTCCATGTGGTAAAATGTGGTTTGCCTAGTGTATATAAATTAGATACTTTAATCTACTGAACATACTGTGCTTGCATATAACTGAGAGACTGAAAATCAAAGACTGACTATATTTGCTGAGTGTATTAGTGAACAAGGAATGTAAAGAACAATCAGCATTAGACAGAGTCCCAGAGGCCTGAAAAACATGTTAATTTATGTATACATTTTCTATTAGAGATAGGTTTAAAACCATTTTAAACAGCATGTTTGAAAATGGGGTTTGTCTAAAAGGTTCCTTCAGTTAGCAGGAAAACACTTGCCTTGGGGACCTGCTCTCCTACCTCTAGTAAAGGGGGGAGCTAATGCAGAGAGTGGGCTTTCTAGTCTATCAAGGTGTTTTGAGAAACACAAAATAAGGGGATGGGTCCTCCACAAAACCTGGGTCAGAATCTGAGCTCGTATATTCTCATTCAAACTGAATAGAAAAGCTTTGAATCCACTGGTCAAACACTTTCTGTCAGAACTGTTTTTCTAGAAAAAAAATTGAATGTTTGACTAAACATTTTTCCCCACAGAATTTGCCAGCTCTTCTGTGCAAGATTTCAAAACAAAATATTTGGAAGCCAAAACCTGAAAAAATTGCCAAAAAACCAAATAATCCAGATATCCTAGGGTTGTGTGTCATACCAAGGCAAAATCACCCCGGCCTGACACATCCTACAGAAGTGTTTGCCTAATCTGATCTTAATAGTTTCCAAGGAGATTTTTTTTGTAGAAAATTTTAGCGATAGCCATTTTTTTCAGGGTCATTATTATCATCATCAAAATTGCCTTTGTTTTGCTTTTTTTTAATTAAAACCTTCTTTTTAAAGACAGACAAATAAATGGATGAACTTTTCATAAGTGTTTTTCTAGAAAAAAAGTCCATTTTAGAATTTTTTTTCCAAATTATGACATATTTTGATAATCTACCTAGATTTCTTTTGCCAATGCAAAGCAGAGGCTGTTTCAAAAGATGAAAGATCAAAACAGCAGACTGATTAGATCAAAACAGTAATCTTCTTGCTAGCTGCTCTCCAGCTTCTGTTCTGCACATCTCTTTCACCAGACTAATTTAGCAAATAGTGGTAGAGGCAAGTATATTAGTTATTCTAGTTACATTTTTAGTCTGTTCCTAGGTACCCATAGCCTGTCAGAACATGGCAACTCCTATACAGTGCTGCTTAACCAACCTGTGTACACATCACAGACTAATTAGCCCTCTGGTTACTAAATTTAAAGGCGACCCTGTGCAGGCACATATCTAGCACAATCAATTCCCAAATGGTTCTGTAGATGCCATATCAGCATCAACCTGTGCTTGAATTTCATTAATTTAAAAGAGAACAAGTCTGAAGCCCATATAAAAAGTATCTCTTTGCAATATTCCTTCTATTATCTTTCCTCATGTTTTCAGTGTGTAGCATGGCTAGGATGCTGAAAGCAAATCTGACAATACCTAATGTAAAGCTAGGATCCACAGCTGTTTTTAGATAGTAAGTACTCATACAAAATAGGCAATTTGACCATTAGGGATTATTAGGGACCTACCGAATTTGCAGTTTCATAATTTTTTCGGAACCGCCAATCTCCGCAAAAAAAATCAACCTTGCAAAAAGGTGCAAAATTGGCAAGCAAGTGGGGGAACAGAAAAAAAGAAAGGAGCAGCAAAACAGAAAATGGCAGGAAGCCCTGGCATCCTAAAGCACAGGAAGAGGGAGAGAGGAGAAAGAGGGCAGGGGAAGCAAATCAGAGGCTGAACCCTAGACAGGTTCAGTCCAGGAACCAGTCAGGGGCTAGCGTAGAAGCTTGCAAAGAAGCCTGACCCTCATTCCCACCCCCCCCCCCCCCCCCCCCTTCTTTTTTTTTTTTTGCTTTGATTTTTTTTTTTTTATTGCATTGCATTATATTTAATTGCATTGCTGCCTGCCTGCCCACCCACCAGGGTGAGGAGCTGCCTCCCTTCCTGCTGTGTGGTCAAACCTGTGGAAACCATTAACCCCATCCTAGACTGCTTGCTAACATGTCAATTAATGGCTTCCATAGGCTTAATCCCCTGATCAAACCAGTGAAAGCCACTAACTGACATGTTATTAAGCAATCTGGGACATGATTAATGGCTTCCGTAGGCTTGATCAGGGGATTGCCACATTAGCATGCAGTCTAGGACACGGTTAATGGCTTCCAGACTTGATCAAGCCCACAGACACTATTAACCATGTCCTAGACTGCTTAATAACATAACAATTAATGGCGTCCATGGGCTTAAACTCCTGATCAAGCCTGGGGAAGCTATTAATTAAGACATTATCAGGCCCCAGTTTGGGGTCACCTGTCAATCTCTGGGGAGGCATGTGTCTTCTGGGGGCCCTCAGCCAATCAGAGGTGTGAGGGGGCTTACTGAGCTCCCCTGTAAAAATGATGCCCAACACTGTGCTGGAACCACAAAATTGGGGTGGGGGGATCTGCCCTGAATTTGGTAGGTCCCTAGCCATGAGGGAGGCAGGCTGTGGGTCTGTATATAGGCCTGGCGGGAGACTGGCTGTGGAGTGACAGGTGTGGTTGTAGGGTAGGTGGGCTGGAGAACTGTGCAGGAAATTACAAGTGGGCTGTGTTGAGGACTGGACAAGGGCTATAAACCATAAAGAACCAGTGCTCTAGGGTATGTGCATGGAACAGTAGTAGGAAAATGCACATAATTTTATGCTTGTATTACTGCCATCTGTTCCATATGAAATAAAGGACTCCAGTCTTTGGAACTGCTACCTTGAACTCCAGCAATTTCAGGATTTCCAAGATTCTCAAAAGTGCTTCAGAGATTTAAGAGCACAAGTCCTATGTGCATGTTCTATAAATTCTATGTCCTTTGTTCAAGATAACTTATATTCCTAAATCACTTAGGCACTTGAAAAAGTCTCTCAAATATTGTTAAAATACTTCTTCCACACAACCTCTCTCTATATATTTTTCTCATGCTTATCATCTTATATGTGAAGTACTTACAGACATACTTAGGTGAATATTCCTTGGACTGTACAAAAGAGGAAAAGTATTACAATCCAGCTTTGAGAAAGTTGGTGATATCAAGTGAATGATTATGCTTTAACATTAGTCTTTTAAAAGGACTCCAGGAGCCAGTAAATTCTCAAAGGATCACTTCTCAGGGAAAAAAAAAGATTAAACTTCTTGGGGCTTGCATAAGGCAAGACATTTTTTTCCTTCCACTTTCTTTCAGGGAAATCTGATCAAAATGTATTTTTTCTTCAAACAGATGCTCCTATATAAAAAGATGGAGGTTCAGAGGATACCATCCTTTGAGCTTTCAGTGACCCTCAAATTTGCCCTGAAGAGGATGTCAAGCAAAACACTACCAGCAGCACACACATGCACACATATTGGGATTTTTTCTTTGAAGAAATTCTTTTTTAAAACCCTACTATGTGTATTTAGAGTACTCCATCTATCTCAGAATGTAGGGGCAAACCGAAGCTAGTATAAATCAACTGTGTTTCACTGAAGCTAACAGGACTTTGATGATTTAACAGCAGACAAGGACTTGGCATGACAGCAAAAGATGGGACAGAGGAAGAAAAAAAAAAAGAAAAAGAGTTATCCAAAAGGCTTCTGACTACTCTTAACTAATTAGCCCTAGGGACCTACTGAATTTGGAGTGGATGCTTCTGGTTTCATGGTCCAAGCATGGTGTTGGACACCATTTTCACTGTGGATTATGGTGGGCCTCCTATGCCTCTGATTGGCCAAGGGGCCCCTGAAGTCCTGCCCCTCCCTGGAGATTGATAGATGGCCCCAAACTGGGCATGGAGCCCATGGAAGTCATTAATTGCCATGTTAGCAAGCAGTCTAGGATGCAGGCTTGACCACATACCAGGAGAAGCAGGCCCTCACCCTAGCAGGCAGGCAACATCAGGCTGGGCATTTGCAGTGCAATGCAATGCAAAAAAAAATCAAAGCAAAAAAAAGGGGGGGGGAGGTGAGCCTATGTCAGGGGCTCAACCTCCGATTGCTCCCTCTCCCCACCCTTTCCCCCCTGTTTCCCTCTCCCATGCTTCAGGATACCCAGCCTGTCTGCCATTTTCTGTTTTGCTGCTCCTTTTTTTTTTCTTTTCCCCTGCTCACTCACCAAGTCTGTGCCTTTTCACAGGGACCAAGCATTTTCATAGAGATGGATCAAATTTGCGGTTTCCATAAAAATCACAAAATCGCAAATTCGGTAGGTGCCTATTCATGGTCCTCTTTCTAGGCATGCTATAAAGACACTGAGGTGAGTTCTGCCCACCCTAGTTCAGGAATTGAAGCAACATGGTGCTATATGAGGCATTGCCTGGCAGCAGGGAGAATTAGCCAAGCCACAGCACTATGTGAATCTGGTTCACCTACCCCATGTTGAGGGAGCAACATACTTAAAATGCCCTACTATGTCAACAGGAGTCCTGCCCGGCACCAAGGAAATGTTCAGGTGCAACAACCCATAGCACTTCCATAGCCCACTAGGAGAACCCCTGGTTTAGAAGGAGTATCTGGATAATTTGACCACTCAGCCTATTCAGTACTTTAGGCTCTCTACTGAGGCTTTGAATTCAATGGCAATTACTACAGTATCTAGTAAGAGTTTATTTAAACAAACTTAGTCCACTATGAACAAAATGTATTTTGGACCATCAGGCTTGAAAGGCACAAATCCATTCATTTGATTCTTATGCATGGTGAAAGCAGCAAATAAGTGCACTACCTGCTGCAACTTTTGAATCTAATTATACGTTTTCTCTCAGGCATTTGAGAGTGACATTTAAAAACATAAGGCTGTGACAAAAGAACATCAAAGGGAGGGAATGCAAAGTCAAGATTGATGTTCCAGGGGTTAGATAGATGTCTTAATAGGACAGGTGAAGATGATGATCCAATACAGAGTCTTTCATATCTGATCTTCGTTTAAAAGTAGACACCACTGAGTTGCCTTAAAGACTGTTACCATCTGATGAACATTTGGTGACCTGTAAGCAATCAAGATATTGGTTTGATTCCTGTCAGTCAGGTTCCACATCCCACCACTGCACTGTCAGGGTTGCGGTAGTGTTGAAGTGATGTTGTAGCCATAATGCTAGGAAATATGTAAGAGGGAAGATTTTTGTAGGTGATATCTTTTATTGGACCAACTGTATGATTGGGACAGGCTAGATAAGTTTTTGAATCATTCAAATCTTGTATAAGTCTATCTTGCTAGCCAATAGAAATCATTGTCAGAGTTTAGCGTGGAAGCCAAGGGCTGGGTAATGACACAGAATATTATTTTCTTAAACCTTGAAGTAATATTTTTCTTCTTATCCCTAAAGGTGATGCTTTCATTTCAAGCTTAAGGTTCAGTGGCAGGAAAGAGGAAGAACAATGCATTTGTTCCCCCTTCCTGCAAACACACATATGAGGGTGAAATCTCCATCTGCCCTGACTCCACACACCTCTCTGAAGTTTTTCCCTATAAAGGGAAAGATGAAGTATTTTGCCGGCTTCTCAAAAGGGTTTTATAATATGCTGTCACTGAAAAGACTAAGCAATGTATCTTGTCACTTGTTTTGAAGATGGCTAGTTATGGCCTGGTTACATTTCCAGGTGGAGTGCAATCCCAAAGTGCAGTCTCACTACTGAAAATGCTCTGTCCCCAGCCAATGCAAATACCACCCCTGGGATAGTGAGTTTGAGAGCTGTGCATGAAAATAAGGTGGCATAATGCTATCTTAAGTTTATTGCCTGGGAGTAGAAGATGTGTGCCTCATTCTGGATATAATCAGCAATGGACCAAGACCATCTCTTTTTATTTTTAATCTATAAATATTTGTGCTACTTCATCACCTGGTGTTGTGCTCTTTCTTGCCAAAGTCTGCCTGTGGGAGTGACCTTGAAGTCTGTTACTCTGATGCAGATGTACAGAAAAGTGCACTGGTCTTTTATTATCTAGCCAACAACTCACAGCCTATGAGCAGTTATTCCTATTAGGACATTGTAAGGTAATTCAGTAAATACATAAATTCCATAGAACTTGATCTCCAAGCTTTTTTCCAGTTTTTGGACTGAGTACTATTAAAAACAAAATAAATAGTTTTAAATGTGAAGGACAGTAAAAGTAAAATCAATTAACAGTCCCTGAACAATACTTTTCCCCCATTTTTTAAGTTTAAAATATCACAATATTGTGTTTCTATTTGCATAAGTAAATTAAAGCACATGTAAAGTATTTTTAAATGTAAATTTAATTTAATAATTACTTCTCCCTCATTTTGTATTTTCAAGAATTATAAGGTTGCTGTAATGAAATTTTAGCAGAGCCATTATTTGTAAATCATGCTAATACAAAGGTGACAGTAAGTACTGATATGTTTGACAGGAGTCAGCCAGCACATTCATTATAGTCTCTGTTTCACAGTTTTCCAGGCATAGGGACAGGTAGGCAGAAAAAGGAATTCCTCATTTCCTGTGTATATTGTGAATATATTAATTGCCTATTCAAATTCTCGTATTCCCAAATAATTCAGACTATTTGAATTAATAAAAAGAAACCTGGGGAAAATGCACCATAAATGTTTAGTTCTTTGTAGGAGGAATCCTAAATCCAGTGTTCCTTTAGAATTTCCGAAATAATCAAATCAATTCTGGACACATTATAGTTCTCTGTAAACCTGTCCAATTGGATCATCCTGGTGTTTGGGGCAATTTTGCAGGGAAAACATCACCCACTGAAGCTTGTTTATTATACCTGACAGATCTGACTGAAAGCCTACAGACAGTAGTCCTAGATCTGCTTGAATTGCCCCTTTGACTCAAATTAAATGGGTTACTGCTCCTTCACTTATTTTTCATATTGTAGTAGATGCTGATTTTTCTGGTAATGGTCCACTTTCAGGTAAATCTTAGAGCTACCTACAGTTTTCTTTTCGGAGCACTGATTTTGCTTGTTTGTTTAATTTCTGTGTTCTTATGTAAAAGACCATTTTTGGCAGAAAGAGGGGGATTTTCCCTTCCACTGGCCCTGCCTCCCTCCCCTCCCCTTCATCATTTCCTGAAACTACATCTCTTACTTTTCTTTCCTTCAGGATTTTTTTCACCATTTTCAGGAATAGGTAGATTTTTTCTATGTTTGTTTTCTAATTCCTACATTTGTCAAATAGAAGCAATATCCTTCTAAGTACCTTGATGAATGGGTGGAAAGTGCTTTACTAAATAGCCTACTGCACTCCTTATGTTGGCTTAAATATTTCTTTATTAAACTTGTATACAAGTGCCAGAAAATGAGATCACAATTCAGAACTCCTCACTTTAATTGTATTTTGCATTTTCTAATGTAATTCACAGTTTATGCATGGAAAAGGGTGAGCCTTATCATGTGACCTTTCCAAATATTGCTCTAAAACAGATGCATTTTTTCTTGTTAAAATAGACATGTTCAACTTCCATGCAGAAGCATAAATTTTAATGAAGTTCTTTTATCCACCAAACATGTATAGCCATAAATAATACTGTCAGACATTCAGAAAAAAATACATTGAATCAAAAGGTAAAGGAAATGCTAATGTCAGTACAAAGTTAGGGCTGAGAAATCAAGCAACACAAAAGTCAACAAGTTAAAAGATATTAAGGCTTTGAATTTGAGCTGACTGTGAAATGGGATTTTTTTTTCTTTTCCTGCCAGTGCAAATTTGAACACAAATATTTTTGAAGGAAACCAAAGTAGTTTGATTCAAAATTAATTGTTGTGATGCCTCATAGGAGTCACATACAGTTCAGGTATCTTAAGTTACCATTCTCTTCCATCAGCCTGGTGCTCTACTCAGATTTAGTCTCAGTCTGTGTCCACATGAACAGGAGGGTATGTTTGCAACAGTAAAAATAGTAGATGCACAAATTTGTGCTACTACTTTGTGCATCAGTGCACATACCTGCCTGTGCACTTTTCA
>NW_005841830.1:2722432-2739717 GCF_000455745.1 Alligator sinensis
GCTCCATGTGCGGCAGGGGGAGATGGCTGGGGCATGGGGTGCCTCCGTGCAGGGCTTGCTGCCAGGCAATGCTACGGCTGGCTGGGGCGCAGTGTGCCTCAGTGCAGCAACCCTGCAGCAGAGCCCCCATGCGGAGGCATGTAGAGACAGAGGAGCAGCCAGCCCCAGGGACCAGCTGACTGGGGTGCTAGGTGCCTCAGCATGGGGGCCCTGCAGTGCATGGAGAGAGGAAACAGGCAGCTCTGTGATGCCTGCTCCCCCGTCTCCATGTTTGTCCCAGTGCACGCCACTTTGGTATGCTTTGCACCACTTTTTTCTTTGGGGTGTTTTTTTGCTACTGGGGAATCCTCATAGAAAATTAGCAGTGTCACGCATGGTTTAACATGCAACAGGTGTGGTTTGTGGCACTGCAAAGAGGTTTGCGGCACCAGAAACTGCATGCCTGCACATCTGGATCCAGCCTCTTTTTTCGCAGCTGTGCCCCAAATTAGCCCCGCACCTTCCCCAAGTGCCACTCTGATCCATTTCCCTTTTCTGATATACTGCCCAGAGCTACAACCTGCGTTGTGTTCCCTGACCAAACTGCTGCTCTGCTTTCTGCTTCCTGCCATGTTCTTCCTGCCTTATCTGATGCTTTACTTTCTTCTCCCTGTGCTATCTGCCACCTGTTGTCTTCCACCTTCTATATCTGCTATGTGCCACAAACAGAGGCTGCCCTTGCTGCTTGGGGTACCTGTGCTGCAGGTTGGCCTCCTCTGTTTTAACACGCCACGCTTGTCATTCATATTGGGGAATGAAGGCTGAATTATGAGGCATCTTGGAAGATGTATGAGGATGTTTCAGAAACGAACAGTAAAATGACTACCCATGCTGTATGTCTGTGACAAAGTGTGACACTACACAACAGGGGGAACACTTATGGCAGCACTGTCAAACCCACCCATCATTGACAATACATAAAGAAGTAATGTGGTCCAGAGAATTGTCATTCTACACAAAATGGTTTTATTTCAAAATTGCCATTACTCTCTGAAACACCCTCGTACTTAATTCCTATGAGTCACATCACTAAGATATCCAAAATGGAATATTTATGTTTCCAGGTATTTCATTTTAGAAGAAAAATCTAAGTTTCCTAAAGAAAGTAGACCCTAAGTTTTTCATGAAAAAAGTGGAAATCAGTTCTTAATAGAATAACGTTATTCAACTTGTTTTAAACATAACTTTAACAGCATAAGAATGAAAAGGATGCACTCTACTCAAAATTATAACAGAGTTGTTTTTAATGGGATTTGTTTTAATGAATGTTTCTTTATTCACCATTGTTGTTAGAGTGGAAAGTTGGAATTAGAGAATAATCCATAGTTTGCCTTCAGAAGGATTTTAGAAACATCGGGTATAACTAATTTTATTCCTTTTCTGTTTATGTTCAAGAAATGATGCCAGGGGAATTGGCATGTTACTATGAAGAATTGTTCCCTGCCACTACACAAATGATGATACAAATCTCAGCATTTATGGAAAATAAATGCTGAAGTGAAGTCAAGACATTTATTTTCTAAGCAGGAAACATTGATTCTGTGATAACATTGTATTGCACTGCCTTTATTCCTATAAGAGCAAAAGATTAATGTTGAGTCAATCATTAGTCTTTGTTGTTTTGTTCAATGAAGTGGCAGTTGATCACTTCATCATTATTAGTTAGCTGCAAGCTGATTGCTCTATAGGAGTTACTATCAAATTCACCTGAGGGTAGAGCCACTGTCTTCAATGAGAATGCAGCAGTATGAGAATTTAGCACAATGCATGCTATAATCAAAACAGCTCATTACACTTAAATGTTTTAAGTTCTTGTTTAACTTTTTGGACCAATAGAACTATGTTTTATTTTAAATTATTTTATTTAAAATGTTAACAATAATAATAATAATAATAATAATAAAAACTATTTTTTCTGAATACCTTACTTCATAGCCAGAGTGTTTTTACAGGTTATCAGTCTTCTTGGCTGGTACAAATTATGATTATTATGGCATAGAATGAAGGAAAGGCAGTAAGCAACTGTACGTGATTTACTCTTTAGTGAAGGCAATACGCAAGTTTGAAATCACAAATTAGCAGAATTTCAAGGGAAGATATTATAGTCATAAAGAAGAAGGGCTAGAAGAGACCTCCATAGGTCATCTAGTCCAACCCCCTGCCTAAGGCAGGGTCACCCCTATCCAAAACATCCTATAAAAATTAGAGATACACCAATACATTGCTCCATATTGTACTGGCACTGTTAAAAGGAAAATTGACACTATTGGCGATCAGCTTTTTTTATGTGGATGTGGCCGATAATGTCGCTGATAAATGCCATGTGCGCAGCTGCAGCATGCACATGGCAAGCCAGGCAGTTTGGAGAGCACCGTCCAGCTGGTAAGTCTGTTGAGGGGAAGGGGCTGGAGGAAGGAATGGCTGGGGGGGAGCAGATCAAGGCCCCCATGGTGAGGGAGGGAGTGGGGCTGGGGCAGGCACTGCCCCGCCCGGGCCAGGCTGGGTGTGGGATGGAGCCACGAGCAGCTCTTCCAGGGGGTGCAGCGGGGTGGCTCCCATCGCTATGTGCACTCCTGGGGGAGGCATGGGGGGTGTGCCCCCCAGACCTTTGCGTGGCGTGAGGGCAGGCTGCCACTGCGGGCTGGGGCTGGCACCAGGTTTTTCCCAGAGGAGGGGTTGGACCAGGGCTGTGCTAAGAGTTGGCAGTGATGGCAGCACTGGGAGATGGGCTACAGGGGGACTAAAGCCACCCAGAATTCACCATAGCCCCACCCCTGTCCACCCCAGTGCCACCACCGCCCACCCCAAGCGCAGCCCTGACCCAGCCCCCTGCTGGAAGGAGCCCAGTGCCTTTCCTGGCCCCAGCCCACAACAGCAGCCTTCCCTCGCCCCAGGCACAGATGTGGGTGACACACATCCCCCCCATGCCTCCCCCGGAGGTGCATGCAGCAATGGGAGGTGCCCCCCTCCCCACACCCCATGGATGAGCTGCTTGTGGCTCCATCCCATGCCCTGCCCCACCCTGGCTGGGCAACAACTGCCCTTGCCCCATCCCCAACCCCAGCCCCACTCCCTCCCTTACCATGTGGCCTTGATCTGCACCCCCATGCCCCTCCCTCCCCCTGCCACTTTCCCCCAACAGACTTACCAGCAAGACACTGCTCACCAAGCTGTGGGGTGCATATTGGCAATTGGATCAGTATCAGCCAATGTGGCTCGTTAATAATTAACCAGCAGTATCAGCCCAAAAAATATTTATCAGTGCACCCCTAATACAAATCCACTGTCTAACTTCCTAGCAAAACTACACAATCAACCCAGACACAAGACATAGAGCATGTCTACATGAGACACATTAATGTGCCTTAGCCTGATTTACTGTGCAGTATAGGTATGCATGTATATGTGTGCACCCTTACTACACAGTAAGAATGGCTAATCATGACTAAATTTGATACCTGAAAATGCAAGTATCAAATTTAGTCATGATTAAAGCACAGTAATGCACATGTAGACACAACCCAACACTAAGTTTACTGCTGGGTCTGCACTGCCACTAGAAGGCCAGCCTGGGGCCAGCCCCACAACTCCTGGCTGGGAGCCTCTCCTGCCCTAGGGCTGGATTGCCCCTGTGGCAGGCCCCAGCAGGCTATAAAAGCCTGCAGCCATTGTGTGCCCTGGGGGACACTGCACAGGAGCCCGGAGGAGCCTGTTCACTCCCCAAGAGCACTGAAGACTGTTTGTGCCCCCCTCTGCATAAAGGCTGCCTCTGCCCATAGCTGCTGCTTGGCCACAGATTGGTGTTGAAAAGGTCTGCAGCCTGCTGCACCCTCTGCCCAGCCGTGATATCTCCCCAGGGCTGCTGGCTAGCTGTCTCTGGCGGCAGAGCTAGCACCTGCTCCCTGCTGCTGCTTACCCCCAACAGTCTGTCCTGTGTTTGTAGGTGCTGTGGTGCATTGCCTCTGTTGCATGGCTCCCAGTCCTGTGCCATGCACCTGCACTGGGCACTGCTGACCACTCTCCAGGGCTGGTAACACAGGGACAGCCACACGGGGGTCGAGGGGGCTGGCACAGGACACTACGTCATCCTCCTCCCCATCAAGGCCCAGCTCCACCCACATGCACAGACCCATGCTTTGGGGCAATGTGGAGGTGCTAAGGCAGTTTGAGTGGGGTAGGCACTTGAACGCCCACATTTTTGAGGCCCTATCGGGCAGCATGCAGCAGTTAGGTCGTACCTGGTCAGCACAGTAGTCCTGCATAAAAGTCAAGGCCTTGTGGGCACAGTGGGTTGTCATGACCAACCATAATTGTTGGTCTGGTTGTACCTGCAAGACCATGCCCTTTATGTGGCAGCTGACCAACATTTTGGTGCCCTGGGACCCAGGCAAGAACCCTGCAGTGTTCACCAGCAGGAGAAGCCTGCCTGAACCCCCACCTGACCCTGACTCCTCCAGTGACACATCACTGGAGGAGGGTACCTCCAGCACTCAGCACTCCACCCCACCCCACCCACCTCCCTGGCTGCTGCATACACTAGCAGCTTGGGAGCCTTTGCCAGTGGCTGGCACACCAGTTCCGCAACCCCAGACCCCACCACAAGGAGTGGTCAGTCATGACACTGCTGGCTGTCAGCGGTGCCAGCTCCTCCCTGGGGGGCCTGGCCAGGTACTAGCTCACCACACACCATGGGCCATGGACACCGGGTGCAGCCAGATGCTGTTGCTGACAGGGAGGCCCACACTAAGCTGCCAGACTCACCAGCCCCAGACACATGGTAAGTCCTACACTGGGGGGAGGACCCTTCCAGCCCCTGCCCCTGGCCCCAACCCCCTCTCTGTACCCAGGACACCCATACTCACCTGGCCCCGGGTTCCCCCCAACAGCATGCAGAGAGGTGGGACACAGTTCAAAACTTTATTGAGCAGCCCACATCCCTGCAGCTGGGTGGGCAAGTGCCTCTCACATGCCAGGGAAGATGTCGACACTGGTAGTGATGTCCTTCTCAGCAGTCGGGGGCAGGGACATGTAGTGCTGCCACAGGTAGCCCTCCAGGTGGTGTTGGAGATTGCAGGGTAGCCCAGGCTTACCCTCTGCGACATTGTAGCTCAGGGTCCCAAACCAGGAGCACAGGTGAGTGGGGCACTAGGAGGATCATCAGCAGCAGGGTGTAGGCACCCCTCAGCCTGAACTAACAGCCCATTGCACACTGCCCAGGGTACATGCAGCAGTGGAATGCTTGGGACTCATTGGCAGTGTGGCAGGGGGCTGGCCCCAGGGTGCCTCCCTGGAGAGGACCCCAGAAGGGAGGGCAGGGGAGTGTCCAGCCCCTTACCCAAGTAGTACAGGAGCCCCGCACACCCTGAGCCTGGGTGCTGAGGGCTGGGTGACAGGGAAGCATAGTGGTTGGCCTGCAGAGGAAGTGGAGAAAGTGGGGTCTGGAGCCATGGCAGCAGGTGGTGTCAGAAGCCTGGCTTGTCCTGCTCCAGGAATGGGGTGGGGAAGGCAGGCTGTCTGTGGCCAGCACCCACTGGCCCAAGGGGAGTGCATGGGGATGCAGGGCTTGGCCAGTGGCCACCTGGGCCCAGCCCAACTTACAATGGTCTCTGAGGACCCGTGCATGACTTACCTGCAATCCGAAGCCAGGCAGGGAACAGCCCCTAGTGCAGAGTATCTTATCTCTAACATGTTGCAAGCTCTCAGAAAAGGCTTCTGACTCTTGCCTCTGCAGGGCCAACATCTGGACATGGGGTTGAGCCTGTTGGCTCCAGTGGGGATGCTGCCTCAGGGTCACCACCACTCAGTGATGAAGCCCTTCTCAAGCTCTGGCTTCACCAGCAGCATATGCAAAACAGGATGTTCCTGCTCCAGCAGTTGGTGGTGGTGACTGAAGAGCGGGAAGACCAGGCTAAGGCCTGGTGCCAGGAGGATGTCACCCAGGAGGAGGCATTCTGGGCTGAGCTCCCAGCCCTGGAGCAGGAGTGCCTGTGTTTCCTGTGTGAGCAGATTGCCATCTAGCACCAGGCAGCACAGGCTACAGTTGATGACTAGCAGACCCTGGACATCCTCCTGGGCCTGGCAGTTGTGTGCATGCTCCCCACTGCTCCACCCCTCTCCATGGCCCTGTAGGACTCCTGGAAGCTGCCTACCACAGGCCCCTTCCTGGGCCTGGGAGGAAGTTCTGAGGTGCCTCCAGCCCACAGGAGGACCTGGCCTGGCACCCAGCCCAGGTCCCCCACCTCCCACCTGAGCCTAGCCCTGCTGCTTGCCCTGATGCCATGTATGTCCCCACAAAGGGATGCTGGCCCTACACTTAGGCAGCTGGCAGGGAAGCCACCCACCCTGGAGGAACTGCATCCACTATCACTCCAGGATGAGCCCAGGAATGGCCTGAAGCTGGGGTGCTAGCTGCCTGTCCCTGGGCTCTTCCCCCTAGGTGACCCCAACTCTGGGACACTAAAAAACTGAGATTCTTGTATATAGTTTCCACGTTGGAAAAAGAAGAGGTTTTTTTATTGTTGGTGGATGGGGAGGAGCTGTGTTGGGGAGGGAGTGGGGCAGGGAGGGAGAGGGTGGGTGTTGTCAGGGGAATAAAGCTTTTTTCAAATATGTACCTGGCCTGAGAGTGGTCCTGGAGGTGGGCAAGGGGTAGGGGCTGTATGGGTGGTGGGACAGGTGGGCTAGAGCGGGGAGTGCTCCAAGTTGTGATCCACCAGAGCCTCCTGCACCCAGTGCCCTGGCCCCCCCACCTTGCGGGTGTGTGGCTTACCTAGGACCTTGCCAAGGGAGATCTGCCACTGGTACTGCCACTGTAAGTCATGCTCCTGCCACCAGGCAGCCTCCCCCTGGTATGCCTCCTCTGCCCAGGTCTCCTAAAACAATTCTCCCCAGGCCTCACAAATATTGTGCAGCACATGCTGCTATGATGACCCTAGAGAGGTTGTTTATGTCCGCTTCAAGGTGGGCTGTGAGGGACTGCCAGTGCCTTTGAGATGGCCAAAGGCACACTCAACCAAGGCATGGATCTGGCCGAGGTACTGATTAAAATGGGCCTGGTGTGGGTCCAGATGCCTGCTGTAGGGCCTCATGAGCCATGGGAGGAGTGGGTATGCTGGGTCCCAATGAGCAGGGGTGAGATGACAATGGTGCCCAGCTGCAGATCCTCCACTCCTAGTGCAAAGCGCCTGCTCTCCATGAGCACCCCCGTCCAGAATTCCTGAATACATGTGCATTGTGCATGCTGCCTACCCAGCCAGTGCTGACATGGGTGAATCCCCTGGTGATCAATGACCACCTGCAAGATCACCAAGTGGAACCCCCTGCACTAGGGCTTGTCTGCATGGGGTGGGCAGGTGACTGGGATGTGCATTCTGTCCAGGGCCCTGATGCACTGGGGCAACTCCAGTACATGGAACCCTGTGACCTCCACCTGGGGGTTGTGGATGTGGAGGATGGTCTACCAGCACATCCTGGAGAGCACCATACACCTCCAGGACAGCTTCCCCAGCAGTGGCCTTGCCCACCTTGAACAGGTGTCCCAGTACCACAGGTTGGCAGTTGTAGCTAGCTGGACTAGCAACAGGGCAGGTATCTGCAGGGAGGGCCAGGTGCATGACAGTGTCCTGGCACTCCATGTAGGGCCAGAGCTGATGAAGCAGGTCAGTGAAGGTGGCCTGGGTCATCCTGAAGGTATCGACCTACTGCTTGTCATTCCAGTCGCGTTGCACAAGGCGCTGTCACCAGTCCTGGCTGGTGCAGTTGGCCCAAAAAACAGTAGGGCTAGAGGTCCAGTAGGGTAACGGAGGCCCCAGTAGTGGCCTCCTGGAGTCCCTTGTTATTGTGGCTGGCAGCAGCAGGTACACAGTGGCAGGGGCCCTGGGAGGGTGTGCGGCAGTCAGCCAAGCAGTGGCTGTGTGTGTGGGAGCCAGGCAAAGCGAGACAGCTGTGAACCAGGTGACGGTGATGGTTACCATGATGGGCCAGCAGGATGACTGAGGTGGCCAGGAGGATTGGGTAACCCTGTTCCTGGCTGCCAGGGGCTGGGGCAGCCATAGCCGAGGACCGCAGATGAGGCAGGAGCAGAGCTGCCACATGCTGCCAGTGTCTGTGCCACAATGCTCATCTGTGCACTGGAACTGGCTGCCCAGACAGCACAGAGTGGGGGGGTGTTTTAAAGATGGCTGCCAAGTGCTGGCAGCTGGGCCTGGAGGCTGGAGCTGCCCCTGGTGGCCACAGGGGCACATGGCAGGGCTGGAGAGACCTGGCACTAAATTTAGTGCCATATCTCTGCACGTGTAGATACCTGCCCAAAATTGCTTACTGCACATTAGCTTAATGCACAGTAAATCTAGTCACAACTAATTGCACATGTAGATGTGCTCATAACATCCTAATCTGCCACAGGTAGAACAGGCGGGCTGTGGCAGTCAGCATCTTAATGCTGCAAAGGTTGTAAAAATAGACTTGAGAGATCCCAGGAAGAGATCCACATCCCTGCTACAGAGGAAGACAAAAGTCCCACAGTCCCTATCAGTCTGACCATGGGGTAAAATTACTTCCTGACCCCAAGCATAGTGTTCAGTCTGAAGCTGAGTGGGATGGTGTATGGGGGGCAAGACTCTCTAGCCAGAAACCACTTCTGGGTTTAAGTCCCAGCAGAAACATTGGTACACCGTGGTCAAAATCCCCAGTCTTTGCTGCAGCCAACACCAAATGCCTCTGAGGAAAATGTAGCAACAGGGGAGGGGGGAAAAATCTTCACAGACCCATGTGGCTACCAGGAAAGCCCAGAAGCATAGGTGACTGGTAGGGGGTGCACAGGAGTGCACGTGCCCCCACTGATGGGGCCAGTACCCTCCCTGATGTCTGACACCAATGCTGTCAGCAAGTCTGGTGCCCCACCTGACGGGGCTGCCAGTGTTGGCAGCTTCTGTGGGTGCCCCCCCAGATTCAGGAGAAACCAGTCACTCATACCCAGAAGCATGGTAAATACTAATAGTGGAACACAGGCATCACTACATCTAGATCATCTCTGATCATTGCCTGCCCAACCTCTTCTCAAACACCTCCACAATTTCCCTAGATAGCCTATTCAACTTCTTCTAACAATCAAGAAGTTTTCCCTGTTATCACATCTAAACCTACTTTGCTGCAAGTTCAAGCTATTGGCCTGTCTTACTCTCTGCAGCAAAAAAGAAAAGATGTGTTCGTTCTTCTTTATTCAAATATTTAAAGATTGTTATCATGTCCCCTTAAGCACTTTTTCCACAAGCTGAACATGATTAGTTCCTTCAGCCTTTCCTCATATGACTTTCTTTCCAAACTCATTATCATTTTTTCCCACCTCTGGACCCTCTCTAACTTCTCCATGTCCTTTTTAAAATGTAGAGCTCCAAACTGCACACAGCATTCTAGAAGAGAACCAGTGCAGAGTAGAATGGCTCCATCATCTCCTGAGTCTTGCACTTGATGCATCCCAAAACCATATCCAGCTTCTGTACAGCTGCATCACACTGCAGACTCATATTCAGTCTATGATCCACCAAGACTCCCAGATCGTTCTCTGTAGTGCTGCCAGCCAGCCAAGTGTCACTCATTTTCTATTTGTATTTTTGATTATTCCTCCTGAGGTGTAGCACTCTGCATTTGTCAGCACTGAACTTCATTCTGTTAGTTCTAGCCCAGCTTTTCTATCTGTGAAGATCCTTCTGAATTGTGCTCTCTCCAATGTGTTTGCATTCCTTCCCAGTTTTGTGTCATCTGCAACCTTGCACATGAAGTTTTTTATGCCAGCATCGAAGTCATTAATAAACATGTTGAACACCACTGGGCCCAGGAGAGAGCCCTATATGACACCACTCAAAACCTCTTGCCATTCTCACATGGATCCATTTATAATTACACTTTGCTTGCAGCTATTGAGCCAGGTGTCCATCTACCTAATAGTAGTTGTGTCTACCCCACATTTCTCCAATTAGGTTATGAGATGGTCATGTAGAACCTTGTTAAAAGTCTTGCTGAAGTCCAGATAAACTATATCCATGGCATTCCCTTCATCCTTCCAAGTAGTTGTTTTGTTAAAGGAGATCAAGTTTGTTTGACAAGATTTTTCTTAGTACATCTGTGTAGGATGCTTGTGGTCAGCCTTTCCTCCTCCAGATGCTTGCAAATGGACTTCCTTAGAATATGTTTCAGTAACTTTCTAGGGATTGAGGTGAGGCTAACCAAGCTAGAGTACCCCAGATATTCCTTTTTGCTGTTTTTAAAATGGGGCATTATGTTTGCCCTTTTCCAGTCCTCTGTACCTCACCCACCTCCCCCAACTTTATAAAGATTATTGCTAAGAGCACTGAGATTTCCTTTGCCTGTTCCTTTAGTATTGGCATTAGTTCATTTTAAAATCTATTCAGCAGCTGATTAGGAAATAGACAATTGCTGCCATACTATAAATGGTCTGGTCCTAGATTATTCCATGATTTTTCAATACACATTCAGGAGGAAAGCCTAGCATAACTAGTTCAGAATAGCAGTATAACAATAGATATTCCATATTAACACATAATCCACACAGAATGCCCTTGTGCAAATTAAGTTAATCAGCTGAAACACTGTGCAGAATGAGTGTCCACATGGAGAGAGAGAGATAGAATAGTTATTGAACTTTAAACTCATATCATCATTATTTTTAAATAATTTCCTTGTGGCTTCCCTATGTAGACAAGCCCCTTAGTGGCTGTTTCATGCCAAAAGCATGAAGACTTTGTCAATAAAAATGAGTTTATTCTATATAATATGACAGCAGATGTTCTCATAATCCACATTCATGTTTAATCCTTTTTCTGTCTTATTTCTCTCTCACCTTGAATGACATCTTGTGGCAATGTTTTAAACCATAATTATGCATTGGTTTAAAATGCCCTCTTCTCAGTTTTTAAATTGACTGTTTTTCTATTTGCACATATCTATTCTTGTTATGAAAAGGGATAAAGAGGAGTGTCCAATTACATTCTCTATGCCTTTTTATTGCATTGTAGGTCCCCTTTTACTTGCTTCATCAATAAGGTCTCTATTATGCCTGACACAGCTGATGCTGAGGAAACTTTATTTGGCATTGTCAAGTGTCCTCTTTCATGATACCATACCTACAGTGGAAGCAGCTCATAATGTTTTCAGGCTCCTGTGCATGTAACCAGGTAGCATCCTGTTAAAATGAGAAACAGCATATCAACAATAGGAGAGTTATTGTAGAGTGAATCAGAAATTATGCCACTGATAGGCAATGGCTTCAAATCACAGAACAAAAGGCTCCTAAAACTGAGTTAATTGAATATGGCTCAGGTTTAAGTACAGTAGAGGATGCAGACTGTCCAGCCACATATTCACTATAGGGAAATTCATGCATAGGGGATTTGATTGTATTGGCATGACACTGGTTTAAACCTGCTCAGTTCAATACATTGGTGTAGGATCAAGCCCAGTATAATGAAAGAGATCTGTAATGTTTAAATAGTACTAATCTAAATAGACTTCTCTTCTCCATATTTTTATAGTTGTTGACAGGTTAAAGGCTTCCTGCCATCAAGGCATCTTTTATTTACACAAGCAGCAAGTAATAAAGGAATAGCATTCTGCCTTGGGGAGAGATTGTCCAATAGTCTGCTTCTCTTTCTTGCTGCTACTCACTCTCCGTAGCCTTTTAAAAAAAATCTATAGGGCTTACTCCAGTACTGACCCTGTCTACTCATATTGATTGTTGGCAATTGAAGGCTAATTAGAAAGGAAGCTGTTATGGAAATTCTTAAGTCATACATTTAAATAGGCAATACTGTTTAAAATACTTATGCCTGGTGTTTATTAGCATAGATAGACTAAACAAATTAAAAATATAATTCATTCAAATTAATTCTGAAATTCAAATGAAGATATAATATATTCAACAAGGAAGGGTGCCTCCCCCCTCCCCCGCCTTGTTAACTTGTTTTTCTTCTCCATCCACATTTTTGGTTCTTTTTTTATTTTTATTTTTCTTCCCTCTGATTTTATGTATAATATTAGAGATAAAGAAAAAAAAAGAAAGGCTTCTTTTTCAATTAAAAAACCACAAAGCATCTGGTAAGAGTCCATAGGACAGTGGGATGATGCAGGCAAGAGTCAGTGGAGCATGGAGGCTTGCATTTCTAGGTCACCATTCAAAACCAGCCCAAGTGTGACATTACTGAAAGCTTTTTTTCTGATGAGTAGGTCAGTGGCTTGGTTAAAATGATAGTGATATTAATCTACTGCTAAGTAGCTGGTGTCCATAATACAGCCTATCACCATTGCACTAGTTGGCACTAATTATCAGCCTCGTTGGCCAAAGACTGAAAAGTTAGAATTTGAATTGTCACCCTGGTAAGTGATCAAGACACACTTGTGAAGCATTATGGGAAGACTGCACTGCCATTGACTAGGCTTTTTTTTACAGAAGAATGAGGAACTTCATTATCTGTAAGTAATACATTTGTTACATGCCATTTTTAAAGTAATGCGTACCACAATCTAATAGAAGTTATTTTTATCCTTATTAGCATAGATTCCTGACCTCCACATGGAGAAATGATGAGTCACAAAAAGTAAATGCACACACGTTTAAGAAGAACCAAATGATAGGGTGCTAATAGCCAAATATATTTAACAGGATTTTAGTACAGAATATAGTACTGTGCTGCAAAGGAAAAATATCCAGATCTATGTATTCTGGTGCAGAGAGCTGACAAGTCCTCTATACCATACCACTTCTTTGACTTGACATGTAGATTAGCAAATTGTACAAAAATAGGTGAGCAGTCACTGTTGTTAATATATATATTTAAAATAGTTATCGTGTAATAGCTAGTTCCTTAGATCCCTCTTCTGCAACTCAAGATTTAAACCTGCACTAACGGAAGGTAGGATGTAAAACTGATACAATGAAATTGGTACCAAAGGTTGTGTGGACACATTAAATCAATATAAAATTACAAAGATTTAGTTTAAACTGATTAGGAACATGTTTAAACTAAGACAGGGGTTTTCAACCTTTTTTAAGGAGTGTACCCGTTCTGGGTACACTTCTGGTGGTGCAGGGTGGTGGGTGGTGGTGCTCCATCCTCGCCCACCTGCATGTACTCCCTAGCCTCTTTCCAAGTACCCCCAGGGGTATGTTTCCCCACGATTGATAGCCCATGAACTAAGACATAAAAATTATACTTACTCTGAAATGAGAACATTAATTCATCATTTTGTTTTGAGTAAAAACAGATTAAGTTAACCAGGCACAGGTGGATAAACAAGCCCTCACTCTGTCATTTTGGACCTCTGTTGCACTTTGGCATTGAATCATATTTGTAAAAAAGAACTTTTTGGGTCCATAGTGAATGACTGGCAATCAGTTTATTCTCTGTAGAAAACTACAGCCTACATTGTTGTTTCTGATCCTGTTTTCTGTTATTGTGCCTTTATATATAAAAAGGATTGCCTTCCTGTCCCCTGTTGTTAAAGGACATAGATCAGTTCAAGATGGAGGCTCTTACAGATCTTCCTTCATGGAGTTTTATACTTGCTTTCCTTAGTCCAAGATAAGTCTCCTGGATTCAACATATATATTGCCCTTAATGCATGTAAAGCATCCATAATTCATATGGCTGATGTACGAGTTACTCTGTTTTTTTTATTAATTAGGCATGCAGTCTTTTTCTAAAGCATGCATGCATAAAACATTCCCATGGATTGGAAAAATGCACTACAGCATCCCTCCCTTCCCTTCCAGAGTGCTGAGCTGAGAGAGGCATGGCCAGGCCCTGGCAGGATGCTCTGATTAGGAAGGTCTCCCTGCATAGTACCAGGCTTTTCCCATCTTGCTGCTCAGGGGGAGGGAGTGTTGCCAGACCCTAGCCCTTGACTATCACTCTGAGGCAAAGGAGGGGGTGTACAGTGCATGCATCTGCTGATGATATGGAGCTTTTCAATCTCCCTCTCCCTGCCTCTTTATACTGTCTGCAGCAAACTGATAGGCAAGCAAGCAGGCCAGCAGGGGATTGATAACAATGTTTATCACCCCATCAGAAAAACAATAGCCTTATTAGTGCAAGCTCTTCTTAAACAGCTTTTTCCAGGGACCTTACCAGCTGACCTGTTGATTAGCTCTAAAAAGCCCTAAGCAGACACCGTTCTGTCTGCATGTCCCAGTGAAATTGGAGACACACACACACACACACACACAGACACCTCTTAGCATTAACTAGCATACCGCATGCCTAGGGTTCGTGGGGCTGGGGTCCATGCTGTGGGAAATGGGAGGGAGGGAAGGGGGATCCCTGCTTGAGCAGCAAGAAGCAAGGGGGGTGGGGGTGGGGTTGGAGCAGGAGGAAGCCAGACAGACCCTGCTGTGTCTGCAGTCTGTGCCAGAGCTCTGGCCAGGGAGTGGGGGGCAGGGCCAGCTCTGCTGTGAAGCAGAGAGCCCGGCCCAGCCCAGAGAGCATGTTGGGATGCTGAGGGAGTCTGGTTTAACTTAAACCATCAAGGGGTCTGAGACAGACATTGCATGAAGCGGTTTGACCCAAATCAATTAAATCTGATATTAGATTCAACCAGGTTTCTCAAACCAGTTTCAGCCATTTTCACAGATTTCATAGACATGAGGGCTGGAAGGGACCTCAGAAAATCATCACGTCCAGCCCCCTGCCCCAGGGCAGGAAGTCAGCTGGGGTCAAAGGATTCCAGCAAGATAAACATCTCTTAAAGGAATCCAGAGTAGGTGCTTGCACTACCTCTGGCAGCAGTCTGTTCTAGGCCTTGGGGGCTCAGACAGTAAAGTTCTTCCTTATGTCAAGCCTGAAATGGTCTTGGAGGAGTTTGTGACCATTTGACCTTGTCATCCCTTGGGGCGCTGTGATGAACAGGCGTTCCCCCAGATCCTGATGTACGCCCTTTATATACTTATAAGCAGCCACCAGGTCCCCCCTGAGCCTGTGCTTTTCCAAGCTGAAGAGTCCCATATTTCAAAGTGGTTTATGTGCACTGAACATCTGTTCTGTTACAGGTTTAAACCCGTTTCTGATCACTCAAACTGGTTTATGTGTAATGTCTGTCCCTAGCCTGAGAGCCTCTCCAACATTGCTCTTAGGCTAGGTACAGACATTACACATTAACCAGTCTAAGTGATTGGAAGCAGGTCTAAACCTGTAACAGAACAGAAGTTCAGTGCACCTAGACCTGTTTAAAAACAACAGACCCCAGTCTAAGATAGATCTGAATGAATGTAGCATCAGGTTTAATCGGTTTAGGTTAGACCAGTCTATTGAACTTCTGTACCAGTTCCCCTCCTGACTCAAGTTAGGTCATAGTCCCCCAGCATCCCAGGCTGCTTTGCGGACACCCACTAACCCCCTCACCCCCTTCACGGGGCAGATGAGCTAGTCTTGGTTCCTGCACTTCTCTGCTCTGGCTGAGCGCCAGGCTGGCCCAACCCCCAGGCTGTCACAGAGCTGAGGCAGCAAAGCCTCTACTCCGCAGCCTGCCTCCTGCCTGCACCTGCCAGCTGGGCTGGTGAGCAGGGGGTAGTGGAGGAGCAAGGCCCCTGCCCCCATCCAAGCTTCCTCCCAGCCAGCACAGCCATCCCC
This sequence comes from Alligator sinensis, assembly GCF_000455745.1. Taxonomy (NCBI): domain Eukaryota; kingdom Metazoa; phylum Chordata; order Crocodylia; family Alligatoridae; genus Alligator; species Alligator sinensis. The sequence goes on from NW_005841830.1 coordinate 2,738,110, forward strand.
CACTGCCTGGCCAGCATGGCTTCTCTCTCTCCCCAGCCCCACTTCGTGCCAGCTGTCAGCAGGGGTGGACAGAGGGAAGGAAAGCAGAGAGCCCTGCCACATAGATCGCCTCCCCCAACCAACTCTGCCAGAAATTGACTGAACTATGATTGTAGTTTCTACTGGAAAAGCAGTGATTCTTCCAGTGGAATCATAATGCCCATGCATGGTCTTAGACTACTTCTGTTTGATGATGCCAATTTATTCTTTTGTTTGATGTGAGCTGGTGTGAGGTAAATGTGTTGGTGTGGTCAAAGATCTCTGAAATTCTCTTCAGTGAGAGAGGGGGTAGTTGGTTGAACTCTTGTTTTCCCAAGTTTAAGAATATGCTCCCTATCCCCCAACAAAGATTTCCCTGTGTAAATTAAGTTTTGTTTGTGAAGGGAGCTCAGAGTGAGTGCATGTGGTTTCTGAAGGCTTTATGATGAAGACTCAGGTCAGTTCATTTATTTGTAAAGAGGGATCCAGACAGTCTCAAATGCAGGATATTTCTAATCCTATTACTACTAATACATGGAAAGCTGGGACAGGATATATCACTCTGTGTAGGCCCTGTTTATTATACTGTTCCTCTAAAACATCTGCTTTTTGCCGCTGTCAGAGACAGAGAGAGATTATGTAGCAGTGTTAGTCTGAAGTCAGGCAGAAGACAAGGTAGAGGCGCACCATATAGACTAACTGTTATTGAGTTAGTCTATAAGGTGCATCTTTACCTTGGCTTATACTTTGCAGTATACTTGTCTGGGTAGATTTTGTTCTGACACAGTATGTCAGTTTTTATATTCTTAGGTTTGCAGGATCAAAATTTAAAATAGACAAAGGACACAAAAATAATTACTAATTGTGGAAGGAATGTCTCAGTAGGGAATAATACAAAAACTAATCTTGGGGCTGGAAATAGTAATATCATAAATAAAATGTAACTCTGTGGAAGATCATGAAGTTCTTATATAAAATACTTTAAAGAATACAATGTTGGCAACTGACAGCAAACTTTGGAATTGATTTGTCATTAAAAAGTTATTAGATGCTATTGTTTTTATTTCATGATTGTTAGATAGTGGGTCTACTTTTAAACAGCTTCCTCTCCTATGTTAGAATAAATAATAAAGAAAACCATGAATTAACGCTGAAGGCGGTTTAAATGAAGTCTATCATTTTGGACAGGGATTTATTTTCACTGAAGAGGGAGTGACACACACTGTGTTCAGCTCTGGTGACTATTCAAAGTCAGCTCATAAACTTGGGAGCATATTTCTACTGCCAGAAGTAAGGAGTAAGAGTTTTTCAACTGCCCTTCTCACTTAAATGTCTCTCTCTCTCTCTCCAAAGTACACTATGCCTCTGTGGGCACCTACTGTTCTCAGCTTTGACATTTTGTTTGCAGTGGTTCTCAACTTTTTCAGACCTGAATTTAGCACACCTCTGGCTGAGAACCAGAGATATACCACCTCCACTTGCCTGAGTGATTCTCAGCCAGGATGCTAGCCCATAGATTCATAGATGTTAGGGTCGGAAGGGACCTCAATAGATCATTGAGTCCGACCCCCTGCATAGGCAGGAAAGAGT
>NW_005841830.1:2741112-2784616 GCF_000455745.1 Alligator sinensis
TTGAGGAATTCAGCCTTGTCCCCCCTGTCCATCACCAATTGCTTCTGTCCATTTTGTAGGGGTCCTATTCCTCCCTGGGCCTTCCTTTTACTCCCTATATATCTAAAAAACAATTTCTTGTTATCCTTTACTTGGGATGCCATCCTCAGCTCCATGGTAGCTTTGGCCTGTCTAACTGCCTCCCTACAAGTGCGAGCAGAGGAGGTATACTCCTCTTTGGTGATCTCTCCCTGTTTCCACTTTTTATGTGCTCCCCTTTTGGCCCGTAGGCTGCCCTGGATTTCTCTGGTCAGCCAAGGAAGCCTCCTGGCCCCTTTCCCTCTTTTTCCTCGCATTGGGATCGTCTCCCTTTGTGCCCGAAGGATCATTTCCTTAAGGCACAGCCACCCTTCTTGGGCTCCCATCACTTCAAAACTCCTACTCTGCAGTGCATCCTTGACTAATCGCCTGAGTTCATTGAAATCAGCTTTCCTAAAGTCTAGCACTTTCACCCTACTAGTTACCTTACCCACTCAACGTCTTATGAAGAATTCTATTATTAGGTGATCACTGTCCCCCCGATGGCCACCCATCTGTAGGTCCCCTACCATGTCATCCCCCGTTGCCAATACCAGATCCAGTAAGGCATTCCCCCTAGTGGGACCGTGTACCTCCTGTGTCAGGTGGAGTATTAGGGTTTTCTGATAAACCAGAAGCAGACAGAAGCAGAGGCACAACTAAGCAGTTCTGTAGACAAAATTCCCCTGTGCACCTGGGGAAGTAGATGGGGGGCAAAGGAAGATGGTCTTTTGTTCCCTGGGTGTCCCTGCACACAGCTGCTCCAGCACAGCAGGACTGCTCTGGTTGAGCAGCACAAAGGGCTGCTGCAGCCCAGCTGGACCCTCTGACTGGGCAATGCCGGGTGCTGCGTGAGGCCAGAGCATACTATCTTGCCAGAGCTCTTCCTGATCCAACTCTGCCTGCTCCTACTGGGAACAGAGAGCGGCAGGCCAGTCCCATCCATGCATCTTGCTTCTCTTTCAGGGAAGAGCATGTGGAGCAGATAGGGAAGGGCTGCAGGAACAGCATGGAATCCAGCTACAGTTGGTTCTTGATCTGCCTCCGCAGGAGGCACACAGGGCATTTTAACCTGGCCATGACAGCACTCGCATCACGACACCCTAGTTGAGAAGCACTAATTTAATGTGTTGACATTATTAATTCAGCTCTGCTAATGGTGTTTCTTATGTGCACGTACTTCTATATGCAGTTATAACCTGTTCTAATGTATGATTCTTCCTAAAGTAAACCAAGTTCAAGGCTGATTATATGCATGCCATAGCTCATATTTAAGATTCTTCCCAAACAATTATAGAAATGTTGCACTTCATGAAACCCCATGTTTCATATGCTTGTGATTTTTTAAATAAAATGTATAATGAGACTGAGTGGGTTTTTTATTTGCGGGGGAGGGGGTAGGTTTAAGACCCAGCTCCTAAAGCTATGGGATTATGTAGATAGCTGTGAAAAGGTTAAATTCAATCCTAGGATATATAAGGTGAAGTATTTACAGTATTGTAAGTAGAAATAGGGAGGTATAAAGTCATTGTGCAAACTAGCAATGCAACCTCACCTGGAATACTTTGTAAAATTCTGGTCACACATGTTCACAAAGATGAATTCAAATTGCAACAGGTGCCCGAAAGAGCTACTAAGATGGACTATTCATTTTCTTGACCATCCTATATGATGCAAGAGGAGGCTAGAGGATCTTGACTTGTTTAGTCTATCAAAACTAAGGGGTAAGAGGGCACATCAGTGCTGTCCATAAATATACCTGGAGTAAACACCAGGGAAAGAATAGGACTATTTAAACTAAAGAGTAATATTGGGGGGTGGGGGGTAGGAAATGGATATAAACAGATCATTTGCAAATTCAGGCTGATAATGAGAAGAAAGTTTCTAATCATCACAGGCATTAAGTTCTGTAACATCCTTCTGATGGTAGTAGTGGCAACAAAAAGACATCACTACTTTTAAGATGGATCTCGATAAATTTATGATGAAGTAACTGAGATAGCACTTGGTGACTGGACTTGATGACCCAGGAGTTCCCTTCTGCTCCTACGTTCCTAATAACTAAAAAATATGGCCTGAATGATTCTAGTACCTATTAATTTAGAAGACAATATAAGATATACATTTTAAAAAGCTGGATGTGTCATTAGCAACAAAAGTCTTAGGATTTTTAAGACGGTCTTATCATCATCTCCAGGGTGGGGGGGAGGGTCACACACCTGATATTTTTAATATTCCATATGGATGATGCAAGATCTCAATCACCTATGGTTTAGTTTAGAGAGGATGAACTATTAGAAGAGATGGAAGGAGGAGAGCGGGATACAGGGTGAATCGGTGATAGTAAAATGTGAAGCTATTACAGCATAAACAAAGTTTCCACTAGCTCAGGATTGCAGCAATCTTAGCCACAGGCCAGAGCTTTGTAGAGAAAGGCAATTCTGTTTTTTATCATTTAGAAATATGGCTTCATTAAAACATTTCTTAAATTGCCTATTTAAGGGAGTGAAGTCCCATGTCTTGCTTCAGGGGAGCCTCCCTGGTATTCTACCTGGAGTCAATGAGCCAAGTGACCCAGGAGTTCCCCCACCTCCCTCACCAAGGCAGTTAGCATGGAAAAGGGGTCCTTTCCATGCTAGGCCCTGATTGTAAGGCAATCTGCCTGGTTCACTACCCAAAAGACTCAAACCTACTTTGCCCTTGAGAGGGTATTCTAGCAATTCTTGAATTACCCTCTTCTGAGGTTAAAGTTTAGGTTTGTTCACTTGGGTATCCCTTCAGTGCTTATCCTAAACCTAGTTCCCACCTCCAGTGCTGGTTCCTTTAAATAAATCTATATGTTATTTCAAAATTATCAGTGTTAATAAATTATTGATAATATCTCTAGTCCTTTACTATGAAAAATATTAACACGTGGACCAAAAGAGTACAACACAGCCATAAATAGTTGTTCAGTTGCAAGAAAGATTATCTTTGTCCATTGTGCTGTCAACTTAAAGTCTCCAAATCCTCTCAAGTCCATCATACTTGAAGAGAGAAGTGTCTCTTCTATGGTGTGTATATGTACTTTACAATAAATGTGTCTTTTTTGCCTTGTTACCTTGTCATAGGAAACAGTTACCAACTGCATTAACTTCCCAAATCAGTTTAATTTCTCAGCCAATGAAGAGACTACACTAGCTTTGTACCTCTAAGCTTTACATACATGTAAGTCCATTTTTTTCCCTATTTGCTTTACAAAAATCAAATATTTAGCCATAAATTCCCATTTATCAATACAACAACTCCTAATCCACAGCATTATAGATACACATCAGGACATGGGTTGATTTTGGATTTTGATGGCATTGCACATCATCGCATAAAACACAATGCATTTTTCTTCAGTTAAAGAGAAACCAGAAGCTTCACTTATATACTAGGGAGCTAGCATTATATTATTCACTTTAAGATCAAAGCAAAAACAAATGTAATTATTGGAATGTACACTATTTTTTTTAGATTATACATAAAGTTTAAAAAAAAAAGAAACAGCACACCAGGCAAAAATAGTCAAAAGATAGTCTCATTACAGTTACAATGTACATCTCTTATTCAGATTCATAAAACAAAATCCAGCCTTCTTGAATGTATTGACCTGAATTAATATTACCACATATGAGTTAATTAAGTTTTTAGCTAAAGCTACAAAACAATCTATAGGGCTGTGAACTAGAAGAGAGACATTACCAGGAATTAACAGACAACAAAATTGCAGAAAAAGGATTCCTTTTCCCCTCAAACTGGCCTCCCAGGGGATCCTGCCCATCAACTCCCTGAGGGAGGCAAAGTCTGCTTTTCTGAAGTCCAGGGTCCATACTCTGCTGCTCTCCTTCCTTCCTTTCAGTAGTGATACATAGGGGGTGCATGCAGGTGCACATGCACCCCCTGAGCATGGCGGTGCACCCCTATGAAAAGGCACTGCCAGCACTGCCAGTGGTGCCTGTGGGCAGTCGCTGCTTGCCACCCCCACCGCCAACATTGCCAGCAGCATCTGCACATGGTCACCGACTCCTGGTCAGCACTTGCCACCCCACACCACCGACAGTGCTGGCAGCATCTGCGGGAGGTCCCCCACTTACTGCTGCCACGCTCCTGCCACCGCACTCCCACCACCACCAGTGCCACCATGCCCTCCCAGCCACTGGGGGCACACATCATTCATGCTTCCTCTCCTCAGGAACCTGAAGTTGATGATCTCGTGGTCACTGCTGCCCAAATTGCCATCCACTTCTACATCCCCTGCCAATTCTTCCCTGTTTGTGAGCAATAGGTGAACAAGAGCATGGTCCCTAGTTGGACTCTCCAGCACTTGCACCAGGAAGTTGTTGCCAACACTCTCCAAAAACTTCCTAGATTGGCTGTGCACTGCTGTATTGCTTTCCCAGGAGATATGTCAGGGTGATTGAGAACAAGGGCCAATGATCTGGAAACTTCTGCTAGCTGTCTGAGGAAAGCCCCATCTACCTCCTGGTCAGACGGTCTATAGCAGACACCCACCATGACATCACCCTTGTTTCTCTCCCCTCTAACCATAACCTAGGGACTTTCAAAAGGTCTGTCTCCAGCTTCACACTGGAGCTCTGAGCAATCAAACAGCTCTTTTACATGAAGTGCAACTTCTCCTCCTCTTCTCTCCTGCCTGTCCTTCCTGAACAGTTCATACCCACCCATGACAGTGCTCCAGTCATGCGAGCTATCCCACCAAGTCTCTGTTATTCTAGTCACTACATAGTCCCTTGACTGTACAAGGACTTCCACTTTTTCCTCCTTGTTTCCCAGGCTCTGTGCATTCATGCACAGACACCTAAGGTGACTAGCTGATTGCCTTACTTCCTCAGGAAAAATGAGGCCTCCCCTGTTGCCCCATCCTGCTTTTTCCACATCCCCCGCTTCCCCACTTACCTCGGGGCTTTGTTGTCCATCCCCCTGGGAACCTAGCTTAAAGCCCTCCTCACTAGGTTAGCAACTCAGTCTACAAAGATGCTCCTCCCTCTCTTTGTCAGGTGTATCCTGTCTCTTCCTAGCAATCCTTCTTCTTGGAACAACATCCCATGGTCAAAGCAGCCAAATTCCTGTTTGTACCACCACCTGCACAGCCATGCATTGATCTACAGGATGTATCCACTTCTGCCAGGGCCCTTCCCCTTGATACCTGTGCCCCTGTCACCTTCACCTTTGCACCCAGAGTCTTGTAGTCACTCTTGGTCTGCTCAGAGTCACCTGTGGCATATCACTGGTGCCCACATGGATGAGCAGCATGGGGTAGTAGTCAGAGGGTTGGACAAGTCTTGGTAATCCTTCTGTGACATCTCGGATCCAGGCTCCAGGCAACCAGCAGGCCTGCTAAGACAGTAGGTCAGGCCAGCAGATGGATCCCTCCATCCCCCACAGAAGGGAATCTAGAAGCACCACCACCCATTGCTTCCTCTTCATGGCAGTGGTCTTGATCCTCCTCATCTTAAGGATACCTGGACTGACCTCTTCTACCAATGGAATGTGTTCCTCCTCCTCTGTTGCTAGCACTCCATATCTGTTCTCCAGGCAAACCACTGGACAAGGAGATGACAACTTTTTGCTGTCAGAAGCTAGAAGCTTCCAGCTTCCACCTTCCACCTTCCTGGGAATCTGTGCCATCTTCCTTTTCTAGCACCACCTCTGGCAGTCCTTCCTCCACGGTCCTAGAGGTTTCCTCCAGCATGGAATCAATGAAATCCTCACCACAGAGGATGCTTCAGAGTATTGCTACCTTCTCTTGTAGCTCTTTTGCCTTCTCCCTGAGGAACACCACCAGAAGGCATTGCTCACATTGCAAGCACCCCCCCCGCCACACACACACACAGACCTGGCTGACACTGGAAGGAATCTGCAACCCGCAAACCTGGGTGGAAGCATCAATAGCGTGTGGTTTCGTCTGGACAGACAGACACCTCACAGGTAGAAGCAATCCCATGGGTTGGATTGCAATGTCCACCAACCATGTCTCTGGGTATTCTAATCTGCTGCCTCTCACTTCTTGCTTTTCTTTCCAAGCAGACCTTTCCTAACAAACTCCTTTGTAGCTAGCCTGTTGGCTGTTCCTTTTTTCCCTGCAACTTCTTTCCTCTCAGCAAGCTTATGGTGAAGGAATGTGTGAGAGAGTTTCCAAGAAAACTCCCTATCAGACTCCCCCTCGCTCTTGACTCTAGTTGAACAAGGGGCTTAAGTCTTGGTCTCATTGCTGAGTTTTAGCTGCAAAAATAAAACTATGTAGTTAGTCCTAATTACATTTTTTTTAAAATGTTACCTTTTACACTCCTCTTCAAGGAGAGGGGTGGCAAACTAGCCTGCACGCTGACTTGTGAACTGCTTGCAAACTGTCCTGTTTGCTTGGACTGTCTCCTTATATACCTCTCCTGGGTCTGGACTGGCTAGGCCCCTTTGTTACAGGGCCCTTTGTCACACACAAGCAGCAATCAATCAGCAATCAGTCCACTCAGCTTCTCAGAGCGCGCACACCCACCAAACAGCCCTCAGCAGGCCAAACACACAGGCAGCACTGGCTCAGTTACCTTCCCATAGTAGGATCTGGTGCCTCTTCTCCTTCCTCCCCTTCCAGCAAACCTATATCATTCACTACCATATTCCTCAGTTGATATTGGTATTGTGTGGGATGCCCCTTATCTGACATTCTGCTGTGACTTTTGCTTTGTTTTTCCCTTGGTAAGAATCACTGCCCCACCTTTTACATGCAAAATGCATTTTCAAAAAACTAACCAGAAGTGAAAAACAGTCACATTACCCAGAAGAAAAAAAATGACCCTTTCACTTTCCTTCTGCCTCACTTTGATCCTGAAATGAACTTTTGCCGTAAAAGACAAATAAATGTCCAGTCTTTTATTCTTTCATTAATTTGAAATGTAGACTCACTTGGCTGTAGGACCATTAGTCAGTGTCTGAACCTGGGTTTATTACCCTCCTATGTTTATTTTAAGATTTCTGTTCAATCTAAGGGATTTTTAGAGGACTACAAAGGAATTGCCATAAAGTGTAAATTCCTTGCTAATAAAAGTAGTTAAATGACTGTTTCAATTTATCTTGATTTTATGAATTGTACTTTAAAGAGTGTGTGGATGTTCTGATAAGGATAATTCTGATAATTCCTTTTCAAGTACTAAGGCGCTATCAGACTTCTTCAACAGCCACTAGTACTTTCTGAAGTTATACAACCAGCCCTGACTCACTACCTCTTGGTTTTCGACTAATATGTAAAGCAGATTACACTTTGCTTTTTTATGAATAAATTAGAGAATACTCTTTTAGAGTATGATGTTATCAAGCCTAAGAGCCTTTAGTTCCACTGAAGAATAAAGGGAATAAGGTCTATTATTTTATTCTTTGAGAAACATCTGGCTTGTCTTTTCTTTCCTATTTTAGTGCCTGATCCATGAAAGCCTTTATGTTCATGAGTAGCATTGTTGATGTTAATGGAATGATTAATGTACATACAGTTAAATGTGATTATGAGCTTTGTGGGAATGGAACCATAGTTTGTTTCCTCGTTGATGTTTTGGGAATTCTTCTTGATTTGTTTGGACATATCCAAAGACTCGTACATATCAGATAGGATGCTTAACTTGCTGTCCATCATTGCAACATTAGGTTGTACAAGATTTGACAGTGTTATTCAATAAAAATAAGTTATCCAATAAACATAGTCCCTTTTTATTATTTTAGTGTGGTATTTAGTGCGTTACATGCTTTCCTCGATACCAAATATACAGAGAATTTGGGTCTGTTAATTTAATCTGTTTCTCTTAGCTTGATTCAGCAGCTGTCAATATAGTAGTCAGTGTGTGTGTTGAGTTTTCCATGAACAAAGTATGAGTTTGGTTCATTTATTCTCTATTTGGAAGTGTTCAAACAACTTAAATTTCAGATCACCTGCTGTTTGGATTGCTCAATTTGCCTCATTCATGGTGTGTGACTGGCCCCTAAAATCATGTGTTTTTGTTTCTGATTCTAAGCTAAATTACTGAAACTTGTAATGACAGGCAATGGATCACAAAGATAAAATGCTCTTTGTAACGGTGGCTTCCTTGTCGGGTCTCTGCCAGCCGCCCTGCTCCTGGGGGTAACCGTCCACTTTGCTCATCTGCCATGCCATAATTGAAAAATATGAAAGCTCTTACTAAGGCAGGAGGCTACCCATTACTTGCCCTGTTGACAAGGGCCTTAATACCCGCTCCGACCACCCTTTCATGGGTCCCATGGCTCACAGATGTTACTCTGTGTGTGTTACTTCTCTGGCCTATGGCCAGAGCAAACTGGACACACAGTTGTAGCTCTGCCATACTGCCCCAGAGGGCCACTCACACACTACCCCTCTCTCACTGGGGTCCCATTTACTCCCCTGGCTCTCACCCAGCCTCTTTAATACTGCCCACTCTCGGGGCCACACTCATACCACCTGGCCTCACTCACTTCGGGCTTAGCCTCAGTCAGCCCCACTGCAGTCTGTTGGGTATCTCCCACTACCTTCACCTAAGCATTGACTGAGCAATTGTACAACTGTGGGCCTACTGCACTCCTGGTCCCTTGCCGGGCCATTATGCCCCCCCGCCCCCCCCCCCGGCTTCCTTACTCACCTACTCATGGGGTCTCTACTCACTTGCCTGCTTTAGTCTTTGCCCCCCACCTCTCTCAGGGTCTCTCTACTTATCACCCCTCTCATTCAGGGTCTCACTCACACCCTGAGGCTTTACCCTGCTGCCTGGGCATGGCCCCAGGTCCCTCCTCTGGCCTCAGCTCTGCTTCAGGGTTCTTTAGCCAAGCCCTGGGCTCCCCCTGCTTGCTAGAACACCACCAGGGACATGGGCTGGGGTTATGAGGTGCCCCGACCCGCCTTTCACTGGAGAGGTAACTGGCCTGGCATTTCCTGGGGGCTCCCATGCCACTAAGAGCCCCACCAGGCCACCCGTTCCCAACAGGGTGCAGTTTTAGGTCTTATGCAGGATAAGAGGTCATCTCCACCCCATAGCCCCTGCCCTTACCTCCTGGTATTCTCAGAGCAGCCTCTCAGCCTGATGTTACCTCCTTCCTTCCTGCAGCAAACTTCAGCCTAGCTTATATCCCTGGGTCCAAAATGGCTGCCCTCAACAGGCACCTGGCTGCTGCCATTTTTCTGCCCTCCAAATGGCAGGCACCAAAGGTGCCCTGCCACACCCTTCGTTGTGCCAAAACATCCTTGTATGTGCAGAAATGCTAATATTCATATGGATAGCACTCATTCAACAAACATTTGCATAAACACACGCTATCTGTGTACATCTTGGGTGCTTATATTTTAGGGAAAAACTTTTAAATCCAAAACAAAGATTTCTGGCTTCCCTGTTTTTCTTTTTTAAATATTTTTTTCTCCCATTCCAAAATGTTATGACCTCTTGGGCCTTAAAAATAAACAACAAAAAACCCCTTGTACTTTACCTTCACTAATTAAAAAAAAAAAAAAAAAAGTAACACACCATCACCCTTAATCTTCTAAAGCCAAAAACATATTCCTGATGTAAAGCTGTTTAAAATAAGCATCCTTTAAAAAGGATGTCTTGCCAGTTCTGTTACACAGCTGGGCTCACATATTGGACTGGATCATAAAATATTATTAACCTCAGCAGCACCATCTGTTGGGGAGCTTGCTAAAATATAGTAATGCCTTTGTTTTGCTCTTCAATGAAGCTGCACCACATAATGCAAATCATAGCATTTGTCTTTGTGCTGTTTTGCAGTGTGAAATCTCTCCTAACCAAACTCTTTTGCAGATATTACAAGTTCTTCATTTTCCATGGATTTTTCTTTTTTCTAGATGACTGATTTTTTAGATTGCAGAAAACAGAAAATAGTCTGCAGAAAACAGAACCCCCCCACCCCTTCTTAAGTCTACTTTAGACAACTTTTATTTCATTAAATCCTCTAAAGGGTATGCTAGCAAATAGCTTGTGTCTATGTTACACATAAGGCACATCTGATTATGTGTCATCATGACAGAAGATAGGGATAGAGTGAAAGTCTTTGAGATCTATTTGGTTACATCCTAAGCTGTGAGATTTAATTCTATACAGGATAGTAAACTAGAGTTAGTTCACAGGAAAACAGGGTTCTTTTCCCACTTTACTTCTCATTTGACCTTGAATGAGTCAGTTGCCTTTCTATGCATCCTTTTTCCCTTTTCATTTCGTTTTGTTTTCTGGGGGGGGGGGGGGGCTCCACTCACCGCACTCTTCTCCTACATGCATATGTACTACATAGCATGATGAAGACCCAATCTCAGCTGAGCCATTTTGATCCCACCCTAATATGAAGATTGGAGCAACTCACACTTCAGTTACAGCCCCCAATGCAGTCTAGCTAACAATCACTTCCTCTTTCACTTGCTAATCCGTCAGTTTTTTTAGGTAGACATATATTCACTTGTTCTCTAGTTATCATAGAGGCTTCCACAGTATACAAGACCTGAATTTCTAAGGTTAAGAGCAAGTAAAGGAAAGTTTTTGATTTTAAAAAAATCCTTCAAGCCTTTTCTTCTCTGTCTTATTACATAATAAAAAGTCAGAAAAGGTCACAAGACCAATTTATTTTCCTTTGTAAATCTTTTTTCCTTTAATGGGCAGGTTCCTTGTTAGGTACAGTTCAATGATTTCTCAAAACAAAAAGGACTAGTTTATATACTGGTATATTATATGTAATACTTTTTTATGGCTGACCCTTTACTTACAGTTATAATCTCTCATCACAGTACCTCAGGCCCTGTCTGAGCCTATTTGCCACTAGCTTAATTTCAAAAGAATAAAATAACCATAAATAAATGATGCTCATAAATGGTATGACCATTTTCTAGGACTTCATTTTGCAGCTGTGCTCTGGTATGTCTCTAACAAAAAACAGAGATATTACTGAATCACGTGACATAAATTGACCAGATCATACATAATTGACCAGATCCCAGCCTGAAAAAATGACCCCTCAGCCCCATTTCCCAAACTGGCAGCTTGGAATCCAAGTCAGGAAGTCCTTGTCACTGTCAGCATGGGGACATATTGGAGGTCTTACCCAAATGTGTTTCTCTTCAGCAATTTCTGGCTGGCATAACAGCTAATTGGGGCATTAGGGCATATGCAGACACAGTACATGCCCTGTTGTAATTTACATCAATATGCATCTTTATGTAAAGTGTACCAGGTTTTGGAATGGACAGATGTTCAGCTATCCATCAGTAACTGCCCACAACATGTGGTTGTTCCTGTACCTTGCCACAAGATGGTTAAGGGAGCAGCTGATAGCAAATGACAACCCCAGGATAGAAGCAGACAGGTGGCACCTAAACTCTTGTATTTTACCCCCATGGGGTTTTTCCCCTGATCCTTTCAGGGATAATCCTGAATCAGATTGTGTGAAGTTCCTCCATTTTAGGGGTTTATATCACATCGGTCATGCTTCTTATACAGGTGTACTGCCAGTTACACTGATGTGAGCATCGTTTCTCCAGGCCCAAAATGACACCATAGCATAAAACACACAAAGGCAGTCTGAGAAGCCACACAAAAAGAAACACTGTATAGCCAAGTGCATTCTTGCACAACTAAAGATCCACCCTGTGTGTTCATAAAAGAAGACAAAAACCATTTCCGTTCTGCAGCTCTACAGCACTCCTGTAGAGTGCCCAGGATTAAGCAGTTTCCTCTGTTGTGCTGGGGCTAGGAAATGTGCATTGCCTCTAGTGCACCCGGCGTCACCCTTAAAACCTGCCAGCAGAACTCAGAAAATGCATTTAATTTGAATTTGAAGTAGGCTCAACAATTTATGCCAGAGAAAAATATCAGCACGGGGTACTGTTATAACAAAAGCTTCGTTCTTGGGAGATGTTCCATTGCAAGCTCAGCCCCATCGTATTCTGTCATCAAGTTATGACATTCTCTTGCCTAATCTATATGCCTAGTTAGTGATGACAGAGATCCAGTAAATGGTACATGTCAGGCAGATCTGCTGTATAATGTAACCTGTGCAGGGATTGATATAAAATATATATAAGCCATTTGTGAGGAGCCTGGAGTGGTGGATAAGTCATTAGACCAGGCTCTATTTCAGACTCTGACACTTGTTTGGCAAGGCTGCCTTAATTTTCCTGAATCTCCATTTCCTTATCAGTAAAATGAGATACTGATTTCCTCTGTCAAGGGCTTTAGGATCTAAGGCTGAAAATTACCATTGACTCTTTGTGCAAAATACTCCTTCTTCTCTGACATCATCTCCTTTTTACAAGCAATACCTCTATTCCTTTTCTCCACAGAGAGATCTCACAGAATGATGTCTTAGAAGTTGTTGAAGCAAGTGTGTTTTCCAACCTCCCTAAGCTACATGAGATGTAAGTATATGAGCAATATAAGATCAAAGTGTATCAGTGTAATGGCTAGTGATAGCCAGGTATGTAAGGCTGGTGGTTCAGCACAGGTAAACTTTGAAAACTTCAGATGTATGCAGGCATCCAGAGGCTCTTCCTTTCCACTGGCTTCCTTTCTCCTCATCTCACCTTCCCTATCTTTTCCCAATCACATTTACCTATTTTCCTCAAAACTATTTCTTCTTACATAAAACACATCCTTAAACCACTGGGAATATCATGTAGGGGTTGAAGTCTGGGATTCCCTTTGCTGGTGTTCTCTTGAACTTACATAAATTTGCTACTCCCTTCTCACCATCAGAAGAACCCCAGGATGTATTTCACTTCTTATATGTATTTTTTAAATTGATATATTGGTCCATTTGCTCTTACATTTGTTTTTTTTTCCTTCACAGAAGAATTGAGAAAGCGAATAACCTTGTGTACATTGACCGAGATGCCTTCCAGAATCTTCCTAACCTCAAATATCTGTAAGAACTTTTGCATTTGCTATTATGGGAATTGTTCAAAATGATATGAATGTGTTTCTTTCCTCTTTCATATGAATGTCCATAAATATGTTCACTCTACTTACTTCCAACAATGGCAGTGTTTCAGCAATGGTTTTCGTTTGTGCTTTGCGTCAGATGATTAAAACCTTTTAATATGAATTTATTTGGTGTTTAGTATAATTTTATTTTCATTTAAATAGCACCTCTCATCAGGAATGCAGTCTACAGCACCCTAGTTGCCACATCTGTCCCCTTGGGAATGCCATCACAATTCAGTGATAATTAAAACCATCCTTAAAATAGAGTGTTATCCAAAAATATTTTTGCAGCTTTTAGCATGTGACCTTAACCTAACTGCTAATTTCTCTTCTTTGCTATGTATTAAAAACAAATGAAATCTAATGGATGCTGTTTAACTGTGATTGTATTTTGTGACTGCAAGCTTAAATAACTTCCCTGGGTGGTCTTTGCTGTGCAGCTATAGATACTCCAAGATGTCACGTTAACTTTTTCATGCCCTAGGTAATATATTCCACTCGTTAATCTTAAATGTTGAGAATATGTGCCCTATGTCCTGTTTGATTTTTTCTAGTTTTCACTACTAGCCATCAGCTTTTATCTTGGCTTAGTCTGATAAAATATACAGCTTTTGGATATGAGAGATACACTCCCGATATACTGTAGTTAAGTCACCTCATGACTTTCTCTTCAAAAAGCTGCATGCATGAGGGCATTGAAATAAGGGTTGAGTAAGTCTCAAATCATTCTTGTAGCTTTCCACTCTGAACCCTCCCTGGTTTTTAATGCTCTTTCTACAAAATACAAAATAGATATCAGCCCTGGATGCAGTTTTTCAGCTTTGATCTCACCAGAGGCTTCTGCAGAGATAACATCACTTCTTTAATCATACTCAATATGCATTTCTTTATATGGAGCTTTGGTTTAGGTTGGAACTTAAAAGGGCACCTCCTCCTACCTTTGGTCCCTAGTTGCTTGAGTGGGGTTTAGATTATCCAATGAAATATTCTCCTTCTCCACCCCTCTCCTCAGGTCCTTCTTTTATGTTCCATCAGGTTGCATTGGCCTTCTAGGCGTATGCCAGCAGGAAAGCCATTGTGGCCATCCCCTTAATGAGCTTTCTGTCTCACAGGTCTCTGTTCTAGTGGAAGCTGTCATGCTTTAAGTTAAGCTTGGACTTTGGAGCTGTGGCATCACTAAAGCTGCCCGATCAGTCATTATTTAAAAGCATGATAAACTGAAACATGGTTAGAGACACTGTACTATGAGATTTCTATATTATCTTTAATGAATCATATTTAGATATTTACAAATGTTGAGCCAATGTAATCTCACTGTATAGTTTCATGCTCATCAGCCAATAACTAACTGAGAAAGAAAAATGAGAACAGTTCATCAGAATCTTACACACTTCACTGAGAAAACTAGAGTATTGTTTTTAATTCATGAACAAAGAAATGTGCTTAGAAACAAGTATAAACATTTTGGTCTGATTTTTCTTTACTCCAAACACTGTATATTGGCAGGTATGTTTCTCCTTTACCTTAACTTTTAACCTTTCACATTGGGAAAAAATTCTCTACTGATCTTTAAATAAGCTTTGCACTATATTCTCTACCCTTCGTATCCAGTTGCAGTAATTGTCAGTCAGCTGCAGTTTGCTCTTTCCCATTCAGTCTGCTATAGTTCTGTCTCAACAACACTTTCACACACTGCAGCTCCCCATCATTACCAACTATAATCTTCCAATTCCATTTTGTGGCTTTTAAAATTTGTCATGTTGCTTCATTCTGCTAATGTCACTTAATTCTTTCAGATTTATCTAATCTATAGAAATCCAGGGTCTGTTGTCACCTTCAATTCCTGCTACCAACTGTGCTCTTTTCACTTGGTCCAGAATTTTAAATTACACCAGGGGTTTTATTTTATTTATTTATTAAGATAAGAACTGAGAAAGTATTTCTTTAGCACATCATTTTCAATTGCTAGAAGCACTTATAATCAGTTAAGAGCTTATTGTTTTTTTTAAAGAAAAATGTATTACCCAAGGTGCCGTCCCTGCTGTTAAGGCATGGTGCTAATCAGACAAAGAATATACCAAGCTGTTGCCCCAACAAGGACTATAACGTCAGGGGTATCCAGCTGAATGAGACAACAACTGTCTACCTATAGCTAGACAAAGGAAGCCCCACACTCCAAATCACTTGTTCTTTAAGTCTCCCCAAACCACTGCCTAACTTCAAGTGTAACCCAGCTAGTGACACAAGGACAACTCATTAAAGCATTTTCCTATGATGGATTCACGATGCTCTTATTAATCCTAGTTCGACCTAGTGCTGCACTTCGTGTACAATCAGCCTTTCCCACTTACTGTCTGATTTAGATCTTCTCATGGAGGCAGCATAGCCAGACATCAAATAATTCTTCCTGTACAGGAATCTTATTGCATCAAAGAGGAGAAATGTTATCTCTTCCATCACCACCCACTTCTGGCACTTGGACCCTGAGATTTGGGTGAGGAAAAGGGGTCTGACCAGATTTTCCTCATGCCCACTTATTTCTGTCTACCAAAACAATCCCTTGGAACTATCAGCAGTAGGCTTAAATTTCAGCAACCTTGAACAGCAGCTAAGGTTATGAGCTTCGTTGGATTCTTGTTTTTTACCTCTTACAAAAGAGCAACTGAATCTCCATGTGTTCAAAGACGTAGCACTGAAATAGTTAACAAAGGGCCTAATTCTCCTTTCAAACTGGTATAAATCAGGAGCCATCCCAGTAAAATCAGTAGTGTTCTACCTACATGGACCTAGTATAAAAAAGAGAACCTCATCCTGGTTTGATCATACTACAATGGGCTAACATTATTTTCTTTGAAAGTGCATGCTCCAGTACTGAGGTTGGCATGGTGTGGAGGCACAGCTGCCCAAAATACAGTGCAACAGTGGACACTTCCAGTTTTGCTTTTACCTTACAAGCTGGCATGCCAGTTAATAGAGCATGATGGTTTGTAAGGTGCTGGATAATGCGGCTTTTACACTATATACACAGCTGTCCAGGGCTGTTGTAATGGCAGGTGCAAAATTCTGAGGTGGAAAGATGCTCAAAACCACCAGAAGCCAGGATGGGTATAACTACAGCCACTATGGAGCACTTAGGAAGAGTGAAAAGTGACAAGATAAAGGAGTCAAGGAGGGAGGTAAGGTCAGGGCTGAGGGGAAATAGAGGTGGTACTTGGTGAAGTAGGTTTTAAAGGATTGGGAGAAAACCAAAAATGCTTGTAGCCAGAGGTCAGTGACAGGTTGAGGAGGAAGGTATGGGAGAGGATGGTGGCAAGGGAAGTTAAAGGGCAGAAAGATAGATAAAGTATGGACCTGGTGAATGGGGAAGAGAAGGGGCAACGGGTTCAAGTGTAGATGAAAGAGTACAGGGAGCATTATCCATACTTGTATGAAGGATCAATGAATGCTTTTCTCTTGTCACTCTCCTGTTTTTAATTGATTCTCTTTGTCTTACTGTCATACTTAAAGCCATGTCACGAGATAAGAATTCTGAAGGGCCCAGCCAGTGCCCTCCCCCCCACCCCCATAGGGCCATCCCTATGGGGGGAGAAACGGGGTGACTGTCCCGGGCCCTGTGCTTTGGGGGGGCCCTGTGGAGTGGGGTGGAGCAGCAGCAGCGCAGAGCTGAGCCAAGCTGTGCCAGCCCCCCCCCCCCCCCCCCCCCCCCGCCACCGACGCCAGCATTGCCAGCAGCAGCAGCTTCTTGGGGTCTGGGATCCGAGTGGGGGTGGGGCCCCACATGGGCTAATTTGCCATGCACCCCGAACCCTGCTCAGGTTGCCTCTGCCCAGGGGCCATGGCCCCCTCCCCTGTCAGTCTGCCGCTGTGTTCAGTGCACATAAACCAGTTTGAAAATTGCTGAAACTGGTCTGAGATAAACCTGGTTGAATGTAGTATCAGACTTGACTGATTTGGGTCAAACCAGTTTATGCAATGTCTGTCCCAGACCCCTTCCTGTTTTAGATTAAGCCAGGGTCCCCCTGCATCCCAGATGCTTTGCAACCCTGGGCGGGGCTCTGCTCTCTGCTCTATCCCACCAGGGCTGGCCTCGCCCCTCTGCTCCCTAGCTCGAGCTCTTGCAGAGAGCAAGGTACAGTGGCATCTGCCTGGCTTCCTCTTGCTCCTCCCTACCCTGCTCCCTGCTCAAGCAGGGATTCCCTCCTCCCCTTTGCCTTACACAGACACTTCTCAGCATTACCTAGCATACGACATGCTGGCTATGGTCCATGCTGTGGGAGACAGGACAAAAGCAGACAGGACAGTGTTGGCTCAGGGCTATTTGGAGCTAATCAACGGGTATCTAGTAATGTCCTGGAAAAAGTTGATTAAGAAGAGCTTGAACTAATGAGAGAAGCTTTCGTTTTGTTTGATGGGCTGATAAATGCTAACAACTCCTTGTGTAACTCCCTGCTGTGTAAATAAATGCTCTATTATCAGCAGCTGGGGGGGACTCCATAATAAGAACATCCTGCCAGGGCCTGACCACACCCTGCCCCTTAGCTCAGCACTATAGAAGGGAAAGGAGGGCTGCTCTAGTGCTCCCCAGCTTTTAGCCTGAGCCACTGCAGGCATGTGCTGGCATTTCCTCAGTCTAGAGGGGATGTCTGTATGGTTAAAAATGGGTTCAGCCTAGCCAGGTTAAATTAACCTGCAAAGATTGAATCAATTTAGGCTCAGGCTTTTTGAATGTCTGTCCCTAGCCCTAGGGTGGATAGGTTAGGATGGGGCTAGCTTTGCTATTGCTGTCTGGCTCAGGAGTTTGTGTGCTGAGCTGCTGCTGGGGAGCTTGTGAGTTCAAGTCTGGGTTTAGAGTTGGTGATTGCCCCAGGCAGGGGTCCTTGATGACAGCAGGAAACTTTGTTTACCTTGACACATGGTAAGATGCAATGGGCCTGAGAAGCCATTGGACCAGTACCCAGGCTCTGGGGTTAAAAGCTGCAGGGCTCAGCATTGCACGCTGAAACCCTCTGGGCTTCTAATCTAGATAGACACTCCAATCTAATATCTGGTGCATCCTCAATAAACTATGACTAAATGAGTGTCAGAAGGCTGAATAAGGAGTTATCAATGCAAATGATGAATCAAATCTTTTTTTAGACTACAGATATGTGTTCTTTGGAAACTGAGGGCATTTTTACACAAGCTTCTAGGGTAGCATCTCATATATCAGCATCCCCACACTTTAAAATGGTGGTGGGCTGCTTTAACTGAAGCTCATTGAACAAACTTTAGTTAAAGCACCCCTGACACCATTTTAAAGTGCAGGGGTGCTGATGCACAAGACATTGGAAGCTGCTGGAGCACACTATTTATCACAGTCCAGCAGACTCAATTAATTGAGTCTGCTTCAATGTGCTGTAATTTCAGTATGTCAGAGCAGCCTCCCCACCCATCTACAAGCACCCTGAAAGATTAAGCCCAGAGTTTCAATTGTTATCTGCCTTTTTCCTTTACCTGTCATACTAGACATTACATATCACTCTGTGAACTTGTGCCCTTTTGTGTTTCATAGTAGATGGCTGTGTATGTGCAAGCATATGCCATTTGCCATGAATAAAATCCTCAGGATAAGCTTCATATACCACACAGCACCTATGCCAAATGTTGTATATTTAGCAATGCCTGCAAAAAGAGAGAGAAAAACAGCACATGAGAGAGAGCACATTTTTCCAAAGACTACTAACTGATGTATGGAAATGAAAAAGCATCTGTCTTTGCATAGATACTGGCACACTGTTCTCGCTTACTTTCAAAATCTAAATGAATGAAACAGGATACTTCAGGAAAAGGTTAGACCCAATCTAATTATCTGTTGAAGTCTGTGGGAGTCTTTCCATTTACTTCACTGGGTGCTGGATTATGCCCCAGCTGGGACAGTAGCAAGACAGTCACATCTAATTAAGAAAATATCTACATTTATGAATGCTTTGAAACTGAACTAAAAACCATTAAACTATTCCTGATTTCTGTCTGTAGAGAATTGGCTGTTGTGCTAGTTGTCCCCCCAACACATCTGTCAAAGCCTGACACATCATGTGATGTTAATCACAAGGGTGGTCCTTTCCTACTATCAGATTATTTTATCTCTTTCCACTCCTTTATTTCCTATAACTTTTATCTCATTCCTTATGGAGGAGTGTCTTTCACAATTCCTTTTTGACTCATTGGGAGACTGATTATTGGATCTTAATGGGGGGAGAAATATTTCTCAACAGTCATTTAAATTGCAAATATTTGCACTGAGCAGTAATCAGTTGTTATAAACTTTTACTGTGATGACTCTTCAATCAAAAGGGCCAGACTTAGCATGAAGACAGGTCCAGATAGCACATGTAAATCTGTGGAGCACCCTGGAGATATACTCTCTTAGTCCACTAGAAAATCTGGACCAACATTATAATAATTTATTCAAGCCATTTTGATTATTTGTAACTTTCTGGGTGTGTCTACATGTTCATTAATGTGCTTTAGATAATGCACATTATATCCAGTACTTGCATGCACTTTTATACGTGCTCTGGGGGTGGGAGGAGTGGCACTTTAATTAGAGCGGCTCCAAGAGCCAATCTAATTAAAGTGCTGCAGCTTCTCATGTATTAGCATCCCTATGCTTAAAAATGGCAGCAGGGACACTTGAACTGAAGCTTGTTTGATGAGTTTCATTTCAAGTGCCCCCACCAACATTTTTAAGCATGGGGGCACTGATACATGAGATGCAGGAGGCTGTTGGAGTCTGGTAATTACCACACTCCAGTAAACTCAATTAATCAAGTCTGCTCTGATGCTCTGTAATTACAGCATATCGGAGCAGCCTCCATGCTTGTGTACAGGAACCCTCCACTGTGGGGTACTAGAAAAATGTGCATTAGCCTATTTCAAGATGCATTAGCTAAAGAGCCCTTTTTGTGACACTTTAAAGAGCCTTAAAATAGGCTAATGCGCATTAAAGCACACTTGTAGATGTGCCCTCTGTGTTGCAAGCCACTCCATAAGACAACCCCCAAAGTATTCCTATAAATATTATGCTTTGCAATAGGTATAGGTTGTAGCCATGTTGGTCTAAGGGCATAGGCAAACAAGGTTCTTTGGGTAAATCTGATATCTTCTATTAGACCAATTCAAATAATTGGAAAAACTCTTTGCAAGCTTTCAGGTACAAATATCCTTTGTCAGGCTGAGAAAGCATCTGCAGTTGGTGTGTGCTCTTCATGAATGGAATGAATAGTAAAGAAGCCAGAGGCTGGTATGCATGCGAGAAAGCCAGTCAGTGAAGATGTAAATTGACTTCAACCCCAGTCAGTGGGTGACAGACAGGTGGGAGGAGAGGGGGATGGTAGGGAATGAATGTAGCTGGTAAATAGTGGAAAGGTACCTGGGGAGTCAGATAGATATTAGGCAGATTATAACGTGTCATAAATCCAATGCCTAAATCCATGATTTTTTGTATCCAATAGTTTGATGAAATGAAGTTCGTAGGCTCAACTGTGAAAGGTATTTTGTAAATTCCCTTTGAGGATTAGAACTGAGAGACTGGAGAGTAGTTTTCTTGTGAGAAATGTGCCTCTCTCCCCCAACACTGGTATTTGGATATTCTTGTCTTTTATAGATTTTCAGTGTGCATTCATTCTGGTGTGCAGTTGTTGTTTGGTCTCTCCTACATATTTTCCATCAGGGCTTTTGGTGCATTGGATGAGATATATTACATTTCTGCAGCTGTAAGATACAGGAATGTTGATGGTTCTTTTGCAGGGTATTGTAATTGTGGGGGTGGGGGTGGAGATATGTTGACAGGTTTTGCATTTCTTATTATGACCTGGTCTGGATCCATTCTGTGTGTTTTGGGCTGTAGGAAGCTTGCTTCTGGTGATGAGTTTAGCAAGGTTCGGTGCTTGTTTGAAGGTTAGGATGGGATGCCATGAAGCTTTCACACATGTTGGTAGTTTAATACTAACCAAGGACAGCGTGTTTCTTCATGAAACATTATTCATGAGACATTGATTAAGGAAAAATAGCAATATAAGAATTTGTATGGCATACACTTGAGAGAAAAACAATCTTCTCCTTGGAAGCATTTATCATTTCACACTTTACACTCATTGACTAAAATATTTAAATATATTTATTGTGCAAAAATTCAGCAGCAGTTGTTTTACTATGACCTTCAGAAATAGAAGATCCAACTATAGGAGGCAGCTTAGCTGGACTAACCAAGTCTTCATTTCTTTCCTTCAGCCAATTGTATTTGCTAATTGAGATAGGAGGAACAAAACAAACCAGGCTCTTCTGGCTTTTTTACCTTCTCTCAGGAATGTAGGAATGGAATGGACCTCTGGTGAATTCAATCTCCTGCTACCAGAGACTTGCTATTTCATATACTCCCCTTCTTAAATTGATCAAGCTCCAGCTTAAAGCTAGTTAGTGCTACTCCTACCGGAAGGCTGTTCCAGAACCCAGCTCCTCTGATGGTTAAAAACCACCTTCTCATTTCTGCCTAAATTTATTCACGGTCAGTTTATTCCCCTCTGCTCCTGTACCAACCTTGTCCTTTGATTAAAATTGTTCACTTCTCTCCTTGATGTTTACCCTGCTGTATTTTTAAATTTCAGTCATGTGGCCCTTCAACTTTGGTTTTATTAAGCTAAATAAGTTTCTTGCATGAGTATAAACAACAATGAAATGGGAAGCATTGTGGCTCCTGGAATCCAATGTGCCTTTCTAACTAATTACAAGAGTTGGACCAGGTCCAGGTCAGAAAAGAGAAAACCAGAGATCAGAGAAAACCCAACAGTAATACACAAAATAAGGCCTGACAGAAAATAACTCAGCTTTTTTCAGAATGCCATCTCAAGTTACAGGAATAATGGAATGTTCAATAAAAATGACCAGCAAGAAATTTAAAACTACTTATACATTGTGTAAAAATATTATCAAACTGAGGGGCTCCCTGCCACATAATACATTTGGGCAAAGAACTTTGTAGCCTTCACAAAAGGAGTAGACACCTCCATAGATAAAGAGAATATCTACAAATATCTAAGGCAGGCTAAAAATTGTAAGGGGAAAGATAACAAGCTCTTATGCATTACAATATAACTGAGCCACTAATTAAATGAACTCAGGAAAGTCACAGGTTGTCATATAATACCCATTTCCAAGATTCTTACACCATGTTATGAAGATTCTAGTACTGGTTGCTTTCAGGCAGGATACTAGACTGTTGGTCTGATCCATTTGGCAATACTTGTGTTCCTAAGATCCCCCTTCAGTGGGTTATAAAGTTCAATTCAGAAAAGCTAAAATAAAAATAGGTATTCATTGGCAGTTTGCAAAAGACAGTATAAAAATATCAATGTTGATACCTGAGATGGAGGAGGGCAAAGTAGCCCGTCAATTTAATGAGATTTGCATTGGAACACTCTTACTAGTAGCCTTTTTTATAGCCAGGAAAGAAACTATGATTAGCTCTTTCAATGTTCTCATCAATCTATGAAATCGTTACTTCTTCCAAATATTAAATATTAATATGCTGTTGTGCATGTCACTAAGTACAAATAAATTCCCAAGTGCAGCCATAGATGATACCAGAAACTGATGCAGCCTGTTGGCATAGAGTATCATAAAATGCCTAAGAAAAGTCCAGTACTGAACTATAATAAACCTTCTGGCCACGTCCAGATGAATGCAGGTGTCTGGTATGTGGCACCGTAGACACGTCTGCAGCACCACATACTGCACATTCCGTTGTTCTCTGTGCCACAAGGGAGCAGCTTGGAGGGTTTTTCTGACCCCTGGATATCCAAGGGTCAAAAAACCCCACAGGAAATAAAAGCGGAGCAGAGCAGCACACATAGCAGCAGTATACACTACCCAAGGTGCTGTGCTTCTAGTTGTCCCCAGGGAACCAGACATCCACGCACATCTGGATGCAACCTCTGGGTCATCTGTCCCAGAAAGACTCATTAGAAATTAGAATTAAAAAGACTCATCCTGAGCTCCCTCACTGCTCTTTCTCAAGCAGAGGATAGAATTGTTAATTGGCCTTCCTGGGTATTTGCCAAGGAAGCAGCCTGTTTTAAAATGGGAACTTGTTGACCTTTTCAGGGGTACAAGATCATTTATCTAGCTCTCATTAGGGAAAGGATAGTAAGCTGATGTGCTGTCTGCTGAATAATGTAGCAATGACTTTTCAAACCTCTCTACTCTTTCCAAAATTAGTTCGCAGTTGTAATGTAGGTCTTTTTTGATGCTGTGTTACAGTGGGTGTGTCCAGCCCCTGATTTAAATAATTTAAACATAAAAGAAAGAAAGGATTTAAGTGTCACATTTTCAGAACAGTATTGTAGTCATGTAACTGGATCTAAGGAAAAAATAGGTAAGAATACTGATATTATGTGAGTATAATGAGGCCCCTGCCACATTACTGAGAAAGAGGAGGAAGCCTAGGGCCTGCTAGCCAACCCAGCCCCTTTGAACAGACTTAATGATAAAAGGGATATAAATAAGATGGCCACCCACCAAGGGTGTAAGCAGTGATTGGCAGCCCTGAGGTTAAAGTAGAGAGTCAGGTAACCAGGGAAAGGCTCAAATGCCCAGGGCTTAGCCCAGAAGAGACAGTCTGGCTGTAGGAGCCCCCAGAGGCAGAGCTCCAAAGTAGAGCCAGCTCAGACCACCTGGAGACAAGGACTGCCTGGACCAAGGGCTGTGTACCACAGAAAGGTTGAAGAGACCCTACATTACAAGTAACATGAGATAAGTGCATTGCACGTTTTGTATTAACAATTGGAAAAGGGCAAATATTGTGCCAATCTTTAAGAAAGGGAAGAAGGAGGATCCAAATGACTGCAGACCAGTCAACATCACCTGAGTCCCTGGAAAAATCAGGCAGTAGATCCTCAAGGAATCCATTTCTAAGCACTTGGAGGAGAAGGAGGTGATTAGGAACAGTCAGCATAGAGTCACCGAGGACAAGCCATGCCTGACTGACCTGATTGCTTTCTGTGGTGAGATGACTGGCTCTGTGCAGGGAGAGCAGTGGATGTGATGCATCTTGACTTTAGCAAAGCTTTTGATACAGTATCCCACAGCATTCTTGCAAGCAAGATGAGGAAGTTTGGGTTGGATGAATGGACTGTAAAATGGAGAGAAAGCTGCCTGGATTGTCAGGCTCAATGGGTAGTGATCAATGACTCAAGGTCTAGTTAGCAGCTGGCATCAACTGGAGTACCCCAGGGTTTGGTCCTGAGGCCTGTTTTGCTCAATATATTCATTAGCAATCTGGAAGATGGGATGGATTGCACCCTAAGGAAGTTAATGGATGACACGAAGCTGAAGTGTGTAGTAGATATGCAGGAGGGTAAGGCTAGGATTCAGTGTGACCTAGACAAATTTGAGGATTGGATCAAAAGAAATCTTATGAGGTTCAATAAGGACACATGCAAAGTCCTGCACTTAGGATGGAAGAATCCCATGCGCCACTACCGGTTTGGGGCCCACTGGCTAAACAGCAGCTCTGCAGAAAAGGTCCTGGGGATTACAGTGGACAATAAGCTGGATATGAGTCAACAGTATGTCCTTATTGCCAAGAAGGCTAACAGCATACTGGGCTGGATTAGTAGCAGTGTTGCCAGCAGATCAAGGGAAGTAGTTATTCCCCCTTATTCTGCATTGGTAAGGGCACAACTGCAGTACTGTGTCCAGTTTTTTGCTCCCCGCTACAGAAAGGATGTGAACAAGTAGGAGAGAGTCCAGTGAAGGGCAATAAAAATGGTTTAGGGGATGGGGCACATGACTTATGAGGAGAGGCTTATTTAGTCTGCAGAAGAGAAGACTGAGGGGGGATTTGATAGCAGCCTTTCGCTATCTGAAGGGGGGTTCCAAAGTGGATGGAGCAAGACTGTTCTCAGTGGTGGCAGATGACAGAACGAGGAGCAATGGTTTGAAGTTGCAGCAAGGGAGGTTTAGATTGTATATTGGGAAAAGCTTTCTCACTAGGAGGATGGTGAAGTACTGGAATAGGTGACCTAGAGAGGTGGTGGAATCTCTATCCTTGGGAGTTTTTAAGAGCTGGCTCAGCAAAGCCCTGACTGGAATGATCTAGTTGGTGATGGTCCTGCTTTGAGCTGGGATTTCGACTAGATGACCTCCTGAGGTCCCTTCCCACCCTAATTTTCTTTGATTCTGGGGTGAGAATTAACCCCAATAGAGGAGCTTGCATTTGGCAAGCTTGATGTTTAAGAGTGGACACTCATATTTTGATTACATTTGCACCAGAGGTTGAGGTTGCTGTAAGGGGTGGACTGGAGGCCACTGGGATGCAGCAGAGACACTCAGTTTACAATACTGCTAGGGCACTGGAGCCCTGGTGTGCTGTGTGCAGGCTGTAGCCCAATACTTTGCAACAGGGAGGACTGTGGCATATCAGAGGACTTGGCATATCTGACCGCAGGACCAGGGGGGTGTAAACCCCATGCCTGCAAAGGGGACATAACTAAGGGCTGAGTGGCCCAGAGCCCACAGGAGGCTGAGCTGGAGCTGGGGCATGAGAACCTAGGGTCCTTGTGCAGTGGACCCTGAGCCACAGGACCAAGCTAGAGTAAAAGTGAACTGAAGCTCAGAAAGGCCTGCGTTCAGACAAGAACCCACCCCAAACTCCATATCTGTCTCCTTGGGTAGCTTCCCTATGAACCTATAACATCAAGTTGTGGTAGGCAAAGTAACTATGAGGGGCCAGAGACAGATCCCAGAAATGAGAGTGAGGAGGTTGAAGCCCGGTGGGAAAGAAAGCTGGGAACCTTGTAGCATCAGCCGGGAAGCATCTACATTATAGTGTGAAACATACTTTGCTACATAAATAACAAAACTCCACTGTTTCAGGCTTTCCAGCACCATGTTTGTGCCATCAGGATATGACTTCTCTGATAGCTGACACAATCATGAATTACATACTTCTTAAATACACGGGTGTTTAGATTTACTGCAGTGAGATGTTAGGGCATGATGCTTAGCACTGATACCCGCATAGTCCTTGGTCCTTCCATAGGACCTTCCATAAGAGAGGGATGCAGAAGAGTACCAAGGAGATACCTATGCCCTCTCTTTGCCAAATTGGAGGTATTACCATAAAGCACTCTTCTCCTACTTGCTCCTGTCCACTTGATCCAAATCCCAGGAATGAGGCAATATATCTGCCTCAGTGCTCACCAGTTAGCATGCCTAGGACAAAGCCCTTAAAAGTGTTCTTGAGCATGTGCTCAAGACTTTTCTGAAGCAATTCATTGCCTAGTTTGAGAGATCTATCTCACTCTGAGGAAAGTGAGTGAATGGAGAGTACTTCACAGCAAGCACTTTTCAGGTACAGCTCTGAGGCAGTGTAGAAATAGCCAAGGAACCTCAGAGCTGTACCTGAAAAGTGCTGCTGTGAAGTATTCTTCACTCACTCTCCTCAGAGTGAAATAAATCTCTCAAATTAGGCAATGACTTGCCTTAGAAAAGCCTTGAGCACATGCCCAAGAGCACTCTTCTGCGTAATGTCCTCAAAGGTCAAGGACCTTCGCAGCCCTTGTATGTGGATGAGCACCTTGATTGCCCCCTACCCAAGCCAGTCTGTGTACCAACAGGGACACATGATAGAGGAGCAGGCTACACTACCTAATGGGCACCTTGGTAAATCTCATTACATTTGCCTGAGTCACAGTCCTTTCCACATGCTTCTCCTGGAGCAGAGTGACCCAGCACTGGCCCCCATGTAGGTTGGAAGTTAAGTTAATCAGTCTCTACTCAGAGTGTTTGTCTCAGAGACAGAAAGAAAAACAAGGTAAAAGAGCTGTTGTTTAATTAGGCTACAGCTTTATTAACTTAACTTCTCTGGGAATTAACCAGCTATACATCGAACAGTACCCCTTTGACTTCTGCTCAGATGAACTTCTACTGAACCCGATAGACAATGCCCCTTCAAGCCATACTGCCACAGATTGTAATGTCAAAAATTGTGATGCATCAGGAAGAAGACAAAAAGAAAATGTCAGTAGCAAGGTAGCTCCTTCTGTAAATGTGGATATGTCTTTGAGCAATAAAAAACTTGATGCATTGCACAGTTATTCAAGGGATGTGGAGGAATACACAGAGGAGGAATCTCTTGAGTCCTAATGCTCTGAAAGATCCTGCCAAGCACTCAATAATGGCAGATTTTGCCTTTTGGTTATAGAGTGTGGAGAAGTACAAACAAATTGGAGGGATTTTCTTTTGGATAATGATAGAAGAAATCATTATCTGTTTCATCTCTCCCACGTTCATCCAGCATTCATACAGAGACTGGGTAAAATGAAACTGGCTTCTGTCTTCCATTTCCACCTATTCTCTTTATGGCTTCTTCTGCAATTATTTAACTCAGTGGGTTTCAAACTGTGTTCTGTGGAATCCTGGGACTCTGTGATAGGTCATCAGGGGTTCCACAAAGAGGGGGTAATTGCAGAGCAGGCTGGGAGTCAGTGTGCCGTCACTGTGGGGCTGGGTCACCTGGTTCTGCATCAGTCTTTAGGACACAGTAGGGGAAGGAGGTCCATGGCAGAAGAAGTGATATGAAAGGATTCTGGTTTAAGAGCTTTTGCTTTGGACAGTAATATTGTTCAAAACTGAAAAATGTATTGCATATACTAGTGAAACATGAGAATTTAGCATATCATATGAACAGTGATGATGTGCATAAAGGCTAAGAAATTAAACAAAAGAATAGTCATATGAATGATGACAAAGGCAGGATCCATATTAATTCTCTTATAGAACATTGGCATACTGTTTTGAAAAAAGGCTTTTGGTTTGATCAGGCTACATGGAATAGAAAATATTCCCTATGAGGTTCATCAGTCAAGCCATTCGTCCCTCAATTTGAGAATTTTGATATTTGTGGAGTTGAAAAAAATATGTCCAACAAATTACCTCAAAGAAAATTCAGGATTGGTTGCCTGAGCAAAAAAAATTCAAAACAAGATCATTCTGATTTTTGTGAACATGATTAAGAATTAAATTATTTCTGCTTTGAAGGTAGCTGAGGATTATCTACTTATATTTTACTGTACTCAAGATATTAGTAAACAAGAGCACATGACAATGATTCTTAGATTTCCTTCTGCAGCAAAAGCAGCTTAGGTGAGAAGACATCTCTCCAAACAACATTTTGTTGTATTTTTGAATGTGTGACAGATTCTACTATCAATTGAATAACAGAAGTTCTCTTGAACACTTAAAAAAGATGTGAATCTGACTTTGTGATTTAACGCATCTGTGAAAATGCAACAAATATGAAAGGTGAACAGCAGACTTCAGAAGAAACAACAGCTTTTTGTCCCATACAACCCACCTTATTTTAACCTCAGTCAATTATATCACTAATTGCTGCATTGAAGGCATGGTATGTTTTCATGGTTCAAAATGTTTATCCCTTTTTGTAGCCTTGTCATAAGCCTGGGATGTAACATGCCAATGTGTGATCAACTCGTTTGGAAAAACCCTTCAGTGAATAAGATGGAAAAGCCAAATTGATATGATTGTGATATACCAATTTCCTGAAGTCTACAAGCTGTTTGTTTCTGCAGACTCTACATGACCCAAAACTCAAAGTGATTCCAAATTGCTTGCTCCCAAAATCTTCAACTAGACATTCCTGTACAGTCTGGTACTCTGGCATGATATACTATGATGTCAACATCACAAGTAAAATGCTTCAAGAAGTTGAAGTGGATACTGAACAAGCCATGCATCAGCTGCAAAGACTTAAAGGATTTCTCAGTAAACTACCATCCAGATAAAAGCAGTGAGTTAAACATACAACCCGTGGAACCTTATGTTCCGTCATTTGGATTTTGGACCAATGGATCCAGTCTGGCTTGTGGACTGGACCCAGTACCATGGGTCCGGCCTACAAGCTTTCAACTCAGTGTGTGCGCTGCATAGGGTGTGCCACCAGACCTCTCCTCTGCTCCGGTTCCAGCATGCACAGACAGCCTGGAGCCCAATCTGGACCATCCCCAGAGCCAGCATGCAGGACCAGTCCAGTGTAGCACTGCCTGCAGCACAATCCCCACGGTGGCACTGGCAAGCATTAGACACAGCACAGGGAGCTGGCATGGGGTGCACATTGTGTATAGCACCCCACCAGACCACCCCTATGTGCTGGCTTTGGTACAGCTCAATCCAGCCCACAGACCAGCCCAGTTACCCTCATCTAGGTTGTGGAGATGAATGAGTTTAACATCCCTGAGATAAGAGATTCACAATTGTCCTGTCCCATGTTAGGGATCTAGCTAACAAGCTACAAAATCAACTTATTTTTCTACAAGAAAAACAATTTAGAATATGAGCCATAAAGGAATGCTCGATTAAAAGGCCAGACCAGAGATGAACTCTTAAGTAATACAGAACAAAATATAAATGGCTTTTTTTCTATTACTGGCTGGAATTTGTCAGTTCCTCAGTCTGAGGGAATCCAGATCCCTTTGAAATAAAGTCTTTCTTCCTGAATGAGTGCTTTGGAGCCCTTCAGAATGCGTACCCAGGAGATAGGAAATCTGTGTTCAATACGCTCTTCTGCCAAAGAGGTTTCATACCCACAGCTTCTATGTGGGCTGATAACATGTTTACATGCCAGCCACTGGCTCAAAACCACCCCCCAGAAGTAACGCTTGGTGAAGAGATAAGAACTTAGAATTCCCACCTACTAATTTAACATGGAAGCCACTGCGCTACAAAATCAGACTCCCTCTTATGCTCTTTTCCTACTTCCCTGAATCTTGCCTTCCTGTCTGTATAGTGGAATAGCTTCAAGGAGAGGGCTGATGAATGTGCCTACCTGTCCTAGTTCATAGTTCATTGTTTAGATCACACCCTTATGGCTAAAGGATGGGGATTTGAAACCCCTCAATCTGAGTAAGACATTGAACTTAGGTTGATGACTTCCTTAAGGTGTATTCTGAGGGTATTCCCCATGTCCCACAAGAGTGGCCCAAGTACCAGCCTATAAACTGGAATGAATCTACATTTTACATCAGTCATCTGCACAGTAGTAAAGCATGGAGAGAAGGGATGAATAGTGGACCTGCCTGGCCTATCCTCAGAGGCAAGTATAAGAAATATCACTCACCTGTCCTCAGCAGATGGGAAGAAAGGGAGGACTAGTTTCACTTCTTGACATGCAGTCAGACATGTGGACTACTGCTGAGTTTTACTTTGGAATTCCTTCTCTTGCTTTCTTCAGTCTTGTATCTGATGAACTGTGTGGCACATGAGAGTTTATACATCTCTGATTCAGTTAGTCTATAAGTACACCTTGCCTTCAATCTCACAGGTAGTCACTGCTACCAGGAAGGGAAAGAGTTATAGCCTTCTCCCTGCCAGTGACGATCATTTGCCCTGGTAGAAGGAAAAACATTATGTCAGTATTTAAGAAAGGGGGAAAAGGAGAATCCAGGGACCTACAGACCAGTCAGCCTCACCTCAGTCACTGAAAAAATCATGGAGCAGGTCCTCAAGGAATCAATTTCTAAGCACTTGGAGGAGAAGAAGGTGACTAGGAAAAATCAGCATCGATTCACCAGGGGCAAGTCATGCCTGTCCAACCTGATTGCCTTCTATGATGAGATGATGGCTCTGTGGATGCCTTGATTTTATCAAGGCTTTTGATACGGTTTCTCACAACATTCTCACAGGCAAGCTAAGGAAGACTGGATGAATGGAGTGTAAGGTGGATAGAAAACTGGCTGGAGCGTTGGAATCAGAGGG
Organism: Alligator sinensis; assembly: GCF_000455745.1. Lineage (NCBI taxonomy): Eukaryota > Metazoa > Chordata > Crocodylia > Alligatoridae > Alligator > Alligator sinensis. The sequence goes on from NW_005841830.1 coordinate 2,771,982, forward strand.
TAGTAATCAATGGCTCAATGTTGAGTTGGCAGCTGCTATCAAGTAGAGTTCCCCAGGGGTTGGTCCTGAGGCTGATTTTGTACGATGTTTTCATCAATGACCTGGAAGATGGCATTGAGGGCACCCTCAGCAAGTTTACAGATGACACCAAGCTGGGGGGAATCATAGATAGGCTGGAGGGTAGGGCTAGGATTCAGAGTGACCTAGTCAAATTGGAGGATTGAGCCAAAAGCAATTTTGTGAGGTTCAGCAAGGACAAGTGAAAAGTCCTACACTTAAGACGGAACAATCCCATGCACTGGTACAGAATGGGGGCCCACTGGATGGGCAGCAGCTCTACAGAAAAGGACCTGGGGTTTACAGTGGACATTAAGCTGAATATGAGCCAACAGTGTGCCCTTGTTGCCAAGCAGGCTAACAGTATAGTGGGCTGCATTGGTAGGTGTGTTGCCAGCGGGTCAAGGAAAGTGATTATTCCCCTCTGTTCAGCACTGGTAAGGCTACATCTGGAATACTGTGTTCATTTTTGGGCGCCCCACTACAGAAATTATGTGGACAAATTGGACAGTCCAGCAGAGGGCAACAAAAATGGTTCAGGGGCTGGGGTACATGAGTTCTGAGGGAACTGGGCTTATTTAGTTTGGAGAAGAGAAGACTGAGAGGGAATTTAATATCATCCTTCAACTGCCTGAAGGGAGCTTTGAAAGAGGACAGAGTTAGACATTTTTGGGCGCCCCACTACAGAAATTATGTGGACAAATTGGACAGTCCAGCAGAGGGCAACAAAAATGGTTCAGGGGCTGGGGTACATGAGTTCTGAGGGAACTGGGCTTATTTAGTTTGGAGAAGAGAAGACTGAGAGGGAATTTAATATCATCCTTCAACTGCCTGAAGGGAGCTTTGAAAGAGGACAGAGTTAGATTGTCCTCAGTGGTGGCAGAAGACAGAACAAGGAGCAATGGTCTCAAGTTCCAGCAAGGGAAGTTTAAGTTAGATACTAGGAAGAATTTTCTCACTAGGAGGTTGGTAAAACACTGGAACAGGTTACCCAGAGAGGTAGTGGAATTTCCATCCTTGGAGGTTTTCAAGACCCAGCTAGACAAAGCTTTAGTTGGGGATGGTCCTGCTTTGAGCAGGGGGTTGGACTAGATGACTTCCTGAGGTCCCTTCCAACCCCAATTTTCTTTGATTCTATGATTCTAAACCCTGATCCCTGCAATAAATTCAAATCAACTTGCATGTCTAACTCTGACATCCAGTTCCTGCCTTCAAAGAAATCCTACAGCACTGACATTCCGTAAAACCTCCCTCTGGGGATGATAGTGACTGTGAGTAGCTGTAAAGCAAAACTAAAAGTCACTACCAAGGCAATTGGACTTTCAATTTTTCCAATTTTATACATTATACTTTCCAATTTTGAAATACTAACTAAAGGATGCACAAGAGCAATCTCACCTATCTATGAGAGGAAAGCTTGACTGTTCTTCAACTTACTGTTGAAGACTATACCTTGCTCAAGCAATCAGTGCTGGAACACATCACCAGGGAAATGAAACCACATGCAGTCCTTCTACAAGACACACATATAGAACATCTGTGGAAGATGAAGCTCTCAGGCTGCAACCTTGCAGACTCTAGCCAGCAGGATCCATGGCCTTGCTACCTTCATCAGAAAGGACCTGCCATCCACTACCAAGGGACATAAGTTCTCACAGCGTGCAATAGAATGGAGGTCAATGACATAATCATCATCAACATATACAAATCACCTTCTGCCATGCTGTCAATCACATTCCTGCCTATAACTATATGACTTTTTATGCAGGAGACTTCAACTGTCAACCTCAAGATTGGGGATACTCCATAAACAGTAGCAATGGAGATAATCTTTGTCTCTGGGCAAGCCTGAATGATAGAACCCTCATCTATGACCAGAAGGAGCCACATACCTTCCACTCTGAATGATGATACATTCAGACACACCTAGATCTTACCTGGTGAAAGGGCAACTTGAGTAAAATACCAATAAGAAAGTACTTGACCAGTTTCCATCATCCCAGCACAGACCCTAACTCATCAGTATTGACAATATGATTTTCAGCCCACACCATCCAGACCAGCTCCAAGATGGAATTTTCGGGCTGACCAACAAGAGAGCAAACCAACTAGAGGAACCATCAGAACCCAGCAATGATCAAGACTACAATACATTTACCAACTGCCTAACTGAAATAGCTAAACTCTGTACCTAGAGATTATACAAGTTATTATGTGCCATTCTGGGATGAACAGCTTTTGAATATCACCAAGCAATGCAATGATCCTGCAACCACAAAAAGAACTATCAAACAGCTGGCTACCACATTGGCAAAAGGAGGCAAAAAGGAGAAATGGCTTATTACTATAGAAAGATTAGATATGATCCACTCAAGCAAACACACATGGTGCATCATTAACTGCCTTCCAGGCAAAGGCACCAAATATGACATTGCCCTGTGTCAGCAAATTCCATTGTGAAATTACTGTGCAACAACAGCAAGTACAATAACCCAAGCAAGTAACACGCACAAATGGTTAGACATCTGACTGGTGACAAACTTAAATTGCCAACCTTCATTTAACCACCCCCATTTCTTACAACAAGTTCAACACAGGTATTAAAGTGATCAAGACTAATAAGGCTGCTGGACCAGATAAAATATTCCCAGAATGTGTTACCAAGCTCGAAACAACAATGAAAAGATGGCTTCAGAAATTCATGTATAAATGTCTAGAAAGTAATAGACTACCAAAAATATGGAGAGAAGCTAGTATCATTGCTATCCTGAAACCCAGTAAGCCATCAGAGGATCCAAAGAGCTACTGACCCATCTCACTACTCTGTGTTACATACAAATTCATGGAGCTCTTAATCCTGAATAGAATAGAGAACATCATTGACCCCCAACTCCCAAAGTAACAAACTGGCTTTTGGAAAAACTGGTATACCACTGACCAAGTTACATTACTTATATCTGACATAGAAAATGGATCTGAAATGAGGCAGAAAACAGACATGGTCTTTATCAACCTCACAGCTGCCATCAAGACTGTATGGTATCAAGGCCTCAAATGTAAAGTGCACTCGTTGATACCTGACCACAAGCTATGTGCTTTCATCATGAATATGATCTCCAGCAAATCGTTAAAACTCACTACTAGCAAAGGAGAAAAAAGCAGAGTATGAACTCTGAAGAATGGAGCCCCCCAAGGGTCAGTACTAACACCAGTACTTTTCAATGAATATTCCTCAGACTTTCTGCATAGAACATCTGAGTGATACATGTATGCTGATGATGTTGCCCTAACAGCCCAAGGAATAGACATGACAAAACTGGAAAAGACACTGAGTACTGACATGGAACTCATCTCTGACTATCTCCACAAGTGGCGCTTAGAGTTGAGCATCAAGAAATCAGTATCTTCACTCTTACACCTGGATAATTGTCAAGCCACAAGCAAGATGAATATCAGAGTTAGGCAACCACATCCTTCCCCATGAGCATACCTCAGCTTATCTAGGGGTCACATTAGACCATTCCTTCATGTACAGACACTGCATTCAGAAGGTCAGCAGTAAAGTCTCTGCTGCCTCATGGTAGCTGCTTTAAGATATTTAGCTAGCACAATATGGGGTGCCAACTTCAAAGTGCTCAGAACCATTGCACTTGAAAGGTATATGCTCCAGCAGAATATTGTGCTCCTGTATGGTCCAGAAGTTGTCACTAAAAGCTTGACACTGAAACAGTGCACTGAAACTCATAACAGGCAGATTTACTTCCTGTACTCTCGGGCATTAGAGAAAGTGATATAAGAAGACAGACCCTAACATCATTACTGACAATAGAGGCAAGAGATGATGAAGATCACATGCTCCATCAACTGTTAACTGAGGGCTTGAATAGATGGAGGCTTAAGAGGCTTAAAAGTCGTAAACCATTTGTACATGAAGCCCACAAGTTCCTAGAAAAAACTGGGTCTACGGGATCAAACCTATAAGCAGCAATGGAGTGGAACAACTGCTGGGAAAGGTCATAGCTATTCCTACGGTGTTTTTATAGCAACACCAAACAGTTCCGCCATTGGTCACAACCGTGACAGAGAAATGTGAGTCAAGTTGAACAGATTGAGATCTGGCTATGGACCCTTCAAAACAACACTTCACAAGATGAACATCTTGTACAGCCCATGTGAATGCAGTGTCCAACAAACAGTACAGCACTTAATCAAAAGCTTTAATCTTTACAAATGCCCAGACAGGGTAGATGGAATCTGCACATTGAGCGATAATACTAGACAGTTGCTCATAGATTTCAAATTTGATATCTGACGCCATATGAAGAAGAATATTTTTGCCTAATAAATTGGGTCTGGTTGGTCATTTCCTTAGTCAAGGGAAAAAACTTTATCCCCTGTGGAGTATGAAGTTGAAGATAGCCAAGCATTTTGTTCATGCAAAGTTACCTTGTTGGATGCTTCACCTTGCTAATGAGTTCCTATAATCCTCCCAGTTCAGAAACACTGAACAGAGACAACTACTTCTGCACTTTAGTGGTCAGATTAAAAAAAGCCTAAAAGGGATAGTTTTCTATGTTTCTTTTGTTGGCAATACAGCAATTTACTCTGGTATAAACAAGTGTGTAAAATCATCACTCTGTCTGACGATTTGGTTGACAGTGTTTGCTTTTTATTTTAAAGGTTAATCCAATCTTAGCTTCCTTATGATTTACTCAATTTCAGACTGCTTCTGTATTTTAGAAAAAACTTCTGATCTGATCTTTATACACGTATGTATAACAATAAAATCATATAATATCATAATTATGGTTAAGGGATGAGAAAGCTATGTCCTTTCTAGAAGTCACTTGTTGCATTGAGTTAATGTGTTAAACCTTGTTGTTAGTTTAGGGGGGTGGGTCCTGCAGACGTTGTGTAAATCAGAGTAGAATTTGACTGTATCTGCAACTAAGCAACCAGAAGCATTCAGTGGGTTTTCTTTTAGAAAAAAACTCCTCATTCTGTAAAGACTTTTTAAAAAAAGACAATTACGACTGTGGAATTCAGCCATCAGCATCTGAGGAGAAGTAGGTTGCTACAGAGTTGTTTATGTGTATAGTCGATGGCATTCAGGTATAACATAGATTGAAAGAGACACTTATTTCAAGGTAAGATACAGAGAACATATACATTACATGGTAAATATATTGACAAAACTGTCCTGCAGGAAAAATACTCAGTCAATTGGATTATCTACATTCTAACAAGATTACCCACTTATAGGCCTCTAGAGATTTGCTGGTTGAGTAATGAGAGGAGGTCTAGACAGGGCTATGCTCTAACAAAATGTTTTTAGATCTTGTGTCATATGACTTACTAAAAGAAAAATCTTTCTGGCCCTTATCATCATAATGCAATCTCTCAGTGCAATCTATGTTATGTTTTTTAAAGATATACTCTCGTAAAAACAAAGTATATCTATCATGACATCCCCAATTCTGCAGCTCATCATTTTGAAAGGCAGTGGTTCAGCCTGCACAGATATGTCCTCCAAGTTGGACTGACTACTGTCTTATGTGGTCTCTGTCAACAGATAATAATAAGTTATGTTAAGTTTTATAACTTATGTATTTGTATGAAACACAGTATTCAATATAAGATACATACTTTAGCAATCCAGGGAAGCATAACAAACAATCAACTTGTTTATTATTAGCTACTTTTTTAAACCTAGAGATTAAGGGCATTATCACTGAATCCATAACAATGGGAATTCCAGTAGCATATGTATCAAGAAGTTGGGGAGAGGAAGAGATCGACTGTGAAACAGAGCATGTTCCTGGAAGGTGAATGAAGAAGATGTGAAATAGATAGGCAAGCCTGGGGATTGGGTGGGAGTCCCTTGCAGGGGAGGAAACACCTAAACACCTGAATCTTAGGCTGATGCAGGGGATCCAGCCAAGGAGACTGAGAGGTTAGTAGGCAACTAGCTGTTTGAAACAGAGAGCACCTGGAAGTTGCTCCTGTGCGGGCCGGGAGTGCCCCGAGCCCTTTTTCGCGCTGCACGCGGGCTGTGGCCAGCAGCCCGGGCACGCGGGGGCGGAGAGGGAAGGCCTTCACTCTGGAATTAGGCACGGACGCGTATCGGTAGTTTAAAAGATTGTTTACTTACACCGAGATGGCAGTGGTGTAGGCTGGAAAGCTTGATTAAGTTGCAGTTACAGACAGACACAACACAGACAGTCTCGTGGAGGTTGCTAGGCTCCACGGTGCAGAGCTCCGGATGCTCTGGGTGAACAGGCCACCAATGTAGAAATCGTAAATACGTCTTATATTAGTCGCGCTCGAAGATGGGAAGAGGTGGGCGGTGGATCAGGCCACCACGCTCCTCTGGATCTCACACAGGGTTTCTATTACCCTGCCGTGTACCCAGAGTCCCCACGAGATGGATGTGGAGTCCTCTTCGGCTTGGGCGGAAACTGCTCAAGCATCTTATACGGCTACTTTGGCCCCGTGCATTCCTCTTGCAACTCGAGCAATGCACTCTGCAAAAGAAGCTGCAGAAAAGGCGGGAAACTGGTCCCTGCACCAGAGTTTCCTCTTGCTACAGGAAACTCCCATGCAATGCTCTGCAACTTAACGTGGATAATTCTGATGCCAAAGCACACACACACAATCATGCCTTTTGGGTCATGACAGCTCCAAGTTGGAAAGTAGCAGTAAGACTTATTATGTGTCCTATATTATTTCTGTATGCCTGTCTCCAAAACTAACACACATGTCCAAGGCTTTCCTGCCTTATGTATTAAACCTATTTTGGAGTTTTACCTTATACTTTGTCTTGTGATAAGAGTCATTTTGCAGCAGCTGACAGCAGCAAGTATTCTGTTCATATGGGGATGGCAGACCTATCTGCAAACTCAGGAAATGCCAAGAGTTTGTGGGATTCTCCACCACTAAATTGTAAGGTCTGGTCAGTGTGCTGGTGAGAAGAAGATTTGCTAGGAGGAGAGGAGTTCCCCACAGGCAAAATCTGTTCAGAGCCCTAGGGATATGCCACAGGATAATGGGGGGAAGGCCTAAGACTCAGTCACCACTAAGATGCTTCCAGGGTTTATCACAGTATTATAATTCAGTGGCATTGAAGATGATCAAATTATACCACTGCAAAAATGATCTGAGATTAGAATCAGGTTGCAAGAGAAACACCCTTACATTAAGAGGTCCCCTTCTTACACACTCTGCTAACCACTGTGCATACTCTTGGGTGATCTAATATAATAGATAATTCTAGGTACAAAGGTCCTTTGCATTTCCTGAACACAGGAATCAAACTTTGCTATAGGGAGCAATTAGGAAATAAAGCTTTTCATGTCTTCTCTTGAGACCTACAATAACTATACACTAACTGGTGACAGAATATCTGCCTTAACACTTACACTATTAGAACAAATGCTTGGCATGATTTTTCTTTTAACAAGTGACTCTCACATTAACTTTTAAGTGGATGCATACATTTTTAGTCTTATGACTTGATTTACTGCTAAAATCTTAGGTAATTTAGAATTTCACTTTAAAATATTGTAAAGAAGATAACACACACTCTCTTTCAATCTTTTCACCTTTGTTTGGCTCTCTTCAGGAAGTAGCACCATAATAAGAGATATTTTTTAAAATAATAATCTTGTGAATTTAACCTGCTGCATTAATCATTCCTATCAGTTTCGCTATATGTGGTAAGAGTTTTCCAAACTGCATTTTGTAGAGCATCTTAGTAACACGTAACAACTTAGAATTGTTTTTATCTAGTGTGATGTTGTTTTAAAATGAGTTATAACATTTCATAAACGTTCCCCAAATGTCATTCTTGAATATGCGCTGTAATTTTTATTTTCCATGAAATTCAAATGGTTGTGTCCATGAAACCGATAATGCCCCATTCAACCTTATAAGTTTCAACAAGCATCCAGCTGTCACATCTAAGAATTAAACTATGTGCATGTGTAGACTATAAAATGAATATGAGCCAATAATGTCCTCTGGTTGCAAAAAAGGCCAAATACCATACTGGCTGTATTAATAGGAACATCACTTGCAAGTCAAGGGAAGTGATTCTTCTGCTCTGTTTGGCATTGGTGGGGCCTCACCTGGAGTCCTGTGCCCAGTTTTGGGCTCTATACATCAAGAAAGATATGGATAAATTAGAAACAGTCAAGCAGACAGCAACAAAAATAATTTGAGGTCTGGGAAAACTGATTTATGAAGAAAGACTGAAAAACCTGGGATTATTTAGTCTGTAGAAGAGATTGAGAGGGGATTTTTAACAGCCTTCAAATACCTAAAGGATGCTGATAAAACGAATGAAAGTAAACTATTCTTTGTGTCTGTAGGGGACAGGGCAAGGAGCAATGGTCTGAAAATGAAGCAAGGGAAATTTAGGTTGGATATTAAAAAGAATTTTCCCACTTTGAGGGTGGCTAAGTGTTGGAGCAGGCTACCCAGGCTGTGAAATCTCCATCGTTGAAGCTTTTTAAGAGCAGGTTAGACTAACATGAGCTGGGATTGTTTAATCAGATATGATACTGCTTTGAGCTGGGGGTTAGACTAGATGAGCTCCTGATGTGCCTTCCAGTCCTACTTTTCTGTGATGCTATGACTGGAAGTGCTATATGCTTGTGTGTTAATAACCAAATGTAGGGTTTTGTCCTGTTTGGTTCCAGTATTCTCATGAATACCTTTAGGATATTGTTAGCTATTCAAAAACATGTTAACACTTCAGGTTTGTAATAAGCATTAAATGAATGTTCATTATTTTATCCAGTCTCAGTCATGGCTTATTATCATCACTTAATTATTCAAGAATATGAGTATACAAAAAAAATAGTTACGGTACCAAATAAAATACTGCTTTTATTAAGAGAAAAAAAACTAATATGCTCTGGTAAAAGTTACCTTCATTTTCACCTCAGATACTAAACACACAAACAAGTGATTAGCCTGTGCTGAACCCAACTAGCTAGCCCAAGCCAGAATCTATGCAACATGGACTAAATCAGATCCATACATACATACATACATACATACATACATATATATATATATATATATATACATACATTTATGTATATATATAATATATGTATGTATGTATGTATATCTCATAAGTTTTCATGAGCTCAAGACTACTTCATCAGATGCTATGAAAAGACATTAACAGAACAGTGTATAAAATGGAGAGAGTGATTTGAATACAAAAGGCAAAAGGGCAGGGAGGAAGGGGAAGGAGGCCAATACTGGGTGAGGCAAAGAAGCAAGCAATAAACCCATAGGCACAAAGTGGTCACAAAAACTAATCCAGGTAATGAAGTAAGAATTCATAGTTGCTGTATAACCCTTAGTTAACACAATCCAGCCTGTGGATGATTTCTTGTTCGACAATTTCCCATAAGTTAGTTATTAAAGTTATGTTGACTGAGATTAGACATCCTAACATCAGGTAGTCTGCTTAGGAGGAAAGCTGGTGGCATGAAGGTAGATGTGGAGGCTGGTTTCTGATACAGTGTGGTAGTGATGTGGTCAATGCAAACCTTTACTGTAGTGCCTAGGAAAAGAAGTTGCTGGGTAGAGTATTCCAGAGTTAGCCTGATGAAGGGGTGGAAGTTGTTAAATCCTGGTGACATTTTTCTGGAGATTTCTTCCCATGTATCCAAAAAATGAAGAGGTCATTGTTGTGCCTTAAGTATATCAAGTGGAATAGAGTGCAGCTCTGGAGGAAACAGACTTCAACATCTGTCATAAATATGTTGGCATATTGGGCAGCAGGTGGGGGGGGGGGGGCATACATGTGCCTGTGGCAGTGCAATTTATTTGCAGGTATAGGGAGTTGCCAAATCTGAAGTAGTTGTGTGTGAGGACAAAATGGGAGAGTGTAATGAAAACAGAAGCTGTGTCCATGTCAAAGATAATGTTCTTTACATCTTCTAATCCATCCTCGTGAGGGATATTGTGACATCCAGAGAAGCTAACATGGTGTTTGCTGGGAGTTTGTTAATAGAGACCAGTTTCTTTAAGAAATCTGTGGCTAGCATCTTCAGTGGCATATGGGAATAGAATAGAGTTAACAGAGGTAGGAATGTCTTCCATGATGGTGGGAGAGATAAGAGACAATGGGGGATCCTGAGTTGCCAGGTTTGTGGATCTTGGGTAACAAATAAATTGCCTGGCCTGGGTTCCCAGGAGCTGGAAGCAGTATTCCTCTCCTGTGTTTCTAGAGGTAGATCCTTTAAGAGTTTCTCCAGTTCTTCCTGGTCTTGTGCCATGGGGGGTCTTCTGTCAGGAGTTTGTAAAACTCTGTGTTGGGCAGTTGTCTCTTGGCTTTCTATATGTATGCCATTTGGACCATGACAACAGTTTCACCCTCCTTATCAACTTTTTGTATAAGAATATCCAGGTTGTTTCTAAAGTCGAGAATGGCTTTGTGTTGCATAGGACTGAGGTTGTAACATAAGCATTGTTTTTTGGCAACCTAAAAGTGGGCACAGAGACAGAAACAGTTTATCTAGAGGTCCAGGATGCACACCTTAAGGATCTGGACCAGGGATTCCTACAATTACAATACAGCCCCAAAACTGTAGCTACAGTACTCAGATCAACAAAACCAGACGCAGACCTCGCTTCAGCCTGCTACAATGTCAGCTCCAGAGCAGTGACAACAAAATCCCTCTTGTTGTCAGCTACAGACCCCAGCTTGAACACCTAAGACAATCATTAATGACATCCAACCCCTTCTGGAGAAAGACAACCATTTTAGGGTAACCATAGGGGACAAACCTGTCCCAGCTTACAAACAATCCCCAAACATCAAACGGCTTCTCTCAAGCAACTGGCTACCTAACTCCTGGTCTCACTGAGACACCAGGCTTTGCACTGGACCCAGATGCTAGCTGTGCCTCCTCGTTAATACAAACCACAAAGGTCCTTATTGATGGACAAGAGCTGGAGATTGTTGAATCTTTTGCATACCTCAGCAGCTATCTCTCAAAGGCGACTAACATTGATGAAGAGATCCAGTATAGGAGCCAATGTGCCAGCTGTGTCTTTAGAAGACTGTAGCATTGTGTGCTCAAACAAAGCTCCTATTATATATGGCTGTGGTAATCCCAACTCTTCTCTATGGCTATGAAGCTTGGGTGACCTACAGGGACCACCTGAAAACCTGGAACACTTTCACCAGCGCTACTTCCAGAAGATCCTTGGCATAAAGTGAGAGGATCATTACACAAATGCCAGTGTCCTTACCACTGTTAATGCCACCAGCATAGAAGCATTGATTATTCAACATCAGGTGTTGTGAACAGTGCATTGTGTGTGCATGTCTGATGTACATTTACCAAAACGACTACTATACTCCCAACTCATCCAAGGACAAAGAACATGCAGGGGCTGGACAAAACACTTCAAGGGCACCCTCAAGGAGAACATTAAGAAGTGTGGCACTGACATCACAAATTAAGAAAAAACAGCCTGGAACAGAGCTACATGGTGATGCCTTGTGAGAGAAGATACATCCTACTTTGAGGAAAACTGTCTCGCCCTGGAGGCAGAAAAATGACAGAAATGGAAGGAAAGGAGACAAGACTGAGAAATCCACAGTTCAACCCTCCCTTTAACCACCACCTCTGATGTCTGCCAGAGAGTCTGAAGCTTTAGGATCAGCCTTCTTAGCCATCAACAGACTCATCTACAACCCTTTACTTGACCCATGGGAGTGATCCTCCTTGAGGGAACGTCCCTGCCGCTGCCCCCACTACCGACGGACCACATCATCATTGAACTGAATAGTATGGAGTATAACATATGAAGTTCATTCACCTGCAACTCTATCAATGTCATATATGCAATCACCTGAATCTCTGCTGTCTATACTAGGCAGACAGGGTGATCCCTATGCATAAGAATGAATGAACACCAATCTGACATCAGCTGCAGAAAGATGCAAAGACCTGTGCCAGAACACTTTAACCTCCCTGGACACTCCATTGCTGACCTGCGGGGAAATTGCAGAACAAGAAATCATCCACAGACTGGATTGTGTTAATAGTTTAAGCAGCAACTATGCATTCTTATCCCACTACCTGGATGAGCTTTTGTTGCCCCATCGTTCTAATGGGTTGATCACTTGTTCGCTTACCTCTCCCAACACTGTTCCCTACTCCCACCCCACATTTCCTTCCTGCCTTCTGTATTCAAATCAGTTTCCCCATTTTTTACACTGCTCTGTTCATGGCCTTTCACAGCATCTGATGAAGTGAGCTCACTAAAGCTTATGATATATAGTAAGATACAAATCTACCCTGTCTTCTGCCTGACTTCAGACTACCCTGGGTAATTACTAGGGCTGTGTGAAATTTTGCCACCAGTTTCAATTCGTTTCAAGATCGAAATAGCAAAATCGAAACAAAACAGATATTGTCGAAACAGTCTCAAAACAGAATGAGGCAAGTCAAAATGTTTCAAAATTTTTTAAACATTTCGACTTTTGAAGCTGAAGCTGGGCTTGCCTTCAGTGCCTTCAATTGTGTTCAGTGCCTGCAGGGAAA
>NW_005841830.1:2784686-2809567 GCF_000455745.1 Alligator sinensis
GCTTACATTTGTCCATAAAACCTGGACAAATTCCCCACGGTAAAACTGATATCTCATATAACAATCGCTGAATGGGGCAGATGCCTTACATGAGGGATATTAGTCAAACCTTGATAATTACTGCCTTGAGGGGTATTATTCAAACCTTGAGAATCACCAGGGTGGAAGCCTGGTAGTAAGCAAAACCAAAAAGCAGAGTAAAAACGTATCTGTAGCAGAAACCTAGTAAAACTGCACTAATTCCTACAACTATTCTTCAATGATAGTATGTACAGAGTACAAACCCATCACTTTGTAGGTACTACAATGTAACTAGTAATATTTTCAAGCTTATAAATGTAGGTATATAATGCAAGAAGTGAAGCTGCTGTTAACTTTCACAGATAGGTGGTAAGAAGCAGCAAAAAAGTCATTTGGCTTCAGTCTGCCCCTCATTGTCTCAGGGAGCAGGAGAAGATGGGACAAGCATGGACTAAGAGAATATGATCTCAGGTGTAAGGGGGGAAAGTACAATAAAGTTGATTAATATATATTAGACAAGCAGTGAAACAATAATTTATTACAAATATTCAAAATCTGTATAGAATCTAAAATTAGGACCACTCTGCACTTTTCAGAATCTTTGACAGTCTTATTAGAATACTATTTGTTCATGAAATAATAAACAGAACTATTAAAAACTTAATACATTATTTGTAGCTTATGATTCTTTATTTAGAATCAGAGGTGTAACTAGCTATTTTACAGCGCTGGGTAAAGCATGAGTGGGGGCGTATTTTGCTGAGTATGGTGAGCAGGGGATGAGGGAGAAGAGTTTTACTTGCCATGGCACAAGCACCTGTGTCATGAGTTTTGCCTGTCAGCAGCTAGGGGTGCAGGGCCTCAGAACCCCCCTGCACCCATCTCCTTAACAGGCGGGAGGCTTTGTGGCCACAGCAGGGCCTAGCAGGCCTGCAGTTTTCACCCCCTCTGCCCCAAGACAGACAAAGTCCCACTAGCACACATGTCACAAGTTTTGCGTGTCAGCAGCCAGAACTGCAGGGCCTCAGAACCCAGACTCCCCCTGCACCTATCTCCTCGACAGCTGGCAGGCTTCATGGCCTCAGCACATGACCCATGACCCATGTCACAAGTTTTGCTTGTCCGCAGCTTGAGGTACAGCTTCCCACAAACCCCTGCACCTATCTCCTTGAAACTTGGCAGACTTTGTGGCCTTAGCAGGGGCTAGCATGCCTGCAGTTTTGACCCTGCTGTGGCTTAACACATACACAGGACATGAGTTTTGCTTTCAAGATTTTGGGGTGCAGTTTCCCTGAACCCTTTGCACATATATCCTTGAAACTTGGCAGACTTCATGCCTTCAGAAGGGATGAAGTCCCTGCAAGTTTCATCCAAATCAGGCCAGAAATGACAGTTATACGCTGTTTGGACCTTCCCCATTATAACTTATGGGCGAAACGGCGAAATGGCGAAACTGTTGCAAAGAAATGGAACAGAACAGTGGTTTCAAATCTAAACAAAATTCAAAACAGAACACTGTTCTGTCGAAGTGTTAAAACGCAAGTCGAAACAGAATGCTGCCATTTCACAGAGCCCTAGGAATAACTTCTCATATCATGTTCTGCAATATTCCAATTAGGTCTCCACTACCCCAGATGCAAGCATGGTAGAAGTTTGGATTTAGCTCCAGCTCCAAATGTAAAGTTCAATCCCATCTCTTTGTTACACTGATAACATACACATAGATCATTAATATTTAAGGCACCGGGAAAAAAACATCCTGGGTTTATTTTGGAGGGAAGGTGGGCTGTACTTTTGTTTTTCAATGGAAATGAGGATTCATCATTTACTAAAATAGAAACAAATATTGAGGTACTTAACATATTATAATTTTTTTAAATATATTGTTCTATGTCACAGTAATTAGAGAAACAAATACTATCACTGAACTTTCCTTCCACCCAAAGGACAGGTAGTTTAACAATTTTGTGATTGGTAGTTCATATTGTTATTAAATCAGTGGAAAGTATAAATTTGCAAGTGGGATCCTTTCTCCCCTGGAGCCTGAGCTCCATATCTCTGTATATGACTTTCTTCCTTTCATTTTATTTTCCAAAGTCTAAATCTATCCCTGCCATAGGTTCTTCAGTTGCTGAGCTAAAGCACTTTGATGAACTGATATTTCAGCAGAATGCATTTGTGAGACTTTACAAACTGAGACTGAAATTCATCACGGTGCTGAGAGCCAACGCCACAATATCCAATGTATGCACTTAGGATATGATTGCAGAAAGCACTCAGCATTGGCCTTACTCATCTCTCATTGAAGTCAATAGGAATATCACAGTTGATACAAGTAGGAGCAAAATTAGGTTAGCACTGAGCACTTGTGAAACTCCCAGACTTGCTGTGTAACTTAAGTGTGGTTTCCAAAGTATGCCTACCCTTATAACAGAAGGCTCACTTTACCCGAAGTAGTTGCCAAATTTTTCCAGCATTTCTTTTTCTTTCTCAGTTTTCGTTTCGCTCCTGAACCACAGTTAATAACCTCCATTTGTTTTCTCTCCCCTTAGGTTAATATTGAACACTGGTATTAAGTTTTTGCCTGCTGTCCATAAAGTACAATCTTTCCAGAAAGTTTTACTGTAAGTTTTTATTGGCCGCTTTTTAAGCTTCATTTAACTCTATGTGAATATTCTGCTGCTCTAACAAGATCTTGAAGATGTTTTCTCTAGTGCTTTATAATTAGCGTTGCCAATGTATCATAGATTGTAATCTGGTGGACATTGATAACAATTTGTCTTAAATTATTTTGGTGTTCTCTGCATTGTCTCTATACAAAATTATATATGAGGTACTTTACAGATAATTTTTTCCTTTAATTTTGTTTTTAACTGCATGACTAGATGGCTTAAGGGGTCTGATAATAGTCTTTTCCTTCTAGGTCACCAATTTAAATTCAAATCAGGCTGGTGGACACAGAAATTTGTTGGCATCTGGTGACAGTTGTTTGGTTTGTGTGCAGTGACTTCCTAATGTCAGCTGTCAGTCAAGCTTTGTGTGGACTGATGGCCACCTCACCAAACACTCCCCTCTCTACTCCCCTCTCTCCTCCCTATACACACAATACACTTCTCTTTTGGCAGCAAAATATAGAGCTGGAGTAGAGGGTGGTATGCATTATTCCTATAGAAAATTTCAGTTACAATAGGAAAAAAATATTTAGTTAAAATTTTCATTGGAAAGAATTTGTAGTCAAAAATCAGTTTTTTATTTAAAAGCAAGTTTGATTAAACATTTTCAACCAGTACTCACAAAAAAAAGAATCCAAGCAATTCTTGGTTCATTCTTAGAGATGATCAAGAGCAGCAGAATAAGGACACTGGGTTTCAGAAAAGCAGATTTTAACAAACCCAAGGAACTGGTGGCAGGAAAATCTCAGGGAAAAAGGAGTCCAGGGGCATGTCTAAACTAAATGTTTACTACACAGTAGATTAAATAGCTGTGCAGTAAATGTCTCAGTGTCTACACACATGTCTCTATTAGACTGCAGTAAATTAATTTACTCCACAGCAGGCTAGTACTTATAAAAACAAGTACTAGCCTGCTGCAGAGTAAAAAACTTTGCAACAGTGCATGTGTAGATAATGCCCTGGCTGGCTGTGGCACAGAGATGCTTCAGTGAGAGGGCTACCTGCTGGCTGCCTTGTGTCCTAGCCATCCCCTTTGCAGCACACTTGAGCTAGGGGGAGTAGCCCCAGGCTGGCAGGCTGACCCCCAGGATCCTCTGCCAGCCAGGGCTGCTCCAACCTAGCTCAACATGCTGCACTCCTAGGCACATGTACAAATGCTTATTGCTTTGCATTAATTGCATCTAGATGTGCCCCAGGAGAGCTGACTGTACTTTAACAAAGCCCACTTAAAAGCACAGGAGTAACCTATTTTGAAGCAATAGAAGAGTGGAAAGTGAAAAAGAAGACCAGCCTGGCTAGACAGCAGTCTCACCAATGAAATGAAACTCAAAAAACAAATCTTACAAAAAGGCGAAACTGGGTCATGGTACTAGGGGAAAGTGTACAAGTATTGCACAGGCAAGCAGGGAGAAAATTAAGAAGTCTGAGGCACAACTTGAGAAGTAGCTGGCTTGGGACATAAAAGATGTTAAAAAGCGATTCTACACAAATATGTTGAAGTAAAAGGAAGACTAGGGAAACCATAGGTCCATTAAAGAATGCAAAAGACAGTCTAGTTATGGATGATGCAGAGAAGGCTGAAATAGTTAACACCTTCTTTGCTTTGGACTTCACAAATAGCCTAGTGTAGTAGAATAACAGACTAGGAATTTCTTAGAAGCTAGATACTTTCAAGTCAGCATGGCCAGATGGGATGCACCCTAGGTACTGAAGGAACTAACTGAGGTAACTATGGAGCCATTGGCTATCTTCTTTGAGAACTCCTGGTGGTCAGGTGGAGTCCCAGATAACTTGGAAAGAGCAAAAAAAGTGTCCATCTTTAAGAAAGGAAAGAAGAAGGATCCAGGGACCTACAGACTGATCAGCCTAACCTCAATACCTGAAAAGATCATGGAGCAGGTCCTCAAGAAATCCATTTTGAAACACCTAAGGGAGAACAAGGTGATCAGGAACAGCCAGCATGGATTCAAGAAGAGCAAGTCATGTCTGACCAACCTGATTTTCTTCTATGTTAAGGTGACAGGCTCTGTGCATGTGGGAAGAGAAGTGAATATGATATATGATATGATATGATATGATATAATATATCTTGACTAGATACGTAACTGGTTGGATAATCATACTCATCGAATAGTCCTCAATGGCTCAATGTCTAGTTTGGAGGAAGTATCAAATGGGGTTCCCCAGGGAACTGTCCTGGATCCAGTATTTTTTAACACCTTCATTAATGATTTGGATGATGGCAGTGAGTACATGCTTGGCAAATGTCTAGATGACAATAAGTTGGGTAGAGTTGCAGATACTCCAGACGGTAGGGCAAGGATCCAGAATGACCTGAAATGGTCTACAATCATCCATGTGAGATTCAACAAGAACAAATATGATGCTCCTCATTTGTGACAGAATAATTGCATGCACAAATACAAAATGTCTGGCTAGGCATCAGTACTACAGTTACAATAGGCAATAAGCTGAATATAAGCCAATAGTGTGCTCTTGCTGAAAAAAAAGACAACAGCATAGTGGACTGCATTAACAGGAGTGTCACCTGCAAATCAAGGGAAGTGATTCTTTCACTATATTCAGCACTGGTGGGCCTCATCTGGAGTTGTGTGCCCATTTTTGGGCCCCATTCTCCAAGAAGTCTGTGAACAGTTTGTAAAGAGTCCAGTGCAGAGCAACAAAAATGATTAGGGGCCTTGGAGGCAAGACTGATGAGGAAAGGCTGAAAGAATGAGGGTTATTTAATCAGGAGAAGACAAGACTGAGGGGCTTTTGATAACAGTCTTCAAATACCTGAAGGGCAATGCACTAGGCCTTAAGCTGCAGCAGGGGAAATTTAGGTTGGAGATTGGAATTTTCTAATTATGAGAGTGGTTAAGAATCATTGGATAGGCTATCTAAAGAAATTGTGGAATCTCCATTCTTGGAAGTTTTCAAGAAGAGGTTAGACAGAGGCTGGGATGGTCCTGCCTTGAGTAGGGGGCTGGACTAGATAACATTGTGAGGTCCCTTCTAGCCCTACTTTCCTATGATCCTATCAGGCTAAGTTTGAAGTACAGAGGGTTGGGGAAGCTTCCACTGCTTTTGTTTAGATTTAAATTTTGATGAAAAGATTTTAATCTTCAAGACCATTAATCTAACACCTGTCTCTGGCACTTTTACTCAAACATATACACAGTAACATGCCCATACACACAAATTAAAATACAAAACAGGTAGTATGTTTTGTCTAGTATGGAGTTTCTGGAAATGTGCTGTAGTGCTTTGAGAATTTGAACAGCAGATTCAGTACATGTGGAGCCATGAGACCTTTTTCCTACATAACTTTGTTATCATCCTCAGACATAGGTATACTGGATTGCTCTAGCTTAGTGAAGCAACATTATTCTCCTGAGGTGAAATTCCTCCCTTTACAGAAGGCCAGTACAAGGTCTATGCAATAATTAAGTCCCAAAATAGAACTTGGTTCAAAACCTGTCTCCATTAAAATCAGTAGCTAAACTTTGAATGATATTAACTGGGCCAGGATTTCACTCTGTAAGTGGGAACTTATCGGTGTATTAATATATATAAAGGCCTTGTGCTGACCTTTTGCACAGAGATATATTTCACTCTCTAATAATGTTTCTATATGTCCATATGCAAAACTTATGTTGATTTCCATGAGGACTATATTTGAGGCACTTCTTTGTCAGTCAGTCAATGCAGTATTGTAGTCATACTTAGCTTTCACAATATGAGACAATTTGGGACTCGCATTTAATTCCAAGCTTTTCACACAGTTCATTTTATTCACTACCTTCCACCAGAAACAGCATGAAAGCAACCATCCTGTCCATCTAAATTATGAGTAATACTGTTTAACTTCATGGAGTAGTACATATTTTGAGCAAGCAACAGAAATATTTATTAACAACTCTTTGTTATGTATCAATCAAAAAGATACTGTTATGAAACCAGCTGAAATCATTATTAGTCAATTAAGTAGACTCTCAGAGGACCCAGTTCAGAAAAGTAGTCAAGTACATGCCAGACTATAAGCATCTGAGGAATCCCATTGATGTTGTGGGGGTGGGAATTACATGTACTTAATTACCTTGCTGAATCATGACCAAATAAGAGCCCTAAAGTTCTGTATTAGTTGGTAAACCAGTCTTGCAACTCTCTGCTGCAGATTACTTAGATGCTTTTAGTCACCAGGGCCAGATGGGGTGCATCCAAAGGGACCAGCTGAGATAATTTAAGAGCCATTGGCTACCACATTGTGAGAACTCATGGAGTTTGGGTGAGGTCCCAGATGCCTGGAAAGAACCAATATAGCACTCAGCTTTAAGAAGGTACATCCAAAGAACTACAAACCAGTTAGCCTGACCTCTACAGCTGGAAAGATCATGGAGCAGGTCCTCAAGGAAACCATTGTGAAGTACCTTGGGGAGAACAAGTTGATCAAGAACAGCCAGCATGGATTCACCAACAGCAAATCATGCCTAACCAACCTGATTTCCTCTATGATGAAGTGGCAAGCTCTGTGAATGTGGGGAGAATGGTGGATATGATATACCTTGACTTTAGCAAAGGTTTAGCATTGTCTCTCACATTCTCATTAACAAGCTAAGGAAATTTAGACAATATGAAAGTACTGCAAGTTGGATATGTAACTAATTGGATCATCATACTCAGTGGGGAGTGACTGCCTCGGTTGCGGTACTGCAGAGAAGAACCTGGGGTTACAGTAGACCGTAAGCTGAATATGAATCAACAGTGTGCTCCTGTTGCTTTTGTTGCAAAAAAAGCCAACAACATCCTGGGTTGTATTAACAGAAGTGTCACTTGCAAATCAAGGGAAGTGATTCTTCCACTTTATATGGTACTGGTGAGGCCTTACCTGGAGTTCTGTGTCTAGTTTTGGGCCCCATACTTCAAGAAAAATGTGGCCAGTTTGGGAAGAGTCTGTTACAAGGCAAACAAAAAAAAAAACCAAGAGAGGCTTTGGAGGCAAGATTGATGAGGAAAGACTGAAAAAACTAGGGCTATTTAGTCAGAAAAAGAGAAGACTGAGGGGGCAGAATTTCATAACAGTCTTCAAATACCTGAAGGGCCATTTCAGAGAGGCTAGAGATAGGCTTTTCTCTGTGGCTGCAGGGGATGGGACTAGAGGCAATGGCCTCAAGCTTCAGGAGGGCCAATTAGGCTGGAGATTAGGGGGAACTTTATGACTATGAGAGTGGTCAGGCATTGGAACAGGTTACCTAGAGAAGTTGTGGATTCTCCATGCTTGGAAACGTTCAAAAGCAGGTTAGATGGTCATTTGGCTAGGATGGTTTAGCCATGAGCAGGGGCTAGACTAGATGACTTTGTGAGGTTCTGTCCAGCCCTACGTTCCTATGATTCTTACTTAGATGTTCTATTATGGGAGTGTCATTCAAATGGTTAAGACTGTAATATCCTGTCCTTTAAGACATATTTTTTGTTTGATCCTGCTCAGAACAAATGCATGAGAGCAATATATGGAAATGACTGCTGCAATTTCATTCATCAGCAGTGCTAGCACCCTGCAAGCAAATTGTCTTAAGAATTTAAAATGTTGTCTCTCAGGAAGCCTACATGTAAAAGAGCTCCTGAGAGCTAATGCAGATACCCTTTAAAAATTTGGGTTTGCAGCATTGTTTCTCCAGCAAAGGATGAAAGTATCAAAGGCCCAACAAAACCTTTCATTTTTATTGTGCTTTCTTTTTCAGTGATATTCAAGATAATATAAATATTCATAAAATTGAAAGTAATTCCTTCATGGGATTGAGTTCTGAAAGTGTCATTATGTAAGTAGGAAAGTACTTTTTTTCTTATGTCACCTTTGGGATGGGGGCAAGATAACTTTGTTTCCAGTGTTTGGGCCCTATTTTGTGCAATTAATTTGAGGTTGTTGACTTTGACTTTTCTTTCCTGTAATTAAAATCAGCATGGGGCTTTTTATTTCCATGGAGAATTAACTTTTTAAAAAGAAAAATCCTACTGTGAGAGAGACATCTTGTTGTTGCTGTTAAATATTTTTTGCAGCATTTGCAGCTCCACTAGAATACATCTCTAATGAATTGGCAATCCCTGACACAAATACCTTACAAAGTAGGTGGCAGAATATAACAGGTGGATTCATCCAATAGCTGGGAGGAAGCAGTGGTAGGAGGCAACAATGAGAGCTATGAGCTGTGCATGTAGGTTGGAACTGCCCCCAAGAAGTTATCCTTGGATACATACATGCAGGTCAAACAGCATCACAGAGGGATGAGCCTCTCTTCAGTGCTGACTGTAAACTTAGCCCAACAGAGAACCTGATGGATGCTATATCCCATTTTATTTATAATGGTATCTCGCTCATCACTGCTTCCCTGACACAGCCGGTTTCCAGTTATCTTTTCCATTTTTTTCAGCTTCCTTTTTCATTGTTTTCCTGTCACCAGCCTCTTTTCCAATCTCTCCAAAGTGGGAATTAAACCCAGGATCTAGTTGCAAGCCCCATTAATTTTAAGCAGATTTCCAAATGGGCATAGTTCCTAAAAAATACATGCTTCTTTTCTCCTTTCATTACTTTAACATTCAGTAATTTTTCTTCCTGTTCCTCTCCATTCCTGTTCCGTATTTGGAAATCACAGCATAAAGCATATTTAGTAATTACTGATACCAAGGTTAAACGCATCCCATCTACAACAAATGTTCCATGCGATGCAAATTGCACTCTGAGGGATGGCATGACTCATACATACTTACAGTCAGATGCATCATTCAAAAATGTTCATTAATCAGGCAAAATGCAGGGAAATACTGTGAAAATGTGGTTTACTTGTGCATAATGTTAATGCATTGTTATAGGCCCTTTTGCCAAATAGTTTCATGCTGTGGAGTTAAATGACTTTTCATTTGACTTGAACAATCATGTTTTTTAATGAACTACCTTTCTCTGATCCCTTTCTTAGGCATATTGCATTATCTCACTCACTGAACTGGGTCTTTATTTCATCTAGGCCAGTGGCTGGATTGGAAAGTTTACCATTATGACATGTGGTTTGCCTCAAAGACAGGAACCAGGGGCCATCTATATGGGACATATACTACTGCCATTGATTTCAGTGGGGACAGGATCAAACCCTGACTATTTGAAGATACTTTAATAGCAAGAGTAACCTGCAATTATCCCTGCATTTTTCCCCATCATTTACACAACCTTTCATCATGAAAGTCTGACAAAGAT
The DNA here is from genome assembly GCF_000455745.1 of Alligator sinensis. Taxonomy (NCBI): domain Eukaryota; kingdom Metazoa; phylum Chordata; order Crocodylia; family Alligatoridae; genus Alligator; species Alligator sinensis. Next base: position 2,794,626 of record NW_005841830.1, read on the forward strand.
ATATGAACTTCCTCGAAAGTAAAATAAAGTCAGGGATTTCCCCACGGCCGCACAAATTAAATATCCAGGTGCAAACAAGAACCTCATGATTTAACCTAAAGTTAAACCTTCTTTTGTTAATGGAATAAAAAAATATACGTATTTTTTCTCAGGGGATTGCAAGGCCCAGTCGTGATGGTCTGACAGTAGTAGATATCACTATATGATCCCTACAGAGCAATCTGGTATCAGCATCTTATAGGGAGATGTAGTTAGCTGTTGTCTGAAGTCAAGTAGAAGGTAGAATTGTACCTTATCGACTAACCAAAGTAGATGTATATAAAGTAAACGTGTATATATGTATATGTATGTATGCAGGTACACACACACACACGTTTACACACACTTGGTTAGGCTAAAAGGTGCAAATCTACCCTGCTTTCTATCAGCATCTTGTTCTGTTAGCATCACATTCAGTGATAGAATGCAGTGACTGAATACTATGACTGGAAAAAAAAAGTGCAGAAACAAATGAACATGAATGATGAAACATAGTAAATACTTCAGGTGGTATAAATAAAGGCATGTCTTTCCTCTTTGTGTCTGTTCACTCATTTATAATAGTGCCTGTGAGTGGAGGGAATGGTAACTGTTTTCCTGATCTGATCTGACACACATTACCGACATTGAGCCATGCACATGTGCTTTTCATGGTCAAAATGGTAATCTTTCCAGCCATGCCCATAATTGATTTTCATGTTGACCTTAGCATGCCATTTTAGACCTCAGAGAAGTGGATCACTTACATGCTCAGCTTTCACTATGAATTATAAGTGAAACGTATAGGTCTCCTGACAGTTTAATTACATAATTCATTTTTATGCTGTCAATCAGGCCTGTCATACTGTACTGGAGTAGGTGAGACTTTTAGAGTAACAATAAAAGGAGATGAAGAACTACATAGCGTAAATAATAACCATAACTGACCAAAATTTAAATTTTTTGGACCATGGAGGGAGGAGGGAAGGGTATTATATATTAATTAGCTAATGCACCACAGTAAATATTCAGAAGGAAACACCACAAGCTTAAACTCCCAGAATTGATACCTGCTGCTTTACTTAAAAGGGAGAGCTTGGGACCATAGGGAGACAAGGAGCAAACAGGGGACTAATCTGTGAAGGCAGAAGGTGCCTAAGGATTTCGGCAGCTAACCTGGCACGTTCCCCACCATTTCTACCCCATACCCTCTCTGGCCCATTTTGTAGCCACTCTGCCAGAGACCTTATCTCTCAGAGGAGAGGAGGCACAGACAGGCTGAACTTTGCAATACTACTATATTATCCAAGATAACTTCAAATTTAAGATGACCTGAAATAATTAGTTTTTATACATGGAAAACGACACACATATTATAATTTTCCATGTATAAAGTCTAATTAGTAGAAGGTTTTCTTAATTTTGCCCCCTCCTACTGCCCTCACTGCTGTGGCAGGGAAAGCAATGGCAGGGTTTGGGGGGGGCAGACCCCTGCCCCTTGCTTTCCTGTTTCTTGCTCCCCTGCCCCTTGTCTACCTCCCCCAGCTGCCACCTACACCTCTGTGCCTGTGCCTGCCCCCCCATTCCCTGACTCCCCCAACCTGCTTCCCCCCCTGAAGTCTGCCTCCTCATCCCTTGCACCCTATGTCTGTTCCTGTCCCCTTCCATTCCCTGCCCACCCCCTGCCCTCAACTACTGCTGCAGCTCTGCTCCTCTGGGGCAGTCTGCAGAAGCAGAACCCCAGCCTGGCCCCTGCTTCCAACAACCCAAGCTCCCTCCTGCAGTTGGGGAGTGGGGGGACAGTGGGTGGAGGCAGTCACAGGTACAGGGGAAGGTGTGGGGGGAAGGTTGTATTTTTCCCCCTGAGTTTCCCCTCTCACTCCTGCCTGACTACTTGCCCCCTCCCCCACCAAACAAACTATTCCAGCCCAGGGCAGGTGGTGGCTTAGCTTCAGCTTCAGCCCAGAGCCCAAAGCCAAAGCCAGAGTTAAACCATCACCTGCCCCAGACTGGTACTCAAATGCAAAGTCCCCTTTTCCATTCCCTAGGTGTTTCTCCATCTCTAAAGTTGTTTACTTCCACCTTTCAGCATTGAATCAGTAGGGACTTTCACAATGTCTGGAAGCAATTGAGACTATTCAAGGAACTCTTTTACCACTTGGTGTCACTGGTGACACGTAGATGGTATACACAGGTGCACGCGCACGCCCTGAGCATGGTGGTGCATCCACTATGAAAAGGCGCCACTTTGGCACCTGCAGGCAGTTGCCACTCGCCACCCCCTTCCAGCGGCGGGCATTCCTATTCTATTTTTCTCTTGTGATAATTAGCACATGCTCTCACTCTGGTGTGAATCTGGAGTGGCCCCATTCACTTTGCTGCAGTTAGCCATGTTTTACCAGCAGACCCTGGTCCATCATGTTTAAGACAAGTTCTCTGATTTTGGAGTCAGATAAGAGTATAACTGCAGTGCTTACGTCCACACTCACCAAACCCCATTCCCTAGTGGTTGACGTCTTACAATAGTTTTCTGGGATACCCAAAGATAACCATGTATGTATCTGACAAAATAGGCTGTCTCCTATGCAAGTTTATGCCTTCCTGAACACATGCAAGTTGGTCTCTAAGGCACCACTCTGCCCTGCCTTTATTTATATATATTACTCATTTGAAAACATCCAGTCTTTTTGCTGTTGAGTCAGAATTTAGGATGCAAATGCAAGAGTGTATGGGCTTGCTTAATCATTTTTTTTAATTGTTTCTGTTGCAGATGGTTAAATAAAAATGGAATTCGGGAAATCCAGAACCATGCATTCAATGGAACCTACTTGGATGAACTGTAACTTCTTATTGTTGGCATTCTATAAAACAATTATTAGGTGGTATTAACGGTTGCAGGCTTATTGAGCTCAGATTGTCTTTATCAACACTGTTGTTATGTTTTACAGAAATCTTAGTGATAATCAAAATCTGGAGAAATTACCAAACGAGGTTTTTCAAGGAGCCATTGGGCCAGTTGTTTTGTAAGTAAGAATTATATGCTGTTTTTCTCATTAGTAATTCTCTATTCAAAGTGGGCTAAGTATGCAAAATTCAAATGTGGATACAAACCTACAAGCTCATCAGGGGAGATCAACAGCAAATAGGCAGAGCCCTTTTCTCCCCAGCAACACCTGGGGTGACAAGGAACAATGGTAATAAGCTGATGGAGAATAGGTTTAGGTTAGATGTCAGAAGGCAATATTTTACAGTTAGGGTGGCCAAAATCTGGAACCAGCTTCCCAGGGAAGTGGTCCTCGCTCCTACCTTGGGCAAATTCAAGAGGAGGTCGGATGATCACCTGTCTGGGGTCTTGTGAACCCAGCATTCATTCCTGCCTGTGGCAGGGGGTCAGGCTAGATGATCTGTTCAGGTGCCTCCTGACCCTAGCTACTATGAAACTATGAAACCTGAATTTCAAACACTCAAAAATGCAGAAGCGGTTAAGTCCAAAGGTTTTAAAGAAGGTGGGACTGATGTAAAATATGGGACTGATTTTATACTTCTGTACAGAGCTTGTGAGTGTTAGAGCCACTGTTTTATAGCCTCTGTCATGTAGTAACTCAAACACACTCTCTGCAAAAGAAGATACTGTTCATTTTTCCGTGCTGCTGTGATACAATCCAAACCTAAGTGGGCAGATCCTCAAGCACTGCTGGTTCTCAAACAGCTACTGAAATCAGTAGAGTTAGGACAGTGTATATTGTATCAACGAGGACCTGCTGCATCTGATGAAATCATAACTTACATTCTGTGCAGTTTCACTGGGCTGTTGTCCTCATACTTTAATCACGGAGGCTGGCATAGATCTCTATCACCATTTGCCAAGGCCCAGGATTAGCATTTGTCTGAGGTTACCTGGAGGTGTGAATGGTCACTTATGCTTCTACTTACAATCTCATGTAACCAGGAACAGAAAGGGGCATGATTATTTTTTCCATGAACTTTTCTCTCTACCCCTGGGTTTCAAATTCAGCATGCATTAATATGGCAAGAGATGAGCCTGACTCACTCAAGTAAATATAAGGGGAACTGCAACTGTGGAAAGCTCTCACTTGAGCGCTGTAATAGGGAGCGCTCTTTTTGCCTTGCGTTAGCTGCCCTTCCCAGAACTGAGGACTATTGCGGCTAGGAAGCCTAAAAAAGAGATTTCTTTAAAAACCCAACTAACTCTGGGTTCTTCTGTCATCCTCATATCTCCACTCTCCAGGCTCTTCCTCCTTGGTATGATACTCAATACAGAGGTAATGTAAAGCACCATGTCATAAGTCCCCTCGCTATTTTTTCTTCTATTTTCAACACTAGATAGTTACTCTTCTGTGTACCCCATCTGTGCTGTTCATTGTTGAAAGAGCCTATTACTGAAGCATCTTTTCATCAGCAACATAACTGATGTTCATATGGGGAAAATGGTTTCTTATAAAGTATTGTTTTCCTAGGCCTGAGCCTTGGATAAGTTAATGCATTGCCTTTGCAAGCTGTAGCTGATACAATCATATTCTGATAGTTTATCAAATTGATTTGGCTATAGTTCAGATTCATTTGATAGTTCAAACTCTAACAGTGAATTATTTGTATCAGAATTTTTCTGTTCCATTGCTAGTGTATCTACCATTCTATAGATGGCAAATTGCCTTTTTATCCTGAGATCATAAAAAGAAGTCTTCTACTCATCTGTCATCATAGTGTACACAAGAAATGTGCTTTCATTTAGGGAAATGATTGACCTACAATAACAACTTTGCTGGGAAAAACAGAGTTGGACAAATCACATTTGTGATGCAGACTTCTGTATTTTATTAGACATAATGGCAAAGTGGTTCAACCCTTTTTAAAGCTGAACCAATATCAGGTTGTCAATTAACGTATTTGTATTTTGTATTTCAGGATATTGAAAAAATACAAGGTTCATAGGTGTATAGATTTTACCCTCAGAAGGAACCATTTTAGAACTACTCTGCGTTCCAATATAGGCTCTGAAATTTCACCCTATAATTTCTGCACCAAGCCTGTATTTTCAGGCTGAATTAGAGCACATCTTTCAGAAGGACGTTCAGTCTTGATTTAAAGACTTCAAGTGATAGAGTGTCGACCACATCCCTAGGCAACTCATTCTAATGATTAATTACCCACCCTGTAAAAATGTGCAGTATATTTCCAGTTCGAGTTTTCCTAGCTTCCTATTTCAGCTCTTTTGTTGTATAATCAATTAAACATCTTTTGTCTGTAGTGGCTAACACTAGCTTTTATTAGATGGAATTCTCACTAGAGCCTCTCAGAGACCTGCCCTGCAACCCCAACCTTAAGGAGACATTTAGCCACAGAAGGTTGTTAGCATCTATTTCAATACCCTCTTCTCATTGAAACATGGGTCAACCAATCACTGTCCTCCTATTCTATTCCGCTCCACCCCTTCTTCTAATTCTTTAAAACTTAACTAAGATTATTGTCTGACAACACTATTTCTTTTCATTAGATTTTGTTGTGCCTAATAAGTCTCCAAGTGATTTGAGGGGGCAGAGGTATAAGGCAGCCCAGACAGATTATTCCTCATTGGCTTCTGACAAACCAACTAAGTCTGTGAAGTGGTCCTCTTGTAATTTCTAGGTAAAGGAGAGTGTTGGGCCGTAACCGTGTAAGGGCAAACACCCCGATGTCCTGCTGACATTCACTGGCCCCTATGGCGGCTGTGCCCCTATGGCTGAGCTGGAGGGGAGTTGACGCCCCTTCTTTTCCCACCTGCCACGACTTTGATGATATAAACGATCTTGAAAAAGGGAGGTGGTGACTGCCTGTCTCCTGCCCAACTCAATCAAAGGAGCCTACACCCCCGCACCCCAAAAAAGCCTGACTCCAGGAGTGTAGAAAGGAACAGCTCGGAGTCAACTTTCTGATTCTTTCTTCTCCTTTATTTTTTTTTTTTATATATATATTTTAAAGGAAAAAAGAGTCCTTGACCTTTGGCCTTCTCAGCCTCAGGGGTCTTCCCAGTCAGGTGCTAGCTCACCTGGGGTTGTTGCCCCAGATTCTTCTCTGATCAACTCTCCCCGCCCGGTTCTCTTCCCCGGGACCTTCAAACCACGCAGCAGGGGCTTAGTTCTCCCATGGCAGGAGATTCCCTCAGACGTCATCAGCCTGGCAGATGCCGTCTTTGCAGCTTGGGGTCTTGCCTTCCCCTCTTCAATTATGAAGGTAGCTGGAGTTGAGTCCCTGCTCCTCTTCCCTGGGGCAGGTACCTGTCTTTTACCCGGAATCCCCGACTGGAGGTGGAAAAAAGAGAAAAAAAACCCATGAAGAACCAAAAGGAATGCCATAGCAGGTAGATTCAGGTGGATCTGCCACCTCTGCCATTCCCAGAGCTATCCCCGGATTCCCCTCCGGTGCTCTGCTTCTTCCACCCTCTGCTTCACTCCTGCGGTGAGGGTGTCACCGCTTCTTCTGCCTCCACCCAGCGGCTTGCCCCTGCCTCTCCTTCTGCGGCTCCTCACCCTGGCTCCTGTGACCCTCCTCTGGGTCCGCCCCCAGCCTCCAGATATAGTCCGCACCACCGATTAGCCCCGATCCACTTCACCTGGCATGAAGGTAAAGCTGTGCTGGTGCAGATTGGGAGTTCCCGCCACAGAGTCAACGTGATTGCGTGGGGTGGTTCACGTTCCTGGCCGGGGATACACCCCTGGTGAGTGCCCTCTGGGCTCTCACATACCTCCCCCCTTAACTCGCCATTAGGTGTACTTACGCCCTGGTGTTTCAGTATGACTGGATCCACATCCGTTGTCCCAGAATCCATTCTATCTTCCTCCTCATGGCATCTTGAAAGGAAATCAGCCACAATGTTAGTTTTTCTGAGCTCGTTCATGATCTTAAAACTAAAAGGCTATAAGGCTAGAGCCCACCGGGTAATGTGGGCATTGTCAGTTTGCTTGATTTTCAGCCACCTCAGGGGTGCGTGATCAGTGACGAGGGTGAACTCCCGCCACAGCAGGTAGTACCAGAAGTACTGAATGCCCTGTTTTATGGCAAGGCACTCATGTTCAATGGTGGTGTACCTTCTTTCTTGGGGATTTAATTTCTGGCTAGCATAGGCTATGGCACGGGAGGCTCCTTTGATCTCCTGGGACAGCACGGCACCCAATGCCCTCTCCGAAGCATCTGTCTATAAGGTCAAAGTTTGGGGTATCTAGCACTGCCTCATGGCAGAGAGCCTTTTTGGTATGTTCGAAGGTGAGTGTGCTCTCAGTGTTCCAAATGAGTGACCCCCCCTTTTTCCTTGTAACAGGTCAGTAAGGGGGGTGGTAGCGTCTGCAAACTTGGGTATGAAGCACCTGTAGTATCCTGCTAACCCCAGGAAGGCCCTCAGCTGCTTACAGTTTTGTGGAGGCTTGAACTAGTGTAGAGCCTTTACTTTGTTGGCCAACGGCTAGACTTGACCTCACCCCAGTAAAAATTCTAAGTATTTGGTCTCCGCTTTGCCCAGGACAGATTTCTTCAGGTTGGCCGTCAGGCCTATTTGGCATAGTTCCTGCAGTACTGCCCTCACCACCCTGAGGTGCTGTTCCCACCCTTGGGTATAGATGACAATATCATCTATATATATGGCCGCATATTGTTGGTGCAGGGCCAATACCCAATCAACCAACCGTTGGAAAGTGGCAACTGCCCCATACAGCCCAAAGGGCATTCTTCTGAACTCATACAAACCCCATGGGGTACCAAATGCTGTTTTTTCCCTGTCTTCTTCTTGCAATGGGACCTGTCAATACCCCTTTGCTAAATCAAGGGTGGAAATGAACCGGGCTTGGCCCACCTTCTCGAGAAGCTAACTGATCTGTGGCATCGGGAAAGCGTCGAACCTGGATATGGCATTCACCTTCCTGAAGTCAATACACAATTGTAAAGACCCATTGGGCTTGGTAACTGCTACAGTGGGGCTTCTCCAGGGGCTCCGTGATTCCTGGATTGTTCTCTATTTCAACATTCTGGCTAACTTGGTGTGGGTGGCCTCATGCTTACAGTGGGGAATCCTCCTCCATTTCTTCCTGACGACTTGTCCTAGGGGAATAACTATGCAATGGGTTATTCCCTGGAAACACCCAGGGTTCTCACTAAAAACATCCCGGAACTCTTTCACGAGGGCCTCAGCCTGGCCCCGTTGTGCCGGATTGAGTTGGGATCTCATAGGGACAACTAGGACCTCGGTCTCCATCCTAGGGTTGAGCTCTCGGCCAAACTCGTCCTCCAGAGGGGAAGGGGCAATCAATAGACCTTCCTGCTCCCTCCATTCTTTCAGTAGGTTAACATGGTAGATCTGTTTCTCCATATGAGATCCTGGCTTAAGGACCTCATAATCTACAGGATCCATTTGCCGGGTTATCACAAAGGGTCCCTGCCAACATTTCATAAGTTTATTTTCGGTGTCGGGAAGCAACGCCATAATCTTTTGGCCTACCCACAAGCCCCTTTCTTGGGTCTTCTTATCATATGCGGCCTTTTGGGACTGCTGGACAGTCCTTAGGTAATCGTGGGTCAGTTCTCCTGCCCTTCATAGACATTGCTGCAAGTTCTCCACATATTTGAAGGAGTTTAATCCACCCTCCTGCCTAGCCTCCCATCCTACTTCGACTAAATCTAGCAAGCTTCTAGGCCGGTGTCCATATACTAGGTCAAACGGGGCACATCCTAACGATGACTAGGGTGCCTCTCGTGCCACAAATAACAATAGGGGAATCATCAGGTCCCACTGGCAGGGTTCTACCTGCACGCACCTCCTCAACATATTCTTCAGGGTTTGATTAAATCTTTCCACCACCGCATTAGTCTGCGGGTGGTAGACCGTGGTGTGAAGGTGTTAAATCTGCAGCATCCTGCAAAGGCCGTGCATGACATTTCATTGGCAATCCACTTCATCAACTCCTCCACCACCCGGGGCCCCATGACTGACTGCATTGGGACCGCTTTGGGGAACCTAGTTGCATAGTCCATGATAACCAGCAGGACTTGGTGGCCAGCTGAACTCTTAGAGAGGGGCCCTGTGATATCCAGTGCAATATGCGAAAAGGGAACCTCAATTATTGGCATGGGCTGTAACAGTGCCCACGCAGGCCAGTTCCCACTCACCATTTGGCATGCTGGGCAAGCACAGCAAAATTTTTCGACCTAGTTGTACATCCCAGCCCAGAAGCACCACCTTGTTAATCTGGCTTCAGTCTTCTGGTGCCCCATGTGACCCCCCACAGCGGATTCCCGTGGGCTAGATTCAAGACAGGAAACCTAAACTGGGTGGGAATCAATAGTTGCACCACCTCTGCCCCCCCCCGAAGGGCTTGACTTTACCTGATACAATAAACCATTCCTAACCTCAAATTGGGGCATGCGAGCGTAGCAAGCCGGATCCACCACCTCGTCCTCCACCTTCACCAATTCCATTTCCCATATTGCCCGCTACTCCCGCTCTTCTTCTTGGGCCTTTCGGAAAGCTTGACTGCTTGTCAGCTGTTCGAGGTCGAGGTCCCTGGTCTCCAGCCAGGCCGACCTCTCCCATGCCGCCATTCTTTGCAACTCCGAGCACTTCATAGGTCTCACGCCAGTCCCAGCCCAGGATCATGGGGCATTTCTTACGTAGTCCCGAACACCGTGACTCGGTAAATCCACCAGGGATAAAAGGTGCTATGCCCATGCATACAGGTTACCTTTACTGGGGTAGCTTTCTGTATATACATGGAGGGGGCTAGTTTACTTTGAATGAACATGTGGGAGCAACCGGTATCAATGATCACCTCCAACCTTTTACCTCCAACCCAAGTGTTGATCGTAGGATGAGATCCGGGGCCGTCCAGTGAGCTCTTTCCAACACTACAGTCCATGATATTGACTCCGGAGGAGCCATCTTGGCCTGGAGACTCATTCAGCTCTGGAAAGGGTGAGTGAGTTGCCCACATGGGGCCCCACAATGGGGAGACACAGTCCCGGGCCATGTGTCCTGATCTTCCACACCAGAAGCAGACCACCCCACTATCCTCAGGCCTCCTGCTCTCCTGGGGTCCTTGGCTCATGGACCTCGTGGGATCATGAGGTCTTGAGGGACCTGTCATTCAGGAGCTTCGTTCTGGAATCCTTTCCCCCCTATGACCTTATCATAGTCCCTAGCTTCTTCCCTGGGCATAGACCCATAGGCTGCCTGAGCCTTCCCAATCAACAAAACCCCAAGGTTCCCTGCCCATCAAGACCTTTCAAGCCCTGTGGCCAGGGCCGCCCATTTGAAGCTCTCCAGGAACACTTTGGGGTCATCATGAATGGTCATCTTCGGAATCCTTAACTCTATGACATTTCGCTGTTGCTATGCCTGCTGCTGAATCCAGTTCTCCTCCAAAGCCAGCTGCTGTGCAGATTGTTGCTGTTGCTGTTGGAGGACCTGCCCAATTAGGTGCGGTGTTTGCTGAACAGGGTTCACGCCCGCCCCCGCTGCCCCCATGGGGACCTCCATCCTCTCTGCTTCTTCTAGGTCATCGTCAGTATTCCTGGCCAATGCACCAAGTTGTTGGGCCATCACCATGTAAGGGCGAACACCCCAACATCCTGCTGACATTCACCAGCCCCTATAGTGGCTGTGCCCCTATGGCTGAGCTGGAAGGGATACAATGCCCCTTCTTTTTCCGCCTGCCATGACTTTGATGATATAAAAGATCTTGAAAAAGGGAGGTGGTGACTGCCTGTCTCCTGCCCAACTCAATCAAAGGGGCTGCCCCGCACCCGAAAGGGGCCCGACTCTGGGAGTGTAGAAAGGAACAGCTCAGAGTCAACTTTCTGATTCCTTCTTCTCCTTTATTTATTTATTTTTTTAATATTTTAAAGTAAAAAAGAGCCCAAGACCTTTGGCCTTCTCAGCCTCAGGGGTCTTCCCAGTTAGGTGCTCACTCGCCTGGGGTCGTTACCCTGGATTCTTCTCTGATCAACTCTCCCCGCCCAGATCTCTTCCCTAGTACCTTCAAACTGCGCAGCAGGGGCTTAATTACTGGCAAGTGCTGCTCCCATGGCAGGGGATTCCCTCAGACATCATCAGCCAGGCAGACGCTGTCTTCACGGCTCGGGGTCTTGCCTGCCCCTCTTCAATTATGAAGGTAGCTGAAGGTGAGTCCCTGCTCCTCTTCCCTTGGGCAGGCACCCATCTTTCATCTGGACTCCTCAACCAGAGGTGGAAGAAAGAGAAAAAAACCCACAAAGAACCAAAAGGAACACCACAGCGGGTAGATTCAGGCAGATCTGCCACCTCTGCCGCTCCCAGAGCTATCCCTGGATTCCCCTCCAGTGCCCTGCTTCTTCCACCCTCCGCTTCACTCCTGCGATGATGGTGTCGCCACTTCTTCTGCCTCCACCTGGCAGCTTGCCCCTGCCTCTCCTTCTGTGGCTCCTCGCCCCGGCTCCTGTGGCCCTCCTCTGGGTCCACCCCCGGCCCCCAGATATAGTCCGTGCCACCGATTAGCCCCGACCCGCTTCATCTGGTGTGGAGGTAAAGCTGTGCTGGTGCAGGTCGGGTGTTCCTGCTGCAGGGTTGACGTGATTGCGTGGGGTTTTTTGCATTCCTGGCTGGGGATACACCCCTGGTGAGTGCCCTCTGGGCTCTCACAGAAAGCACCACCATAGCTATCCACTCTATAGCTAGCCATTTAAATGCAACTGACTTAACACCTGTGAACCACTCACTGTCAATTTCACAAAAACTAAGATACTTTACCAACCCTCCCCCCCCCCCCCCAAACCAATCAGCTGCTCCTCCATAAAGTATAATTAGGGGGAAATCCTTGAAGAATGTTGAACATTTCCCCTACTTGGCAGCCACCTTTCCCCAAAAGTAAACACAGACAGCAGTATTCAACACCTGAATTTCTGCCTTTGGACATCTCTGAAATTGTGTCTTGTGATTATGGCATCAGGCCCCAAACCAAGCTTCTCATCTACTAAGCTGTTGCCATTCTTATCCTCTTATATGGGTGTGAAACATGGACTATGAGAAACACCTAAAAGCTTTGGAACCTCGCCATCAATTATGTCTTCAGAACATCCTCCATATCAACTGGAACAACAGCAAAGCAAATGCTAAAGTTCTGGCTCAAGCAAACACCACAAGCATTGAAGCCATGTTTATACAGTACTAGCTGCATTGGACAAAGGATGCCTAACAATCAGCTCCCAAACAGGTCCTAGACTCCCAAATTACCAATGGTCACTGCTCCAGAGGTGGGCAGAAGAAGAGATTCAAGGATACCTTGAAGGCCAATCTGAAAGAAATGCGATAGTAACATCAATACCTGGGAGACTCAAGCACTGAAATGTCCCTAGTGGCACTGTGATGTACAACAAGGCATCAGTCATTTGGAGCAAATTCATGTCACTGTAAAGGCAGGCAGACAAGAGAGACAAAGGGTAAGATCTGAGACCTGACATCACCAGGATCTACTTCTTCCACCTGATGTGTCTGCAGTTGAACACTGAGATGGGCCTTCTAAGTCACCCACAGACTCACCAATGACTACCTTGTATTGGAAGACTGTCATTCTCATATTGAGGGACTGCTGATGGTTTTCATTTCCATGTTGTTTTCTTCTTTATTTTGGTATTTTAATCTAGTAAGGTTTTTCTAATTTTTCACTGATGATTCTGATCTAGAGAACAGAATCTCAAGAAAGTCTGCACTTCGATGACTCGGTGGACTAACTAATTGAGTCACCGGTGTTTTGTCAGGATTGGTTGTCAAGGGAGCATGTAGTTGCATATCATTTACTGTCTCTGAGATATGGATCATTTAAACAAATACGTTGTTACTACAGGAAGCAACTGCCTCTAACTTGCTTATGTTTATATGCATTAACAACCACAAAAACTAGAAAGTTCTTTAAAAGACCTTACTTGCACCCACAAAGATGCTTAAGTGTTAAGGATCTCATTTTTAGATACACTATAACATTTTTGTCACTTGTAAAACTAGACAGCATTCTTATTCATATTTAGCTCTTGCTTTCAACTCAGGATAACAACTATCTGGGTTCAATGAAGTTTTTCTAGTTAACAAGCCAAATTTTTTTTTTCTACCTTTGTTTGAGACTAGGAAGCCTTGTGAAGTTTATAAATTCATAATTATGCTGTGAAAGCTACAGCATCTGGATTTAACTAGAGGTAACCTGTTGATCAGTAAATTATATTTCTAATAGTAATCCTAAATAGAAACTATTCTATGGACTAAGGGATGGATCCAGGGAAAGTTTTACATTTCTAACTGCCACCTAATTATCACTTCAGATACCTAAAATCCAAGCTTCAGAAACCCCAAAGACCTGCCACTTATTCCTGAGAGAGCTGACCAGTTCAGCATCTGGCCTGTACCTAAGCCGCAGTAGGATTCACCACTGTGAGCTTTCCTGACTACTTTGCCTTCAAGACATAGCATAGTAGGTTTTCTCAGAGCATTGGATCCTACACAAAATAGTGCAGAAAGAGGAGGTGGCTCTTTTTATTCCAGAGACCAATGGTTAGAGTAGTCACCCAGGATGTGTGAGAGACAGGCCAAATTTCTCTTCTGTTTTAAAGAATTTGAATGTAAATCTTTTTCCACCCAGCCCAGGTGAATATCCTTACCACTAGGTAACAGGGTATTTTGAAGTTGGGAATAGGAAATCTCTCAAGCACTCCTTCTTCACCAAGGCACTCCCATTTATTAAATGCCTCTGTTTGCTGCCTCTTTGCTAGCTTTCACTGGTCACTAGCTGTGGCAAGTTATCCCCAGAATGTTGCTGAAATGCAGTGTCATGACAGCCTAACCCCTTTATGGGTCTAGCTTTACATTTTCAGCCATGGAAGCAACATAGGCACAGGAATACATGCATACCCACCATTGCCACCAAAAAATTAGGGTCACTCGCACATCTTAGGTAACTACTTGAGCAAAAGTAGTTGTGTGTGCAGTTGTCTGGTGGATTCATGCAGACTGCTGGTTCTGAGATTACAAGCAGATGTTTCTGTACATGATTTTTTCCAGGTGCATGTACAGCTTTCTTAGAAAACTCAACTCCGAATGTCCATTGTACTCATTGATTGTTTGAAACTATTAGGCAATGCTGAAACCGATCTCCTCAGCAGCTGGTAGCCACCATACCTCATTACTTGGATGTCACAGTAAAAGTTGCTCATATATATTGTGTTGTTTAGGTCAAACATAATATTGCCAGAGTGTAGGTAAGGTATTGAGGAAATGGAAACCATCTGTTTTGAGGGATGGAAAAAATTATGCTTCCACATTCAATTAGTCCATCTATTTTATTAGAACAAGTCATTTTGTTTAACTACGCATAATAGAGAGTAGAGCAGTTTTGTATCCAACACTGGATAGCAACTTACACTGGAGCACTACAAAGAGATCCTCTGCTATTCTTTGCTGATTGGGGAAGGTTCACTTTCCTTTTCTGCCCCCTTCCCGCTGTGCAGCACAAGTCAGAGCTTATTTTTCACATCAGAATATTTGTTCTGTTAAGTGCCAATTTAATTTTCTTTTTAATACATTTGTCATTTCAGCCTCCATTGCTGCCTTTGATAGTCCATTCTGCAGTTTTCCACATAAATAAATGTCTATAATTTTGTCCCTTTCTTAAGTCTGTGCTCTTTTGCTTTTGAACCTGTTATCCTTTGGAAATATTTTGTTATTTTTCACTCCTAGCAATTTAAGGTTTATCATCTCTATCACCCCTTAATCTTTTTTTTTTTTTTTGGCAAATATTAAACCTATTTTTTCTGGAAAATGCAAAAACTAATTTCCCTCACAACTGTAACTGCTATGTGCACCTACACTGGCCAACTTGTGGCTTTCTCCATTTTTAACTGTTCCTCAGTATTGCTCCTGT
>NW_005841830.1:2809598-2813770 GCF_000455745.1 Alligator sinensis
ATATAACAATACTTCAGGTGGGAATTCACCAGCCCTGCGTATAATGTTCTTCATTGATTATTGCATTTGTTTTGTTATTTCTTAAATTCTGCCTCACCTCGAGCTAGCGATTTTAAAGTGCTAATAACTGTTACCTTTACTTGTACAGCAAATTGTTACTTTTTTCTTTTAAATCAAGATATACTACTTGATAGTTGTCTCTAATGAATATTAGCTCAAGTCTCCTGTGGTATTTATCCAGGTCCTTTTGGACTGTCTTTCTCTTCTTTGGCTCTGACAAACTGTCTATGAAATCTATGAAACTCAGTCAGTTTTGCATCATCTGCAGCTATGCACACTTTGATGTTCATTCTTTCCTTCATCCATTGATATATAATTGAAACAAGATTGGTCCAAACACCAGTCTGAGTTTCTTTTCTTGCCATTTTCCTCCCTCTGATTTATATCCATTTATTCCTACGTTTCAACTTTGGTTACTAAGGCAATTTTTTATCCAGTTTAGATTTTCACCATCGATAGTCACTTGCTAATGTTATAAGCAGGACTTTTTGTTCTTTCTTTGTTTTCTTTAATACAGAGCCATGTTGCAAATCCTCTTGAAGCCTGGGTAGCCAGTCTATAGTTTCAGCCTTTTAACTCTCACAGTCACCCTCTCAAGGAAAATTAATCATATTTGTTAAGCATGACTTCTCTGTTCTAAGGCCAGGCCATGACTGTCTTTGACATTTCTTACCTGTCCAAGTCATCTCTCATTTTGTTCCATGTCAGTGATTTTAGACTCTTTCCAATGCAAATGTCAGATTTAAGAAATGAGAGACTACAAACTTATCCCTTGATCCTGTTTTCAGTATGTATATTCAGACAGCTTCTTTCTAGTCTCTCAAGACATTCAGAGGAGTCGAAAATGTCTCTAAATCAAGGCGCGTACAGTGAATTTGCTTTGCACTGAGATTATTATATATCTTCTTAAAGGGATATTTCAAGGACAAGAATCAGTTTCCTGCCCAGCCATGGATTAGAAAATATAAAGAAGCTAAGAGCAAGGTCTACATACAATTTAAAAAAGCTCCCTGCCTTGGAGAAGTTTGTTGCATTGATTGAGGCAAATCTCACCTATCCTAGCCATTGCTGTGCATTCGCAAATTGGAAAAGACAAATGTGAGTAATTTCATTTTTCTTAGCCTTTCTTTGTGATGAACTCAATAATGAAACTTGCTTGTTAACAATACACCAAGGAGATAATGTAGGTATGGGAGGTTTTTCCCCCAACAAAGGATCTACAATACAGGTACGTAAGTGAATACATATTATATGAACATATCAGTGGTTCTCACCTTATTTTAGACCCAAGGCACCTTCCATAACTTTGCTGAACTTGGTAGCACCCCCTGCTGGGACCACTGTTCCAACAGCATCCCTCATTAGTGTTGTGCCCTGGACAAGTGCTGGAGGTGTCAGGAAGGGGGAATTGCTTGTGGCAAGAGCAAGAGAAGAGGAGTGGGAGGCCAGGCAGTCTTACTTGCCACAGCGTGGGTTCACCCAGGGGCTGCAGGCTTACGCTGTGGACCCGGGACAGAGTTCTCTCATCAGCCTTGCTCAGCCTCCTGTTAACCCTCTCACAGGGGCCAGGATCTACAAGTAGATCCCAGCTGTAACCACTTTAATTTGGCTGTCCCTGTGAAAAGGTTAACAGGGGCTGTTACCCCACAGCAGGGGGGAGGGGGAGCCAGGTTGCCTCTGGCCCAGCTCAGCCCATCTGCCCTGCCAAAGTGAACCTGGGTGAGCCTGTGCTGAGCGCAGAGACTTCTCTATCTTCTTCGATCATTCCAGCCCCCCCCACCACTCGCTGCCTCTGTTCCAGTGTGCAATCATTCCAGCACCCCCCACCACTCGCTGCCTCTGTTCCAGTGCCCTCCGCATGATCAGCATCTGCAGCTCATATCCTCATCACCCAGTTATGGCCAGGAAGAACTGTCCTCCATACCTGTTTCCAGGTGGGAAGGTATTGGATAGACCAGGAAGGGCTGTGGAAGGACTCCTACTGCAGCTGCTTCCCAATCCACTCAGCTTGCCCTCTTGGAAACATAGACTTGCTGTAAAGCTTCACCTAAACACAGCGACAGAAGTGGCTCTGTGGCACCCCTGAAAGGGTCTCACAGCACCCCACTCCCTGGCTGAGAACCACTGATATATATGAGTATAAGGCAATATGTTTCTTTATTTGTATGTATAGGTATATATTTGTAAGTATAGGTATATATTTGTATATCTGCTACAGAATCCATATTACATTAATTCAGTGATTAATTAATTCAGTCCTCACCGGTTGTCATAACATCAGTGGAGTTACACAAATTTACATTAGCTGAGCAACCAGCACTCATAGGGACCATTCTTCCACTGGGATTTCACTCAAAAGTGCTCCTCTCCTTGTTAAGCAAGCCTCCTTTGAAGGCCAAGCTCAATAACTATGAGGCATGCTAGGAATAAGGGCACCCACATACACGTACTGAATGTACACTGATGTCGTATGTTTTTGGGCATGCTTTAACTAGCCACATGTATACATGCACTACATCAGTATACGCTGATCATCCTTAAACTGGATCATCTAGTGCAGGGTGTGTATTCTGTGGAGTCCCAACGAAGTCAACTGTGGGGCATTTTCATGCTCTTAAATCAGCTTTCCTTGGTGTTCTGATTTGTCATCAGTAGGATGCAGTGGGACTCCAGATCTCAAGGGTTCTCACTGAGTGTTTTTAGCTCATTAAGTATTCTTAAAATTTTGCACATTAAGTGGTTTAATCAATTTATAAAACTCCTGACATTATGTAATATATAAAGAGTAGGTTGTGTTCAGCATCTGTGCAAACTCTTTATATTGATGCGAGCTGTGCTCCTGCTTAACATCCTTGAATGCATGGGAATTGTTATGTTATACTTGCAGTCTAGGATCCTGTCTTTAAAAGCTGCAGATAGGTAAGGCTTCAACACTTCAAAAAGCCCCTTCAACTAGCCAATAGGTACACCCCAGGGAATCAGACACAGAAAAATTCAAAATTACGTGCTGAGTCCCAGGGGCTGCATGTGGCAGCATGGAGCCAGCCTGGCCTGGCCCTCTGGCCAACACCTCTGAACCAGACCGGGCTGGATCCATGCCAGCATGTGGGACTTGCAGGACTGCAAGCAGGAGCCACATGCCATCAGGCTAGGCAGGCTCCATGCTTCCACATTCAGTTTCTCGCAGGAGTGCTGGAAGTCCCATGTAGAGGCACAGAGCTGGCCCAACCCGATGGCTCCTGGACCAAAAGCCATGAGCCATTGGGCCAGGTGGGCTCTGTGACTCCATGTGAGGCTTCCAGCACTCCAGTGAGAAGCCACATATGGAGCCATGGAGTTGCATGCCATTGGGCCAGGCAGACTCCATGCTTCCACATGTGGCACCCCACTAGTGTGCTGGAAGCCCCATGAAGAAGCATAGAGCTAGCTGGCTTGGCTTGATGGTATGCAGCTCCCACCTGCAGTGCTGCAAGCCCCACATGCTGGCATGAAGCACACCTGGTCTGGGTTGAAGGCGTGTGCCAGTGGGCCAGCCAGGCCAGCTCCATGCCACCATATGCAGCACCCAGGACTCACCTAGAAGACATGTGCTGCCAGGAGGCTCTGCATACCACAGCCATGGGTGCCTTAAGGGCCTGCTGCTGCTGCCACTGGCAGCAGGGGTTGTGCACCATGGGGATGGAGGGGCATGTGGCAGGGGGGCCTACACCTATCCACAAACCACTCCCCAACCCCGCTCCTTCTGCAGGCAAGAACTCCCCTTCCCACTCACCAGCTGTCCAGTTGTGCACCACCACACTCAATGCCTCCACATGGAGCTCCCAGCTAGAGCACCAGGAGCCCTGCGGAGGTGGAGGCACAGAACCCACCCTGGTTAAATTATGAAAAATTTTGCAATTATGCAGTCATGCCGTTTATGTGCAAAACTGCACAGGCACATAATTGCATAATTCCCCACAGTGTAAATAGGGAAGGCAGGAAAAAAGAGTGTGTCTTAATCCCACTTCTTATCAGGAAACCAGGAGCAAGATCCAAAAAAAAAAAGCTTATGTGCCTAAACACAGGGCCAAAAAACCAAATCAATGGCTGGTGAAACCTAAAAGAGCAAAAAA
>NW_005841830.1:2813801-2848424 GCF_000455745.1 Alligator sinensis
AAACAAACTCTGTCAAAAAGTATTTGTTTTAAGCTACTGACAGTTCCAGATTCCAGTCAAGGGAGCTGAGCAGATGAATTCTGAAGATTGCTTATCAGACAGGATATTATTTATTTAGGTGAAAAAAAAGGTTTTGTTTTTAATTAAAGTAGATTTTTATTTAAATAAAATGCATTTTCCTTTGGAAAAATAAACTTGCTTAATTCTTAAAACCTGTGTGAAGGACTGAGTCTATGCAAATAATTTAAATAAAAAATGGTATTATTCAATGTACATTTGCTGCCAACATTTTGAAGAAAGCCAAACCACTGGAATGATTAAATTCACCACTTAAGCACCTAGAAACAAAACGAAACCAGCTTTTGATAATAGTCTCTTTTGTAATCACAGAGAGACTGTTCTCTTCTTATCAGTATATACAATTAGCTCAGCTTAGTGATTAATTAATTCAAAGATGAGAAAACAATGAGGAGCTTGAAAAGCAGGAGGGCTTGCTTTCCTCTTCCAAACTACATAAATTAGATGTAAAAGGATGAGATTCACTAGCTGTAAAATCTTGAAGGCCATGGAATCTAGAAACAACTAGTTCAGTTCCCTCATTACAGGTAATAAGTTCATTGTGTAATCAACCAAAATTTATTACCATTAATACCAAACATGTATTTCTTTTATCCAAAACATTTAGGGTAGCTTTACTTAACTAGTAAAAAAATCTATTTCAGAATAATGCTTTTGTGTGTTTCATTCGATTTTAATCTCCATCAAAATAAAACTTGGCACAAATACTGAGTAAAACTTTAATTTTCTTATGAAGAAGAAATGGATGATTCACCATTTTCTAACTCAATAAAAATAGTAAAAATTAAAAATATAAATTCATGTCTTTAAGTCAATTACTCAAAAAAATGTACAGGTGTACAGCATATCATCCTGCTTAGCAAAAAAGGAGAATAAAGTTATATAAAGCATAAAGGTTACAGAGTATAAATTCTGTATTTATCAACATATTTTAATTAGTAATCCTTTCTATAATAAAATGATAAATACTTTAAAATTACGTGTCAGGAGTATGTCTGATAGCCTGGATGGGACTGCCTGCTGGCTGCCTGAGTGCCCTCAGCTGGCCACCAGTGCTTAGTTGACTACTGTATGTAAGCAGTCCATTGCAGTACATTGAGGACTTGCATCAACCTAGATAGAGCTTCCCCTCTGTCTAGCCCCAGTGCTCCTGATTCCTAGTCTGTTCCATGATCTTTGGCTTCTTCCTGCCTGAACCTTTTCTCAGCCTGCATCCTCTATCTTATTCCTGTCTGCTCCCTCTGCCTTGGCCCTTCAGCTCTGGCCTCCCTGTTTGTGGCCACTGTATCACTATGCCTCCAACCTCCATGTCCTTGTTATTCCTGTGACACTGCAAATGCAAAAACAAAATCATTAAAACCAGAGATGGGATTCGATCCATCCTGTTCTTTAACAAAGATGTAACTGGGAAACATAAGAGCTGCCCTGGACTGGACAGTTTGTAAAATACACACATTTCAAATCAAAAGAGTGGTGACATTGTCTGAATTTAAGCTTTATGGACATTTACAAGAAATTTAGCTAAAACATTAGTCTTCAAATACAATTGATATACCTGATTCCATTTCAAAGCCTATTGCTTAAAGTTGGTCCATGTGCTGTGTGTATTCAGGACAGTACAGTTGTTTTGAAGAATTATTAATGACTTGTAATGTGTGATCAACCTTATTTTGATGACTTCCTGATCAACGACTGCTCTTGATAAGCGGTAGAGAAATTATTATTCATAGTCATGAGAGTCCTGGTGTTACTTGATTTTGTCATATATTATTACAAGACCCATTATTTTCCCTTTCAAGATTAGATAACAGGATATTTCAGATGTTTTGGAAGGATCAACATTATCTATTTGATATCCTAGATAATTTAGTTTATCTAGGATTGGGTCTAGATAAAGGTTGGGCCTTTTGACCTTTACATGAGAACACTTCAAAGACATTTAGGACAAGATCTTTGGCCCCTTTCCAGATGCTTCACTGGCACAACATTAAGCTAACAGTGATTAAGTGGCCTGGGAACTCTGCTTCATTGGAGAAACTTTTAGATGGGGGAAGCTGCTTTCTGTGTTCCTATGTATCTTCCATCCCAGCACCTGAGAAAGCAATATGCATTCTGATGATCCCCACTTCCCAGAGCAGTTGCTTTGGATGGTGGGCAATTAATACAAGTTATAGTTGCTGTGGATGCTGTTCTAAGTTGTATAGAGCATCTGGTAGAGCACACATCATCCCCATAAAGCAATACATGTGAAGAGCATTTAAAGCATCTTAAACTCTGTCTCTCCCTGCCCCTACATGATCCTCATGGATATGTACCACATACCTAAGTCCATAGAGTTGGCCCTAAGATCTCACTGCACCAACCCATAAAAGATAGTGAGCCTAGACGTGTGATTCCACACTTTATTGGAGCACTTTCTCCACTCCGGGAAGTCCTTATCTGACATTGGTCTATTTGGAAGGCAGGGTAAATATGCATCTTTATAGACTAACTAAATTAGATATATAGAGAGAGAGCACAAACTTTTGTGCACCCAAGTTCACTTAATCAGATGCTGCAAAAGAATGTGCGGAAAGCAGAGTATAAGAAGCAGAGAGAAAATAGAATACAAGGGTGCTTGTACACGTGATAGGGGCTTAGTCCTCACTAAACTAAATGGGTTTATTCTATGCCCCCAAACTTGACAAAGTGAGTTTTAATTTGTTCTGTCACTGTGTAATTACAGCTCTTAAATTGAATAAATCTCAGTGCACTATTCACAGTAAATTACTGCAGGAGCTGCCTCATATCAATCCACCCTGCTGATCTCTCTGGTGCTGAATTACAGCAGGGGGCACCGCCAAACTGCTAATCCCTGCTACAGGCCAGTTGGTGATGTATAGCTCACAGATCGCTGACATGTACAGCTGACCAAAACTGTTGTGATTTCATTAATTTAATACATTTAATTAAGTATCATTTCACTAATTTCATTACTTTTTAACACGTATTTTTAAACTGCTGTGCTGCTGCCTGGGGGAAGGCCCTGCCCCTCCTCCCCCCCCCGCCCTGGGAATGAGCCGCTGCCTGCACAGACACCCCTGCCCACCCAGCATTGCCCTGGCCAGGGTGCCTACTTGGGCCATACTGCCTCTGGCTCCCCAGGGGTAACCCTGATTGCCAGTGGCACTGTTGGCCCATAATCCACCCCTTCTTAATGCAAAGAATATAAAACAACTTGGGCGCCTTACTTAGGCACCCGGGAGCAGTTTCATTGCCCGGTAAAAAGCAAATTGTGGCTGCCTGGTCCCAGCACTGCAGGTAGCAAACAGCCCCGGGAAGTGCCCGCCATCTGCATGGACATCCCTCCTTGTCCAGCATGGCCCTGGCCATGCTGCCCCTGGCTCCCCAGTGGCTATTTCAGCCCACAATCTGGCCCTGATTCTTGCAAGCAATTCATAATTGCTTGGGCGCCTAACATGGTTAACTGGGAGTGCTTTCTTTTGCCCTTAACAGCTATGCCAGGCATCAAGGGGTCTTTGCAACAACAGGGAAGGTCATCTCTGGCCCTGTTGGCTGTCTTCTGCTCTCAGCATTTAACATCTCATTGTACTTTAATAGCCCCCTACTCCCAAAGTTCACTGGGAATTCTTCTTTGAGAAACACAGAGCAGCAGTTTTGGGTCAAACAACCGAGAAGCATACACACACCGACCCAACCCAGAGGGCATCCAGCCACCCACCCAAGCCATGGATTCCAGGTGACCAAGGAGCTCAGGTCCAGCAAGGAGGCCTGACTATCACCATCCCCCCATTCTCCACTGCCATCCCCCTCACCCCATTCTTGTGCCTCTTTGCTGTACAACCTTCACCCCTCCTGTACACATTATCACAGTGGTGATGCTACCACCACCCACTGTGGGTCTGCTTTCCCTGCCCCTTACCTCCACCACACCCTCCTCAGCCCCCTTCCCTGCCCCATCAGCTGCAACATCTGGAACAGGAGCCAGAGGCAGAAGTGCAGCTGGTGGTAAGTTTTCCATTGCAGGGAGGGTGGAGCTTGGGCATCTGGTAACAGGGGGAAAGCATGAAAGTATAGGTTAGCATACACTGGAACATGTCAGGCTAATTGCCATCTCTCTCTCCCAATTGCCCTTCAGCTGTGCCTCACTTGACAATGGCCGATGCATCCACCCAGACCCCTGCACAAGGATATTTAGCCACACTGAGTGTATAGGTATTTTCAGAGAAGGCTTGGGGAAATCTCCCTTCGAAAAATCTTTTATATGGGGAGGCGAGGAAAGTGAGTTTGGGAGTATGGGGCAAACCCCCACATCATTTTTCTTTCCCTGCAGAATGACGGTCTGTCACTTTGTCAAGAGGGCTGCCTCAGTTCTTTGGAAGAGGGTTGCCCCTAAACTTCTGGGACTCAGTTTTTTGAGAGGCAGAAGATTTAAAAGAGGACATTTTACATCTTTCATTTTATTTACTGCTTTCCAGTTGTGGGTTAGGGGAGTGGGTATTAGGCAGTGTTTCAGCTTTCACCATTTGTTGTTTTTATTTATTTAAATTTGAATTAAAGGTTTATTTTCCTAACTTTCAGTTTTTTCAATCAATGCATGCAGTGCTTTAGTACTCTGTGTAGCATCAGACTTGTGGTTGGCGGCTGCTGTTTCTGGTGGGGGTCTCCCTTGAAGGGGGTTCTGGTGTGATTTTGATATGGGGTATTTTCAACTATGAGGGGTGCCCCATGGAGTCCATTACCAGCATGCCCCTAAGATGTACATAGTGGCTTCAGGATTAGATAGATGCCCCCATCCCAGCTCGACCCATCCTGGCCCCAAAATGACCCATGCGAACCCCTCAGTCTGGTGCAAAAATGTTGCAAGACTGGTGGGGAATGTCTATGTCACCTGTGCACACTTTGTCTAGGCATTATGGGATTGTGGCTGCTGTTTCTATTAGAGCTTCCTGCAGTTACTTGCAATCTGAACAGCCGGTGCTGGGGTTGTGTTAGGGCATGAGAGGAGATGCTGCCTGAGGGGGAAAGGGGAATGACATTTAGGGGTATGTGAAGCAGGCCCTATTCAATTCAGATTTGGATTTGGCCCGAACCAGGGACAGTGATTCCATTTGTTGATTCGGATCACTGTCCCTGATTCGTTTCAGCCGAATCTGAATCTGAAGATTCGATGCTGATTCGTACATAGACAGAGCTTTAAAAGTTTTTTCTACATACCTTGAGGTACCAGTGCAGCTTGTGAATGCTGCAATGCTGCAGCATCCCACAGGAGTGTTGGGGGGGGCCCCTCCACATACTTGACAGCAAACCCAGAAGTGGACTGGAAGTATTTCCAGCCCACTACCAGGTCTGCCAGAAGGCATGCTGGGGGGACCACAGCGATTGGCCACAAGGGGACCCTGGTTGCCCCCCCCCCCCGACCCAGGAGGCACCACTCACCAAGCCAGAAGGGCACGGGGGAGGGACCCCCCCTCACGCTCCCCAGCAGACCCGGAAGTGGACCAGAAGTGCTTCTGGTCCACTTCAGGGGCTGCTGCCAAGC
The DNA here is from genome assembly GCF_000455745.1 of Alligator sinensis. NCBI lineage: Eukaryota > Metazoa > Chordata > Crocodylia > Alligatoridae > Alligator > Alligator sinensis. The sequence continues at coordinate 2,819,422 of NW_005841830.1, forward strand.
ATGCTGGGGAGTCCCCCATGCTTCTGTGGGATGCTCCATTCACCCCAGCATCGCAGCACTCATGACCCCTGCTACTATGTCAAAAAAACATTTACAGTTGTCTCTATGTCCCAATCTCTGAATCTGTGGCTGCTGGTCAATTTTCTTTGACTAGGTCACCCCAAGACCTTTTGATTGTCTTTGGCTTTACTTAAGCACCATACATCCACAATGGTCTGAAACTGCTCTACATCCAGTTTTGGAATAGGGCAGCATTAACAGTCCTGCTCCATTGCAATTTCTAAACACACCAGGTTCCTCTAACTAGCCTTCCTCCCAAAACTTGGGGTTTTAGGGTTCTTGTCAATACCCCCTGAAATCCATGAAGTGCTCAGCAGTAAAAAGGGGGGCACTGAGCAGAACACTAAATGGACAAACCCCGATTTTTCCCCCCTTCAGACCAAATAGATCCCCAGAACAGTTGAGCAATTGATAGGTGGGACATTGGTGGGGGAGGGTGTGTGCGCGTGAAAAGAGAGCCACCAGCCAAAGACTTTTGGGAGTGATTGGCAGAGGCATTATGATCTAACCTTCTGAACAATGGGGAATGATTTAGGGCAAGCTATGGATGTCACCAGTGTTTCACTAGGAAAGGGCACATGAGCCCCTGCCTGCCATTATCTTCATAGGTATGCATATGTGGACTTTTAGAAAAGGTTCTTTAAACACGTAACTATATATCTACTCTCAGCCTTTGCCAGAAAGCATCTCATGACTCTGGTGACAGCATAGCAAGCCCTATGGTGACTCATTTTGGTCACGAAAAAATACTTGATGGCAACACCAAAGAACAAGTCAAGTCTTCAGGGTATGGAGCAAGAGCCAGATACATCTGTAAACCATGGCCTCAACTATCCCCAAGAAGAACTTAAAGATTTGATCAATATTTGGTCAGAAGAAAAGATTCTGGAGAAGCTGGAAAATAAATAAAATAATGCAGCCATTGCCAAGGAAATGAAGGTGTGTGGACACAACTGGGATTGGACACGGTGCTGCAGCAAGATCAGGGCCCTGAAATGTGCCTTCCATTGAACCAAGGACAAGAACTCTTGTTCTGGGTTAGCATGCACAATTGCCCCATTCTAGCTATCCATCATTCTCGCCGAGGATGGAGGCCAGGTTTGTCTCCATTTGTTTGGGACAATGGGTGTTCAGGAGGGCACACCTGACCAAGAGTCCACATACTGTCCTGCCACTCCTACAGGAAATATGTTGGAGGAGTTAGATGACTGCTCACAAGAGCTGGTGGATGGGAACAGCCAAGAAGCAGTTATCTTGACCATGGAACCACTCTTGCCGATAATTTGGTCACATAACACAGAGGAGGAGGAGGATGTATCAGATACAACAGTGATACTGTTGTCCCCCCCTCCTCCCCCCCAGACTCATGTGACACGGGAGAAGTTCCAGAGACACAAAGATTATGTTGGTGCCAAAGCCGCCGGAGGATCCGCACCCAGGACTTGTAAGTGTCAGGGAAGGAACATTATATTGATTTGTGGGACTGGAGTAGGCACACAATGTTTCACTTCCAGTGGGGTAGACATGCTGTGGGTTTTCTGAAAGTTGCTTAGGTGGGGATTAACCGTTATTTCATTTAGGGAGTGGGGTCCAGATCTTTGACCATGAATACTTTGTTTTCCCATTCCTGTTACCAGCTACTGCACCCAGTGGAAGCTGGAAATGCACACCCAAAGTATGAACAGCAGCTCACACTGGAGCTGAGCAAATGTGTGAATTGCACCGCAGGCAGCAATGCTCCAGACAAATCATGATGGAGGCTTTGGTGGCAGCTGCAGAATCATGAGGGAACACCATGGATGAGTGGTGGGATGAAATCTGGGACGCATTTAGAGAGGCTAAAGAGAGAGGGATGGAAAAGCATGGCCAGCACATATCACAGACAGCACAAAATGCCATGCCAGGCTCAAGGAGAGCCACCACTCAGAGTCAGTGTTTAAAGATGATATCCTTAGGCACATGACCACAGACCCAAATCGTGAGAGGCTTCCCCCCTGGGACCAATCATGTGAGATCCAGTAAGCTTGCCTCTATCTGGGAGGTGACCTTCAGGGACACCAGCATTGTCAGTAAACAAGGGGTGCCCCAAATCTAGCAGGGCCAAGCACAGCACCACTATTCTTTAGGGAAGAAGGGGAGGGTCAGACAGAGTGCATGGCTGGGAAAGAAAAGCATATGGCACATAAGCGATTATTAGTTGGCAATGCTGCTCTTTCTTTACGAGTGGGCATCCCCAGAGCCATCCTTGGTCGGGGCGTGGGGGGCGAATCAGGGTGACTGCTCCAGACCCCATGCTTTGGGTGGCCCCACGGAGCCGGGTGGGAACTGGGCAGAGTGGCTGTGGCTCTGCCTTCACCATGTTAAAGGGGCCTTGCACAGGCTGATTTGCCCCAGGCCCTGCACCCCTATAGTCGTCTCTGGGCATCCCACATTATTTTGGGTCTGCTTAGGTTATTATCAATAAATTAACTGCTTTGGTCTAATAAAAATTAATTTTTCATCTATGTCTGCCTGCTGTAATGGGAAGGGTTATACATGCTCGGTTTGGGGGGATGGATGATTTAACCTAGCCAAACATACCTTGGCTTGCTTCAGACACATTGCAGTAATGAGAGAGGACTGGCATACCTGTGGACTAAGGGTCAGAGGTGTTTCCCCAGAAAGGGGGTACCTCAGTAATTCAGAATATGGCAAGATGGAGTTTGGGTGGAGGGGACAGATCCGCCCCTGGCTTCCTGCACGCCCCTCTGCTGGTCTGTCTGCCAGCACTGGCAGGGTGGGATGGGGCTGCTCTGTACTTTCTTAGCGGCACTGGTGCCCTGTTGATCCATAATATTCCCCTGCTTACTGCAAGGAATAAAAAAGCACGTGGGTGCCTTAAATGCCTGGGAGCAGATGTATTTCCTGCCAGAGAGCAAATTGCACACACCCACTCCCTGAACTGCAGGTAGCAGACAGCCCCAGGAAGCAGCTGCCTCCTGCATGGAGACCCCAGCTTACCCAGCACAGCCATGGCCAGGATTCATGCTTGGGCCATGTTGCCCCTGGCTCCCCAAAGAGGCCTTGATTGCAAGGTGCACCGTTGGCCCATAATCCACCTCTGCTTAGAAGGAATAAAAAAACACTGGCCACCTTTCATAGGTGCCCGAAGCAGTTTCACTTCCCATTAAAAAGCAAATTGCGGCCATCTGGTCACAATGCTTCTAACCTGGGTCATGCAAAGAATTAATAACTGTTTGGCCAGCTAACATGGATGCCTGGGAGTGGCTTCATTTGCCGTTCAAAACAAATGACTGCCACACAGTCCCAGGTATCCTACGCGTGTTGGGCAGGGCCAGGTGTTAGGCACCTGCCGGGGGGGCCATCTCTCTGCCACTCCTACCCACAGCCCCCTCCAAGCTCAACAGTGCTCCTCACTGCTATAATCAACAAATTCTATAACGGCAAGCAATCAGCAGTAATCAGCAAGTTTAATAACAATTAAGCAATAAGAATTCTAACTTTCTGAACTTTATTGCCATTCTCTCCCCCTTGTCCGGGAATGCCTCCTGCCGCGGTGCCCAGATGAGAAGCAGCTGCTGGTGAGACATACCTGCCTGGCAATCTTGCACAGCCACACAGAACAGCTGTTGATGGCACTTAGAATCCTATCTGTCTGGGCATCATTGACAGCCTGCCTATCTGGCCTGTGTTTGCTCACTAGTGGTGTACCAAGCAGAGCTGAAAATCAAGAAATGCAGGAATTAGTGTCTTTTTTTGAGACCTTTATACCCAGTAAATCTTGCAAGCAGATAAGTAGTGCTTAGGCAAAAAATGATCAAAAAGAGGTTGCCTGGGCCGGGGGGTTGTAAGGCTAAGTGGCTGCAAACAACTGCCCATCACAGCCTCCCTGCTGTGCATTGCCCTGCACCTCCCTCCACAGCCCACTAACTCATGGGGTCTTTAAAGCGGTGCCTGACACCAACCCAATTCCTCCCCCACTTCACATCACAGCCTACTCGCTGCTGTCAGTTCAGGTGACAAGTGACTTAAAGAGTCCCCAGATGGCTTCACATATCAGGTGTGGAGGTCAAGGTTGTGGGTCTTTCCTCCTCAAAGGAATCTGTAGGTGCCATTACTAGTACCCTGCTGCTATCTTCCTTGTTTGAGCCAGCTCAAGTGGCAGCCATGGTTGGCAAGATCTCTGGAGCAGAGGATGGCATGGAGATCTCTGTCTATTTAAGGCATTTGAGTATCTCCATTAGTAGATGGAGGTAGCTGCAATGCGACACATCACGCACTGGGGTGCCCTGCCTCTATGCTCTTGCAACATATCTGTGGAAAGCAGCCTGAAGAATCTTGGCCTTGACATGGCACTGGGCCATCATCTTGTTGTGCCCCCACTCAGCAAGTCTGGATACATCAAGGTATATGTGCCAGTTTGCCCACAGGCACCTGCACCACCCTCTTGGTTTCTGTGTAGGACCAAGTGGTCCTAGTCCTATGGGCTCTGGTCTTTTCTCTTCTCTCCCCAATGTCCAACATCTTGGATCAATAAGGGGTACCTGGGGAGCTGTGCCCTCAATTTATAAGTCTTGAGGTAAACGGTTCCAGGGAAGTTCCCTCACCCCAACCCTCTTTTTGATGCGCAAAGTTTGGACACTAGACATGTTGGCGCCATGCTTGCAACTTTGTATCTTATGGGCATACTTGTTCTGCATGTTTTTTTGCAAGTTTTGGCACCAAAAATATCAGCAAAGTGTAGCTAATCAGTGAGCCATGGACTGAACAATAAGGAACTGGCTATTTGGCTGATTATGGCTGCAAGTCCTTTTTTGGGCCACACAACACCATGCCTCTGTGGCACCGGGGTAATCTCCTGGACATCCCTTACCAGAGTTTCCCATCACAAAGCGCAACTTGGCTATGCCAGACTTTCAACTGCCCTCACCCCCTGCCATTGATTAGGTTGGCAGATTTATTCATGTCCATGGTCCTGTGCATTAATCTGACACTGGCACAGAATTAATAACCACTTTGCTGCTTTAAGTAAGCTACCAAGAGCAGTTTCATTTGCCATTTAAAGTAGTATGGGGTTGTCTGATTCTAGGGTTGTAGGTTCTAGCATGCAGGTATCATAACATTTTTTTCTGGCGTGCAGTGTCCTCTGCACTCCACCCGAGCTTTAGTTTTACCAGGGCAGACACTTTTCATAGTGTGTCCTGGTGACTGAGGCTTCAGGTACAAGCCAGACTGGAGGCTTGTGCCTGGCCCAATGCCAGGGAAGGGGCACAGCAGACAGTCGGGGGGTCGGTCAGTCAGTTGGGCAGGGGCTGCCAGGAGCAGTGTCTGGGTCAATGGGTTACAGTGTCTGGGTCACTGAGTTTGGCAAAGGTACTTTTCCTTACCGAGACTCCCCAGAACCCCACCACCAATGGCACCAAGACATTCAGAATATGCCGCTCACTAGCTCCAGCATGACATGCAACACTTGCAGAAAGTTTTTTTGAAGAGCATAGCTTCTGAGACTTTGCCTTTAACTAGCCATGACTGAATTCCACCCCCACCCCCCAACACCATTTATTTCCTCAGTGCTTTAACAGAAACCTGGCAAGTGCATGACCCCTTTATGAGTAGTGAGTCAGTTCTGTCAGCATTCATTTCCTCACCAGCTATGTCAGGGATAAATTAAGATCAGATTAGGATGGCATTAGGAGGCAAGATATTTCTTGGGCCCCCTGCCTGGCCTGCCTGCACCACCCTGGCTCCTGATTCCCACCAACACGGCACGCAGACAGGCATGACAATGTTTACAACTTTATTTAGCATCCCCAGTTGTCCTGCACCAGTTCTCCTCACACCAGTTGTCCTGCAGCCCCGCATACCCCAAACCCAGGTGCTGAGGGCTGTGTAGCAGTGGAGCAGAGCAGTTATCCTGCAGGGGCAGGGAGGGGCCAGAAGGGTTTGGAGCAGTGACAGCAGGTACATGTGGCTAGCACCCAGTGGCCCGCCAGCCCCAGGTGGGCACCCTGGGCAGAGCGATGCTGGGCAAGAAGGGATGTCCATGCAGGCAGCAGCTGCTTCCCAAGGTTATCTGCTGCCTGCAGTCCTTGAAGCAGGCAGCTGAAATTTGCTTCTTAGCAGGAAATGAAACCACTCCCTAGTGCCTAAGTAAAGTGCCTAAGCAGATTTTTATTCCTTTCATTAAGCAGGGGTAGATGATGGGCTGACAGGGCCACTTGCAACCAGCCCTGCCCCCCTTCCTCCCCCCACCTCCTGGGAGCCAGGGACAACATGGCCCAGGCAGGCACCCTGGCCAGGGCCATGCTGGCGGGGCAGGGGTGTCTGCATAGGTGAGCAAAAGATTGATTCATGACAGGATGGGCTGCTACATCTGGTGTCCAAAAATACTCACTACACACAAATACTTGCAAATTGAAGTGACATCTAGTGGACAAAGGGGCTCACAACACAAAACTGTAGCTATCTGGTAGGGGGACTCATTACACATCATTCAGCGAATTACCATGTACAAGTGACAGATCAGTGGCTGTATCATTGCAATTTGCGTTGATGCAAACTAAAATACATTGGAATGTGGTTTATTTTGCGTCACAACAAACTCATTTAAATCACAAAAAAATTGTATATGTAAATTGTGACGCAATTAAACTGCAAAAAAGGGCAATTTTCTTCATGTGTACAAGTGCCCCAAAAGACAAGGGAAGGGGAAAGAGAGAGACAGGGGGGAGAGGGGAAATAGGGACAGTTCTAAGAGAGAAAAGCAAATGAGCAGTAAACTTACATGAACAAAGGGAGTCAAAAATCTAATCCACATAATGAGAGAAGCATCCATAGTCCCTGTTTAAACCATATTTGACACAGTCCAGTTAACAGATGATTTCTTGTTCTGCAATTTCCCGTTCAAACTGGTTGCCTGAGAACAGCAATCATGATGTCAGCGATGGAGTGTCTGGATAGGTTGGAGTGTTCTGCCACAGGCTTTTATGTCTTTTTAGAGGTGATGTGAGATTGGTGTTCATTCATTCTTATATGTCAAGATCACCTTGTCTGTTTGATGTAGACAGTAGAGGGGCATTGTAAGTAGGTGATGTTGTATATGACATTGGTAGAGTTGTAGGTGGATGAAACCTGGATGTTGTACTTGTCGGGGCCGAGGGGCTGTGGCCAGCAGCCCGGGCACGTGGGCCGGGGAAGTCGGCATGGCGAACTAGAATTAGGCATTGACGCGTGGAGGTTGATTAAAGATTATTTTACTTACACCGTAGATGGTTGCAACAGGAAAACTTGCTTGGTTACAGTTGTAGACAGAAGAAAAGAAGAAAACTCGAATGATGAGAGCTCTTTAAACCGATACGAGAGTCTGTGTTGTGACTCTCAACAAGCGCACAGGGCAGGGGTACGTCAGGGATCGTCCGGTGATGGGGAGAGACTCTTGATGGGTGATCAAACCACCGGTCGGCTCTGAGACACGCACAGAGTTTGCTAGGCTCTACCATGTGGCCCAGAGTTCTCCATGAGATGGATGCGGAGTCCCCCTAAATGAGGTCCTCCCTGGAGATCTCTGACTTGGGTGGAAACTGCTCAAGCCTCTTATACAGCTAGCAAGCCAATCGCTAGCCGCCACGTGGGAATAATTTAGAAACAGCCAATAGTGGGACACAAATTTGCATGCGAGCGGCGGGAACTCCTTTGCACCGGGGTTTTCTCCCTGCAGCTGAGAATTGCACCGTGCAAAGAAAGCTCCATGTGGCGGGAAATAATTCTGCAGTGCCGAAGCGCGCACACAATCATTGGGTAATGACAGTACTCTTTGTTATGAGGTCCATTGATGATGTGGTTTGTACTGATATGAGGACACAGCAGGCATTTGAGCCAATTAAAAGGTCTGGTGCCTTGGTGAGGACGGGAGTTCATTAGTTTGTTGTTTGAAAGATACCACTTGAGGTTGAGGGAGGGCTGTCTGTAAGTCAGGACAGGTTTGTCTGAAAAGGCTACCTTGAGATGGTCAGCCTTTTCCAGGAGAGGTTGGAGTTCATTAATGATGTGCCTTGGGTGTTCAAGCTAGGGTTTGTAGGTGACAACCAGAGGGATTCTAGTGTCTTTGTCCCAGGGTTGGTACTGGCAGGTCAGAGTAAGGTCTGAGTCTGGCTTTGTTGATTTGACTGGCTACAGTTTTGGGACTGTATTATAATTGTAGGAGTCCCAGCTCTAGATCCTTACGGTGTTCATCCATCCTGGTTGGTGTGGTCAGAGCAGATTCAGTTGAAATGGAGAGCTTGGCTGTAGATGGATCTAGTGATGTGCTTAGGATGAAAGCTGGTGGCATGAAGGTAGCTGTGGAGATCGATAGGTTTCTGATACAATGCAGTAGTGATGTGGCCACTGCCAACCTCCACTGCAGTGGCCATGTCTACATGAGATGCTGACTGTGCAGTCATTACTGCACAGTCATTTAGTACTTGTATAAACAAGTAAGTACTAAATGACTGCACAGTAATCAGAGTTACTGCACAGTAGCATCACCAAATGGCTTTTAGGTGACGCTAACTGCGCAATAACTTATTACTGTGCAGTAGCGTTGCATCGCACTTCCTGCCATGCAAAGCTACTGCACAGTGGGTGCATCTACACATGGCACTACATCACCATAGCAACACGCTACAGTGACATAGCATTGTCAGGCAAAAACTGCAATGCTGCAGCTGTGTCACCGTAGCAACACACTCCTTCATGATGGCGTGCTGCTATGGTGAAGTAGCAGCTAAAAACAACCACACACGGCTGGCATGGCACAGTACAGGCTGTTATTGCACCATCATTTAGTACTTCCACAAGGAAGTACTAAGTGATGGTGCCATAACAATGGCTCCATATGGCCATGTGTAGATGCACCCAGTAGTAATGAGCTACTGCACAATCAGTATTTCACATAGACGCAGCCAGTGTCTACAAAATTAATCTGCTGCATGGAGTATTTCAGAGTTAGTTTGATGGAGGGGTGGAAGTTGTTAAAGTCACGGTGACATTTCTGTAGAGTTTCCTTCCCATGTGTCCATATTATGAAGATGTCATCAGTGTAGTTGAGGTATACTAGGGGAGTGAGAGGGCAGCTGTGAAGGAAATGGACTTCAAGGTGTGTCATAAATATGTTGGCATACTGGGGAATCCTTTGTGTGCCCATGCCAGTTCCATTTGTTTGTAGATATAGGGAATCCCCAAACCTGTTGTCTATGAAGACAACACAGTCGAGCTTAATGGAAACAGAAGCAGTTTTCTTGTCAGATGGCATGTCTACACATGCTATTAATGTGCCTGAATAAACTCCAGTGCAATTCACACCAGATTTATTGTTGCTGGATGTATCATTTATGCATGTGCCTGGGACTGCAGCACATTGAGCCAGGACAGCACAGCCCCAGCTGGCAGAGGGCCCAGGGGGTCAGCCTGCCAGCCCAGAGCTGATCTGCCCCAGCTCAACATGCTGCAGAGGGGCTGGCTGGAGCATGAGGGTGCTACAGTGCAGGACTAGCTGGCAGGCAGCCCTGCATTCTGCCATAGGATAGTACATGAGTTGGGCAGGACTATCCTACAGCAGAGTTCATTAGATTACTGCAGCCTAATAGTGCTGCAAATGTAGACAGTGATGCTTTACTGCGGAGCTAATTAGTCAACTCTGCAGTAAGTGCACATGTAAATGAACCCAGCGAAAATGTTCTTTTTGGCTTGTACTCCATCCTTATGAAATGCCCGTGTACAGAGATATGATATTCATAGTAGCTAATATGGCATTTGCTGGAAGCTTGTCAATATTGGCCAATTTAATCATCATACTAAACTACTTTTGATGCTGGTCTAGTGAAAGATAAACTGGACTTAATAAAAACAAGTATAAGGTTTACACAGCAAGTCCTTGTCATGATTCCTCCTTCTGCCTATGAATAAAATGGTTCCTTCTGGTTTCAGGTCTATATGGATGAAGCAGAAGCTGAATGTTAAAACCCTGAAGTTGACATAGCCCATTAGGAGCTCCAGCCAGCTTTTGGATTCTTTTGACATAAAGATCAGCTTGTATCTAAAAGAACTATGTTGATGTAACTTTCTTCTTACAGTTATCGTTGTTCTTTGGAAGAGCTGTCACCTGAAATCTATTCTGTAAAAGGCATTGCAACATCAGTAGTCGTATTCAAGTCCTGCCTCGTGAGATTGTAATATCAGTTTCTTAACTTTCATACTGTCACTTTTCAGTAAGCAGAAGTGCTTAGAGATAGTGCCTCATGTGGCATCTGGATTTGGCCTATTCATTCTACTGAGTCACAGCTGTCCTCTTACTCCCCTGGTATACCTCAAGAAGGCAGGGTAGGGCAGCACCTTGGAAATTAACTGGTTCAGACTGGTTTTGTAGGCACCAGTCTACTTCATAGTTCATACTTCATAGCATGTGATGAAGTAGGCTGTCGCCTATGAAAGCTTATGCCTCTTTGAACCAGTTAAACTCTATGTCCCCTGACAGACATTACACTTAACACATAATTAACTGGTTAATCACATCCTAAGTAGTGGCCTGGCCCCATGTTGAATCAGTTAATGGTGTGATAAAGCAAGAAATAAGCCACAAAGTTATTACACAAAATTGAGGCTGGTTTTTATCATGCCTGAACGTGCAGCCAGTGCCCAGCCTCTGGAGCACACGGGAGCCTGTCAAGATTCCTGTATGCTCCAGAGGCTGGGAGGCCCTTCAGCTGATTAGGGCTTCCTGTCAAGGGAGTATACCACCCATAGTCCCTAGCTGGGAATCATATGTGCTTCTGTGGCTGGAAGTCCCATGAGCTGATTAGGGCACACACAACCAGAAGCACTGATCAGTTGACGGGCACCCAGCTATGGGAACACAGTGTGATCATGCAGCTGAGAGCCAAGCTTGCTATTTGTGGGTGTAGGGGTGCCCAAGATTGGGTTCCCCCTGCACTGGTAATTTGGTGCAACAGAATCTGATTCAGGATCCCTCAATCACACCTCCTGCATCAGATCCCATCACGCCTTTACCTTAACATCTGTCACAGGTCTATGGTGCTACTCTGCCCTGCCTCCATGTTTGCTGTTCACGTTTCTTTAAGAAATCATGGTGCTTATACAGGAAACATGCTGCTTCATTTTACAAGAGGTAGCTGTGGATAGTTTTAATGTAAAACCATTTTGAAAAAATAGAAAATTAATTACCTGTCATAAAAATCCTAGAAAATTTCAAAGGACTGTCAGCCTTCTAAATTATTTTCTCTGTTGAAATATCCCTGAATACTGTGATCCAAGACCAGGGGGTTTTAGCAAGAGGAACTTGAAAGGATAATCCAAATCTTCAATTGAACAGAACCCTTCTCAAAGGCCAACATGAAATTGCACAATATGAACAGTTTTTTGCACAGCTTACTACAGATCCCGCCTCCCCAATTGTACAAAGAAAAAGAAATAGAAACTCAGCCTTAGTAGCCAAAGTTTTCCATACTCCCTGTTAGATTCAATCTACTATAAGCTAAATAAGCAGCCAAACACTCCTGCAAAGTTAAATCTCTAGAGTGAATTCATACTGCATTTGAGATAGATAAAACAGATAGATTGACGGATGGTATAAATGAAGCAAGACCAACCAATTCATCAGTAGAACAGTAACCTGTATGTTCACAGCAGTAGCTAGGACATTGATTCAGTGAGATATTTAAGCCCATGAGTAGTCTCATTAGGTACTAGAAGAAGCTTTGTATTTGGATATAAATTCACCAAATATGAGAAGCACAAATCTGCTAACTGTAAGCAGAAGAACTTACCTGTTCTTCATTGTCTGGGGCAAGCCTGTACAAACTGAGGGGAAAATGGTCAGATAATGGAAAACCCATTCTAGTTAACCTACTTTTGGCATGCTCTTCTGGGTTGTCACGTACCTGTACTACACTTTCTTCACATATTTCCTACTATGCATAACACATTGTAGGGAGTAAGTAAACATTATGAGACGTTTTCAGAACAATTAGTGATGGACAAATTTTGATGAATATTGAAATCTTTGTTTTTCTTTGCTCCTCCCTTCCCCCATTTTCTACCAAGTGGTATGTTTTGCAATTGTATTTTGTCATTGGTTGTATGATACCAATCTGATATCTCTTTACCTTCGCCTTGCAACCCTTATGCTCATTTAACTTTAACAGAATTACTTAAATATGCAAACTGCAGTATACATGACTCTTCACAAGAATGGGGCTTTAATTTACAGCCTTCAGAACAGAATGAAATAATTTAGAGTTTTTACATGTTCTAATGTAATGCCTTATTCTAAAAGCATAACTAGCCAAATCCAGAGATAATACAAAATAACTGCTCTGATGGAAAGATAGATTTTTATATCTTCTTAATATGACTTTTTTCTAGACAGGGCTTTTCGGTATTACCATGATAAGAACAATTAATAAAATCAATAACAGTAATAATCAACAGCTGCTTCTCTTATGTGTGGGATAGGCACATCTCTTGGAAAAGGCTGGTTTTGCCTGTAACAGGAGGCAGAGATGATGTTCTCTGGGACCTGTAGACCAGAACCACCATATGGTATTGTAATCTTCTGTCATTATCAGCCTGAGTCATATTCAGATCTAGAAGTGACAAGCACCTTATTTCATAGTGACTCCTCTGAATCACCTTTTCAGCCTGAAAATTGTTAATCAGGAGGTTAAGACCCTCACTTATCCTCATGGTCAGTACCAACAGAATATTGTTAAACCATGTTGGTTTGGCACCGCCATCACAGATGCATGACCTGCTTAGTGCTTCTTTGACCTAACAGAAAAGCAGAGAAAAATATTGTGCAATAACTTAGGGCCTGAATCTGTGAGTCTCAGAAAATGGATGACCTTTAGCACCTTTTAGAAACTGCTCAGTACCAGCTGGTACTGCCCCACTTTTTAATCGTACCTAGTATCATTTTAAGCAGAGTATCTTCTAATTAACAACTTCATTCCAAACTCAGAAAGCAACCCTCATAGGTTCACTATCTGCCACACCAATATGTCAGCTGGTAGCTGATTCTTGAAAATGGATAGACAGATAGTTACCTGAACACTGTACTGGAGAGAAACAAATCTGGGATGATTGCTTTGGTTTTTCAGTACCTTGTCAATTGATTAGTTGTTATGCCAAATAAAAATAAGGATGCACCTTAGATCTGGGTCCACTTCTGTGCAAACTCATGAGTGCATGTTTATACAAGTGTAAAGTTCAAAGCGGGCTTGGGTTAAACCATTCCAGTTTGAACAGTCTGAGCTAGTATCTTCTGCTGACACTTCCTTGTTCCTTTTGGTACTCATGAGGTTGGTGATCCCTGGATCTCTCCCCCCCTAATTCTCCCACCCAAATTCTTATTGTTAGAACTGGTCTGGAGATGTATTTTGTTCACATGAAAAAAGTGACAGACTGAACCATGTTAATCTTTAAAAAAATCTCTTGAAACATTTTTGGGAGTTTTATTTTTAAAGTTTAAAAAGCCCCAAACCTTTTTTTTTTTTTTTAATTTTTATTCAAATTTTAACCATCCTTTTTTAGATAAAACTCAAAAAATATTCAAAAGCACTATTTTGGTTAAAAAAAAATGCCATTTTCATCAATAAAACTTATTAAATGAAGATTGCCTACAACATCTACTTTTAAGAGTCCTAGTTTTCTCTGTTTAAAAATCACCAATTCTCTGATAAAAATAGCAAATAGTTAATTTGTTTAACACATTAATCAGGCATGTGATTTTGGAACCTGTTCCCAGGCTCTGCTCTGCCACTGCCACTGCAACCTCCAGGCCACCTAGTGGGGCAGTGATGCCAGCACAGAGGACCATAGAGCAGCCAGGGCACAGGCTCCGGGCTACTATAATGGGGGGAAGGGGTGCGCAAAGACACAGATGAGCAGCCACAGCCTGCAGCCAGCAACGTAGCCCGGCGGTGTGTAGGGCACCACCCAGCAGGTAAGTCTGTAGGGGAGAAGGGGCACGGGGGAGGAAAAACATGAGGGGAGCAGATCAAGGCCCCCACAGCGAGGGAGGGAGTGGAGTAGGGGCAGGGGCAGGGGCAGGAGCAGGAGCTGGGGTGAATGGGGCCCTGGGGCTGGGGTGGGTCACAGGATGAAGTCTCGAGTGGCTCATCCAGGGGCACAGGGAGGGGCAGTTCCTGCCATTGTGCACACCCCTGGGGGAAGCATGGGAGCACATTCCCCATGAATTTATGCATGAGGTGGAGGTGAGCTGCAGGATGGGGCTCTCTCTGCTCTGCTGCCTTTGCCCCAGGATCTGTGCATGGCCATGCCATGCATTCCTTGCCCACCTGGTGGCAGAAGGCACAGCATGGCATTGCGTGGCTCCTGGGGCAGTAGCAGCAGGTTGCAGAGCCCCAAGCCTGCAGCCCACCTCCGCCCCATGCACAAATCCGGGGGGCACATGTCCCCTATGCCTTCCTTGGGGGTGCACGTACTGCTGGGCGCTGTGCCTCCCACCACACCTGAAGAAGCTGCCCACGGCTCTGTCCCATCACCTGCCCCAGCCCTGGAGCCCCATTCACTCCAGCCCCTGCCCCACTCCCTCACTGTGGGGTCCTCAATCTGCCCTCCCTGGCCCTTCCCTCTGTCCATGCTCCTTCTGCTCCACAGTATTACCTGCTGTGCAGTGTCTGCATGTGTGTCTGCCCCTCACTCTCAAGCCACAGCCCCCCCAGTCCTGCTGGTGCCCCTCACACCTGACCCACGGTACCCCGCATCCTGCCAGGGCATGCAGGAACCTCCCTCCCCAGGTTCCAAACCCCACACATACCCACAGCCTCCCATACCTTCACAAATTCCCACACACCCTGCAAACCCACCCCCCAACCATACAAAGTACTTGCATAATTTTGCATAATTTGAGTTTTTCTGTGCATAATTTTGAGCTTTTAGTTGTGCAATTAAAATCACAATTAAATGCATCTATTTTTTGAATCGTGCAACTAATCATGATCATTTTTTTTATTATTTGACAGCCCTAGTTTTTCTCCTTAAAATGAGAGGTTTTTACCATGTTTTTCCATAGCGAACGGAAAACTCGGATCCCTGCTTATTATATCTGACTTCCTGTAATTTCTAAATGCAGTTCTGATTGAAGATACAATGATTTATATTATTTGTTTATGTTACATAGGCAGCACTCCAAATTATCCCCCTCCAAAATGCATGTCTGATTCAAATAAGTGGGACTTCTTGCAAAATAAAATCCTTCTAACTGGCAATGAGTTTCATGAATATTTGCAAGTCAAGCCTCAGGCTCATTTATTCTTTGAAATATATTGTGTTTTCAGTATATGTATATTTTTGTAAATGATCATCAGCTTTCATATTAATTTCAAGTCCTGAGTTGAGGTAAATAATCAGTTAACAATAGAGTCAGAGCTGTTAAAAGAAACCGAATGATTACTCTTATTTTTTGCATTACTCCTGCTGTGTGTCTTTCTTATTAACTATATTATTTTTTCCATTCCAGTTCTGAATTGCATCCAATATGTAATATATCTGTTGCCAAGCAGGACCTTGATGAGCAGCCTGTGGACAGGATACATAGAAGATCTACAGCTGAAGTTTACATTTCCAACTATGCCATAGATTTTGACCTGCTAGAAAATGAGTTTGACTTTGACTATGGTTTATGTAATGAAGTAGTTCATGTGGCTTGCTCTCCTAAGCCGGATGCCTTCAATCCATGTGAAGATATTATGGGATACAATATTCTCAGGGTCCTGATATGGTTTATCAACATTCTAGCTATCACTGGGAATGTTGTTGTACTGGTTATTTTAATAAGCAGTCAATATAAACTTACCGTCCCTCGATTTCTAATGTGCAATCTTGCATTTGCAGACCTATGTATAGGCATCTATCTGCTGCTGATTGCATCTGTGGACATAAAGACCAAAAGCCAATATTACAATTATGCCATAGATTGGCAAACAGGTGCAGGATGCAATGCTGCAGGGTTTTTCACGGTGTTTGCGAGTGAACTTTCTGTGTACACGCTGACTGTGATTACCCTGGAAAGATGGCACACAATTACCTACGCCATGCAACTGGATCGTAAGGTTCGTTTTCGACACGCTGCGGTGATTATGATTTTTGGATGGTTGTTTGCTTTCACTGTAGCCCTTCTTCCCATATTTGGAGTCAGCAGTTATATGAAAGTCAGCATCTGCCTGCCAATGGATATAGACATGCCCTTTTCTCAGGCATATGTCATATTCCTCCTAGTGCTGAATGTCCTTGCATTTGTGATCATTTGTGCCTGCTATATTCGCATATACTTCACAGTGAGAAACCGCAATGTCATCTCTTCAAACAGTGACACAAAAATTGCCAAGCGTATGGCCATCCTAATCTTCACTGATTTTTTGTGTATGGCACCAATATCTTTTTTTGCCATTTCAGCTTCCCTCAAGGTTCCTCTCATCACAGTGTCAAAATCCAAGATCCTTCTGGTTTTGTTCTATCCTATAAATTCATGTGCCAACCCTTTCCTCTATGCAATTTTCACAAAAACTTTCCGCAGAGACTTCTTCATTTTACTGAGCAAGTTTGGCTGCTGTGAAATGCAAGCCCAGATTTACAGAACAGAGACTTCCTCATCCATCCATAACTCCCACATGAGAAATGGCCATTATACCCCAGCTTCTAAAACTAGTGATGGAACCATCTATTCACTGGTTCCTCTGAGCCAGTTGAACTGAAATAATTGAATGGATCTGGTTTTGTGGCAGCATGGTGATCATTTCAGCTGTGAATTTGTGCAATGGCTTTAACATAACACGCAAACTTATGTTTGTATGAGCAAATGAAGCCTTTTTATTGTCTGCTGTATATTTTATTTTCATGAACTGCCATTGTAGATGGGACAGCAGCACCAGTCCTTGAAGGATGAAGAATGAAACTTCATATCACACTGTGTCCTTGCAGAATTATCTCAAGAATTCCACATGCAGTAGTAACTTCCCCTGTCCCCGCAGACGGAGATATTTACTTTGTTTCCTGAAGCTGTGCCAGGCCACTTACTGCACTGTGGTTGAACAATAAGTGTTAGCTCTAAATGGTTGGGGGGGGAAACAAACAAACAAAAGAAAAAATGTTTTATTGTAAAACAGTGAAGAATTTAAGGTCACAATAAATTGAGAATGAGTAATTAGCTTTCTTTCATTAAAGCTAACTACATCTTTAAGCTGACAATTTAGAAGGCCAAAATACAGCTCTGATACCAGCACTGCCCTTTGGCCCTTTGGAAAATATTTCCAAAGCCCAGAATATTTCCATTTCTGCTCACCAAAGTGGAAGGCTAAGGACATAGCTTAGGCTAAACCTAAGGCAGGAAGTGTCTGAGTCTGAACAAGTGCCTATTAATGAAGTGTTTTGACTCGGTGATCTGTATATAGTTACAACAATTGTTCTTGTGTCATAACATTGGCTTAAGCTTGTGATCTTGTTATTCTGAGCCAGTAAATTTTGACAAGTGATGGGATTCTTTCATCTTACCCTTAACCTTACAAGTCCCAGTGTGGTAATTTTAGCAACCGCAGTGGAACGTGGAAGGAGCAATAAAGGTTACTGGAGGGAAGATATTGGAGGAATACCAGCAAGTCAGGCTGCACACCTTGTGGTTTGAATGCTTGCTGCAGTTCTAGCATTTTTGAAAAATAGTTCTCTTAGTAAAGAGTCAAGTTAGTTTTATAAGCTCAAAGGCTTTCTGTGCTTATGCCCCACTCACAGTATATGTAATGTGGTGAGTGGCACTGAGCAGTCTAATGAGGGAGAGAGTGAACAACAAGCAAGAAAGAAGCATCTAGAGGCAGAGCAAACAGACATCATGGAGGGACTCAGGAAATGCTGAATTTCCAGACAAAAAGCTTGCACAAGCAAGAATTCAATCTGTATAAAGAACTGACCAGGGATAATAAAGATAAAAACTGAAAGTAAACTTTTTTATTATTTCTTTGGGAATAAAAGGACAGAAAGTAAATGCAACACTGTTGCCATGAATAATAACCAGAACACTGGAGTAGTTAATAAAGTTGTTTGACAAGTACCATAATCTCAGGGAAAACTGGACTGTAGGGAGAAAGATTTTTTTCAACTAGAAGCAGTAGAAAAGGGAATAACTAGTTATGTTGCACTGCTGAAAACTCCGGTTTCTCTATATAACTGTGGAGGCATTAAATATTCCCTAATTAGAGGCAGGAACATTTGTGAGACACAACTTGCATGAGGGACTATTAAGAGGAACAGATTCAAACCTAGCAAGAACTGTCCCAGGAAATGATGAAAACAGTAACAGCTATCAGTGCAAAACAATACATAAACTCAAGCTAAAATAGCCTAGGAAGTGTGACATACTCAGGCCAACCAAGAATTCAGTCATGATATGTATAAAGTATGGAAAGCCACACAAAAACCAAAAAGACCCACCTATGGACAATGGGACAAAGCTGTGGAAACATAACTGTTTTAGGTTTCAAGGTTGCATCTATCCCAAGAAGAAAGAATGGCTATTGCATTAAGTAGTTGAGGATGTAGAAAGGAGAGAACACTATCTGAAATGCAACTTGCACATCCAAAGACTCTCAGTGACCCTAAGTAGCAGAAGAAGGGTGCTGTGAATTCAGCTGCCATATTTGCAACTATTGGAAAAGTGACCAATTCAACTTCATGTGGCTCAAGGAGTCATCTGTAATGTAACACTAGCAACATGAGCAAGCAGCAGTAAGGGACTGGAGAAATGTTACTAAATGCTCTTGATATACAATTAAATCATTCTGAGGCCAGTAGACACATGCAGACTCCATCAGGAGCCCACAAATGCAGAGATCCATTATTTCTAGTTTTGGCAGTGAAAAAAAGAACTGCAAGCCTGCAGAGAAGAGGCCGCATTATATAAAACAGTAATATCAGACAAAGTAGTAGTAACAGCATTTCATGTAAATCCTCATTAACCAAAAACTACTTGCCAGAACACTACAAGGAGATACAACTCATCACTAATTATTGAGGCTATACTGTCCTGAGCAAAGCTGTTCACTGTGATGTAAAGAATAAGTTCTGACACACTGAGCTGGTTGAGCCATTGAGCCACCTCACAGCCTTTGCCACATCTTTTGCTCGGTACCATTGCATACAAATGTCTTTGACCCAACTAAACCAAGCACTCCCCAAACATCAAGACTGCTATTGACATTCTTATCCCAAAACCTACAAATCCCAAGTCAAAAGCAGAATATGCAATGTAGACAACCTGAAGCTGAGGAGCACTGAGGTCCCTACAATGGATATCTGTTGACTTCAGTGGGACCCGGACAAACACCGAGAGAATGAGCATCATTGAGGACATCTCCAGACCTGAAAAAAAGGTGAAGGAAGTCCAGTGGTTTATAGGGATGGATAATTATCTTTCTAAATCCTGCACACACCAAGCAGAAGCCTATGTCCCCTTAAGACACTTATCACATAATAATACCAAATGGAGATGCTCAGAGACTAAATGATAGGCAGTTGAAAGAATAAAGTCAGTCATAAAGTGAGACAAGAGGCCTAAAATGTAACAGCCAGATAGAACAGCTACAGCTTCAGCATGATGCCTCAGAGGAGACTTAAGAGCAGCACAGAGGCAAAAGTGAGAAACTGCAAGGTATTTTCTCATAGAGCCTTGACGGACACAGATATGCTTGGGTAAAAAAGGACCTATCTACTTTATTCTCAGGAAAAGGATGATTCCATCATATTACCTTTGAAAAGAAGGTTTAGCTAGATCATAAAGATCAAGAGATGGTAAGCTATATTCCCAAGACAGAATTTTGTTTAAAATGGACCAAGAGGTAATCTCAGTACTCTTTAAGAGATAGCATCATGAAACAGATACGTCTCACACCCAAGGCACCCAAGATTAAATGAAAAATGTGTTGCTGCTGGTCATACATGAATACCATAGTATACAATATACAGACAATAGGAAAAATTTCAGTGCAGTGGAATTCAAATGGTTTAATACCAAATGGAAATTTGATCACAAGCCTTCCTCTGGATACTCAGAGCAATGGGATAGGTAGACAGTAAGAGACTGGTGTCAAAGACTTGTAGGAAATTACATGAAATGAAAACTGAAAACAATTATTACCCAGCAATGCTGCATCATAGCAAGATATACCTCTCACATTCCTCCTCCAGAGCAGCAGCTCCCAGCAAGGATGGGCCTGAGCATGGTCCTCCTATGCCTTCTAACAAACTCCAAACCCAGAAGTTCACTGTTGTGGTCATTTCTTACTGAGTGCAGGGGGTATGAGCCCAGAAAAGCTGTTCTGGAAAATGTCCAAAACAAACCAATGCCAAGATCCAAAGAACTTAGAAAGAGTATCAGCTGTCAGCTGGTCTGGTCAGGAGAAACAAAGTGTGTAAACATATCAGAGGACCAAACAGATACAACCCAACAAAATAAAGTCAATAATGTGGTAGCCAAAAGTCCCCCAGCAACCAGGATAATACAAACAAGAAATGAAAGACTGCTTTGAAAACCAGCACACTTGAACAGGCCACCACAAGGACCTCACCTGGAGAACCTACATACTGGTAATTTCTGGCCCTGCTATGTCAGTGCACACTATCACAAACAACACAATAAGCAACAACAGTGACGATTATTCTTAAAGGGAAAGACGTAATTACCTGCATGGTACTTGAAAGAGGGAACATAGACTGCAAAGAAACGATAGGAGGCCAGCCTCTATGTACACTGCTGAAACGCTAGCTAGCTGCAGTTGCAGCATCTCTGTACATACCGTCCTTAATAAAGAGTCCATTTAAGTTTAGAAACATTGAGTCCTCTTCTGTTGTTACCTATGGTACATAAAACAATGCCCAACAGGGTGTATGAGACTGTTGCAGTCCAGCATAAGTGCAAGAGGAAGCTAAGGGCGCAAGCATTTTGTGGTTTTAATGCCTTAATATTTTTTCCTGCCCAATTTGGGATGCCTTCAAAGAGCCTGATTTTTAAAATATACTGGACACTCATGCTCTGAAAAAATCAGGCCCTTAAACATGCTTTTGGCTCCCACAACTCGCATGTGAAAACCCTGACTGTATTATTTATATCATCTTTCACACTGAACAGTATTACTCTCAACTCCATTGTGCACCTGCCTCCGTACTTAAAAGTGTGGAAGATCAGTAAGAGCATAAATGGAGCCTCACATGTCAGGAGACCTATATTTAAGTTCAATCATTTTGCTAAAAAGGTCCTTGGTAAAAGAGAGATGTTTAGGCTTGACAAGGGGCCTAAAGCAGAACATAGGTACTTTAACTGCTGACATCCAAAATTTAGATCTTCAAAACCCTACCTAGCCCTGGAAACATCTATGTTTCTGTCAGAAGTCTGCTGAATTTCTGTCACTGAATACATAAGTCTTGATAATACTGAACTTCTCAGTACCTGTTTCATGCCTAAGCCTAAGAGGAAACTCAGTCTAGCTGTTCCACTGCCTACCTGATCTGCAGAGCCTAATGCAGTATTTATGTTCACATAGCACTTAACCCACCCTGAAAAAGAAAGTAGCCTCCTTTTTTAGTCCACGAGCTCAGTGGTTACAATCCTGATCTGACATATAACAAATCCAAATCCAAATATTTTTTCTGCCTGCTTTGGAGCAGGGATTTGAAGTAAGGCCTGCATCCTTTAAAAGTAGAGTGACTATACATCCCGATTTGACTGGGACAGTCCCAGATTTTGTAGGCCATCCTGGTGTCCAGGCCAGCTGGTGAAAATTCAAACAGAAGGCCTAGAATTGCAGAGGCATGGGGCACAGCCCAGTGGAGAGGCAGAGTAGTACAGTGAGCCAGGCAGGCAGGCCTAGCACTGCTCCTCCTGCTTGGGGCAGGGATCAGCCAGGGCAGGACAGAGGAGGAGCACTGCTGTGAGCATGGGCAGCTCGCATGTTTGTGTGTGTGGCGGTTAGTTCCACTGCAGAGCAAAATGCCAGAAAAGACCATCAGGAGAGGGAAGGGGATAAAAAACTTCCTGCTACTCTAAATCTAGGTCTGGCTATAGGAGGAAGAGGAAGCAGTTTCTGTTGTCACTCCTTTCACTCACTTCCTCAGCTGCGGATATAAGAAGACAATCCTGTCTAATACAGATGTCTGTATAAGATTATCCTTGGAGTCTGTACTAAAGCAAAGTTTGGGGTAATTTGTGGCATGCTGGCCAAAAAGGTTGACCCCCACTGCCACAGGGCATTCAATCAGTCCCTTAGTTTGTTCCCTACTGCCTGATTAAATGCCCTATGGCAGTGGGGCCAACCTTTTTGGCCAGCATGCCACAAATTAAGTCTGCACCTTCTCCA
Source organism: Alligator sinensis (assembly GCF_000455745.1). Taxonomy (NCBI): domain Eukaryota; kingdom Metazoa; phylum Chordata; order Crocodylia; family Alligatoridae; genus Alligator; species Alligator sinensis. Next base: position 2,841,897 of record NW_005841830.1, read on the forward strand.
AGTGCTGCTCTTATCCTCTCCCTCTACTTCCTGCTCCCTGCCCTGTGCTCCCTTACGGAGCTGCCATGTGCCATACACTTAGACTGCCCATGCCACTTACAGCACACAGGCTGTAGGTTGGCCACCCTTGCTCCATAGAATCTATGATAATTTTTCCATGTAATTTAATGGATAATGGCACGGACCCTCAGAAGTCAGCTGCTTCTCTCACTTCTGCAGGTCGTCCAGTCACTGGCACTGCTTCAGACTGATATGGGACTGAGCCCAGAGTCTACTTGAAAGGCTAAGTACAGACAGTCAAAAAGCCCAAGGCTTATTCGATTCAATCTTTGCAGGTTAATCTAAGATGCAGAGATTGAGCTGATAAGCAACTGAATAGACATTTGCTTTTGACTCCAGAAATGCAGCGATATGCCTGCAGTGGCCCAGGCCAAAACCTGGGGGATGCTAAAGCTTGCCTCCCTGCTCAACTGAAGCAGACAGCTTGGGCCTGCCCACCCTGTAATGGGAGATTTGTGGGGGAGGTGCAAAGCATCCTGGGATGCTGGGAGATTGTGAGTGAACTTGAATCTGGAGGGAATCTGGACAGAAGTTCAAGATACCAATTTAAACTAAATAAGTTAAGTTTGATACAACATCCATCCAGGTTTATCTCAAACCAATTTCCACCATTTTGAAAATGGTTATGGGTACTGAACTTCTGTTGTGTTACAGATTTGAACCAATTTTCCATCACTTATACCAGTTTATGTGTAATTTCTGTCCCTAGCCAGAGTTCAAGTTAGCCCACAAAATGTCAAATCCACTGTGCCCTGCTTGATGCAGACTAATCCAGACTTCCTTTTACTTTTTTTTCTCCCAGTGGAACACTATTTCCACTGGGTTTTGTCTATATGCAGCTGAACAGTTCATGATTTTACAATATAACTACCAAGAAACTTAGCCCAACAGAAATTAATACATTGGATAAAAATAAAATGTTGTCTTTGGCTGTTATACCGTTTCACACAATATTAGCAGATTTTGTTAGAATATAGTAACTTCCAAGATAAATATTGTGTACAGTATTTTGCATAATGTGTATAGATAAAAGAAAATTTTGGATACAAAATTCTGTTTTCCAGCAATGTGCTTAATTTATATTCCATTTCAACAACATCATTATTTCTAAGTCTTATCAAATTGTTGCCTTGTCTACTACTGCAACTACTACCAGGGGTTCCATACTAGCCCTTGGTTCTTTGTAAGAGATCTGGGCTTAAAAGAATGGCCTAGAAGCCAAGACAAGGGACAAGCCTTAGAGCACAAGACAAGGGACATGTCCTTGCAGATGTGTTTAAATAGTGAAATGTGAGTTCAAATGATACCAATCTTAGTGTATATTAACCTCTGAGAATATATTCTGTTTATCTGTTTGAAATAGTGGTAAGTTTCCCTGCACAGTAAGTTAATGTGTACTCAGGTTCATGGTGCTAGGGAGAGTGGAGCTGGGGGGCAGTCTGACTATATTTTGTATTATTTTAATAGTCTTCCAGCTACTATCCCACACTGTTTTGCATCCTGCCAGAACTAACAGTCTGTTTACTTGTGCACTCTGGAATCGCAGTGATTTGACAGCACCTGCCTGCAGCCAGGACCACTTGACTATTATATGCCAGGTATTTTTCTAGGGGCACACTGAAAGGCAAACATGCTGAATTGATGCGAGGCAGAAGCTTGGCTGGCTACCATGCTGAATTGATGCGAGGCAGAAGCTTGGCTGAGATCTACCTCTCATGCAACTCACATGTAAAAAGAGGAAAGTTAGGGTTAGGGATAACCATGTTAGTCTTAAGTCAAGTAGAAGGTAGGGCAGAGTAGCACTTTAGGGTACATCCACATGAGCCCACACATGCCTCTTGTTGCATCTCAAAGCAGTTTGAGACATGGCAAGAGGCACACTGGGATCAAAAAAAGTTCCCCACGCTGATTTTCAGCAGGGGCTCAAAATTTGATACCTGGATATTTGGGTATCAAAAAAAAAACCTGCAGAAAAAAAAGCAGGGCAGGGCACAGTCCAGGACCATACCCTGAGGCAACTGGAGGCTTGGGTCCTCCAAAGAGACACTCTGTTAGCTGGCCAGAGCATCTCTATGGCTGCACCTTGCTTCGCTGCTGAAGCACGCTGCCTCCACATGCAGGGCAGCCTGGACCAGTACAGGCTGCATGGACCCTGGCTCTGTGGAAGGTAAGTAAGGGACTGGGGGTGGAGATGGACTGGAGTGGGGAGACTGTGGGGGTGTGGGAGACTGTGTGTATGGTGGGGGTTTTGCACAGTTCTAGATTGACGTGATTGTTAATGGTTATGACCCAGATTCTGATATACTTATACTGGATTACACATCACTGTGTGAGTAGCCTCACTGTAATTAATAGGTATACCCAGAGAAGAAGATGCTAGTCTGAGTCAGAGTATCAGAATCTGGTACTCTGCACTGTGCTAAAGGTATGCCAGAATACAGGTTTCCCTCACTTTATGCTGCACATGCATTCCTGGAAAATGGTGAGTAACTCAAATTCACATGAAGGGACCCCACTTTACAATGTAACAAATAGGGATATGTTCCAAGACCTTGACTGTACTGACCCCAGATCCATTTCTACCACTTTTACAAGACAATTTTGGTACTCACGAACAGCAACCACAGGGCACCTTCAGAATGGGGATGGCAACTACAGAAACACATATCGCAGCCAATGAGCGAGGAGCAAAGATCCACACAGGAGACTATATTTTGGTGCGTGTCACTCCCACAATGCACTGCACAAAGCAGCTGACTGCAGGCTTCCACCACACTGATCACATAAGAGTGAATTTACCTTGCATATAACGAATGGCTGGTATAAAAAGGGTCATCACATAAGAGTGAATTTGCACATACAGAACCCGCATAAAGCAAGGGAAACCTGTATTATAAACTAAGATGAAGCCAACATCCCTTCCCTTGTAAAACAATCTAATTGATCAGAGATTCTGTGTAAAGCCCCAATCCTGCAAACTTTCATGTTCTTAATTTTTAAGTATATAAGTCATCCCACTCAGTTCCATTGGATAACTCAGCATTTCCCAACCAGTTTGCCGTGGCATTGGTGTGCCATCAGGCATGTCCAGGTGTGCCATGGCATTTTGGGCTAGAGCCACGTCCCCCGCCTGCTGCTGTTGCGGACACAGACAGATGTGTAGTGTGGCTCCAGCCAGGGAGTGGGCATGGCTCCAGCCCAAAATGCTGTCCAAGTGGCTGCGCACCACCCCTCCCCATCAGTGTCCGACTGGTCATATGCCACCCCTCTCCCCCCTCCCCAACCCTCCGCTCTGTGTTCAGTGTGCCACAGTGCTTTTTTATTTAGATAAGTGTGCTGTGGGGCAAATAAAGTTGGGAAACACTGGGATAACTCATATGCTTCATATTAAACAGTTGCATAAGTGTTTGCAGAATCAGGACGTAACTAAATGAGCTATGTAATTTATTAACAAGTGCTCCCAGCCCCCCACCCCCAACAGTGTAGCATCATATGTAGCCCGCAGGTCTTATTGCCTTTGGTATATTTGAAATCTTTGGAATTAAATTGTAAGAATCTACTTTTGATGTTTGCGGGGAGGTCAAAGATAATGAAATGTGCATCTACTTGCCTGAGCAGACTGTTGGCTCATTTAATAGTTATTTCAAAATATACGCTTCTGTATTTTCAGAAAAGTAAATGAGGATAAGTTTAACCTAACACATTTCAGTCAAGCTAGCAATGGGAAATGACATGAACTGCCAAAGCAGACTTACTCAGCATTGAATAATCTGTTTTTGGAAGTTATCTTTAAATTATTTTACCCCTCTATTTCTGAAATGTATTTTAATAAAATTAATATAAAAACAAAATGCCATGAGGACAAGTGCACAGTTTGAGATATGCTGAAGAAGTATGCAATAAATGTTATCACTTATCTGTAGCTCCATTTATCTAGCACATCCTCCACAGTCAGGGTCACTGTGACCTACTGAAAGAACTCGCTTTATGAGCAGCTCCACTGGAGAAAAAACTTCTATACATTTGCATGGAACTCTTAAGAAAACCCAGAAATGTTCACTGGAACCTGTTTAACAAATAACTTAACCAACGTGTCTTTGCTTTCATAGGCCTAATCCTTTCATCCATTTCTTATAGAAAAAGAACGACGTATGTCACAGGACCATTTTATTTAAAAAAGCGTTTTCTGACTATATGAATTTGTGTATACATAGTTTTCTTCTCTCCCTTTTTTTTAAAAAAAGCCTAGATTCTCTGCTTCTCTGGGCTGATGTTCAGAACAGAAAGTGTGCGCGTGCTTGATAGCCAATAGGCAGTGAAGGCACGGATTCTCTGCCCAGCTCTAGCACATGTTAGAAGAGCCTAGGGGTTACTCTAACTTGGGGCCCAGTGCCAGATGGCTCAGGAGACCATCTGCCAGCTGAAAATAATGCAAGTGCATTATGCCTTCTGGGCAAGTCTTCCTCCCTGCCCCAATATGTTCCTTGCATCTGGGGCTGGATGGTTAATGACATATGACTCAGCTATGACTTCTCTATGCCCTCTGGGGACTTATGACCAGTCTCTACACCTTTTTTGCCATGTGAATGGCATAAGGGAGACAGAGCTGGCAGTGAATCTGTCTCCTCTGAAGTTATCTTTTTTTTCCCCATGTGCGTGATAACATTCTCAGGAGTGTAATTAAGGGACTGGTGAAAGATATGGAACCTTTTATTTTTTCTTAGAAACAACTATTTCAAACATGCCCAGGTTGGTAGCAAGTAAATTCTATCCATTTCAGTCTGAAGCCAATTGGGGAAGACAATGTGTAATGGATTAGTATTCTTGGATTCAGTAGACAGATATTCACATTATGAAAAACCCAGCTAATTTTTAAAGATAATTGGAACCACTGGTAAAAAGTCTCAACAAGAGCCGATATATGCATAGGCATGTGTCTGGAAGAGTTAGACACACACACACACGCACCCAGTACTAAGCTGGTCTGGATTTGAACTGGTGATTGGAAGGCAAAACCATATTCATTACGAACTCTTAATTGCATTAAGACAAATACATGCCATTTTTTCATGGATCCTGTAATTCTGGGCATACACAAAATGACCTAGAGATAGGTATTAGAACAGAAAGTGAGTTGCATGCACATATTTGAACATTTGAGCCTTTTTCTCTTAATAACTTCAAGTACAAGAGCAAGATTTTGCAGCTGTCATTAGTATAATTAAACTCTTCATTAACAGTTGTTCTCTAACCAGGTGACCTTTAATCAGAGAGGGAAGCACTTAGAAAAGATTTTAAGCTTTAAGAAATTATAGAAGAATCTTTTTCCTCTAAATTCATTCAAGAACTCTTTCAGAATATATTGTTTTTTTCCAAGGGAAACGACACCAAATTACATAAATTGAGGTTTCTAGAGCTAAAGAGAGGTGAAAACAGACTACCGCCAGAGAACAGACTGCCGCCAGAGGTGGTGCAAGCTCTGGATTCCTTTAACAGTCAATTGGACGTTTATCTTGCTGGGATCCTGTGACCCCAACTGACTCCTCTCCCTGGGGCAGGGGGCTGGACTTGATGATTTTCCGAGGTCCCTTCCAGCCCTAATGTCTATGGAATCTATGAAATCTATGAAACTTTATTTAATTTCAGTTTTTCCAAAGATTGTATTCTTTTGTCTGATGCAAATTGTGGCTCTGGTTACCCATTTCTTATCATAGAATCATAGAAGTAGGGTCGGAAGGGACCTTGTAGATCTTCAAGTCTGACCCCCTGCCTGGGCAGGAGGAAAACTGGGCTCAATTGACTCGTCAGGTAGGCATCAAGCCGCTTCTTAAAGACCCCCAGGGTAGGACCCAGCACCACTTCCCTTGGAAGTTGGTTCCAGATCCTAGCCGCGCTAACTGTGAAGTAGTTCTTACGGATGTCTAATCTGAACCTACTCTCCAACAACTTGTGGCCGTTATTCCTTGTTATCCCAGGGGGCACTAGGGGAAACAAGGTCTCCCCCAAACCCTTCTGGTCCCCCCTAGTGAGTTTATAGACGGTCACCAGGTCCCCCCTCAGCCTTCTTTTGTGAAGGCTGAACAGGTTCAGGTCCCGTAGCCTCTCATTGTAGGCCTGCCCTGCTATCCCTGGACCATGCGGGTGGTCCTCCTCTGGACCCTCTCAATGTTGTCCACATCCCTCTTGAAGTGGGGTGCCCAGAACTGGACACAGTACTCCAGCTGTGACCAGTGTTGCGTACAGGGGGAGGATCACCTCCTTGGCCCTACTCAAGATGCACCTGTGGATGCACAATAGGGTCCAGTTAGCCCTGCCAACCGTGACCTCGCATTGTCGGCCCATGCTCATCTTGGAGTCAATGATGACTCCAAGATCCCTTTCTGCCTCCGTGCTCTCAAGAAGGGAGTTTCCCATCTTATAAGTGTGCTGCTGGTTACTACTGCCCAAGTGCAGCACCCTGCACTTGTC
>NW_005841830.1:2848772-2856813 GCF_000455745.1 Alligator sinensis
GATGCCGGCCCATCACAGATGTGCTCCTTGATGATCTTCTCAAAGAGTTTCCCCAAGATTGAGGTAAGACTGATGGGCCTATAGTTGCCCGGGTCCTCCCTCCTCCCTTTTTTAAAGATGGGGACCACATTGGCTATCTTCCAATCATCTGGCACCTGGCCTGAGCACCACGAGTGCTCGTAAAGCCGTGCCAAGGGCCCTGCAATAACCCCTGCTAGGTCCCTCAACACCCTGGGATGGAGAGCATCTGGACCTGCTGATTTGAACACATCCAGCCCCTCCAGAAGCACTCTAACCCGGTCCTCCTCAACCTTAGGTCTGGAGGCGTTCCCCTTGAGTTCATCTTGAATCACAGTGGGGGAGTCCCGGTCCCTGCACAAGAAAACAGAGGTGAAGAATTTGTTAAAGAGGTCTGCCTTCTCCTCTTGCGCAACCACCAGATTGCCCAGCATATCTTGCAGGGGCCCCACATTTCCCAGTGCCTTCTTCATCCTCCCTATATATTTGAAAAAGGACTTTTTATTATCTTTGATCTTGGACGCTAGTCCTAGCTCTATGTCTGCCTTAGCTTTCCTAACAGCCCCCTTCCAGGCCTGAGCAGTGGAGGTATACTCTTCTTTGGAGATAGCACCCCTCCGCCCCTCTTCCACCAGGTGTATACCGCCTTTTTGGCAACCAGGCATTCCTAGACATTCTTTATTAACTCTAGGCAGGACTATTCAATAAGCTCTATCAGGGGTTTCCACTGCAAAGATGTATCTGTAAAGTGTAAAGGAAGCAAGATAATGAGCAAGATTTACTGGTGAGAACTAGCTACACTTTAAAACACGGTGACAGGTTCTGGCATGGTGGGTGTGTCTACACACAAAATTAATATGCATGAATAAACTCTGGAGCTTATTGCTGTGGAGTTTATTACTCCTGGGCACTGTATCTTAACACACACATGGGACCACCACACGTTTTGCTGAGTTAGAGCAACTCTGGCTGGTAGGGAGTCCAGGAGGTCAGCTGCCAGCCTGGGACTGCTTCCCCTAGCTCAGTGTGCTGCAGAGGTGCTGTCTGGGGCACAAGGGTGCTCCAATGCAGGACTAGCTAGCAGACAGCCCCCACAATGAAGGACCTTCATGCCCCATCAGCAGCCATCAGACAGCCCCATCAGACAGCCCCATCAGCATCTACATGTGTGCTGCTGCAGAGAAAAAACTCTGAAGCAGGTACTATCCTTCTGCAAAGTTAATTAGTTTACTCCAGCCTAAGAGGGGCACACATGCAGATGCACAATGTTTACTACACAGCTAATGAGACTACTGCACAGTAAGCATCTTGTGTAGACACTCCCTCTATGTAGCAATGTGGGGATCTTCTGTCTAGCCATCCTCATATCAGTTACTATAATGCAGCATAAAGAAGCCAGTGTTGCGTAGCTGTGCTAGCAGGGTCCCTTAGCTCCTTTTGAGTACTAGAAAATTAGAGGGAACAAAAAATTAGCAGCAAAAACAAAAAGCAGCAGAGTCCACCACTCTTCAGAGTCTTGTAGAGCCAAAATTGAGAGAGCTTAAGCCAAGGTCTGACCTGAACAGGCTCAGCAAGCGGGCGGACGAGAATCTGATGGTGTTCAATGCCGATAAATGCAAGGTTCTCCACCTTGGGAAGAAAAACCCGCAGCATCCTTATAGGCTCAGCAGTGCTATGTTGGCTAGCACTATGGAAGAAAGAGACTTGGGGGTCATCATTGACCACAGGATGAACATGAGCCTGCAATGCGATGCTGCAGCTAGTAAAGCGACCAAAACACTGGCTTGCATCCATAGATGCTTCTCAAGCAAATCCCAGGATGTCATTCTCCCCTTGTACTCGGCCTTAGTGAGGCCGCAGCTGGAGTACTGCGTCCAGTTTTGGGCTCCACAATTCAAAAAGGATGTGGAGAAGCTTGAGAGAGTCCAGAGAAGAGCCACGCCCATGATCAGAGGTCAGGGAAGCAGACCCTACGATGACAGGCTGAGAGCCCTGGGGCTCTTTAGCCTGGAAAAGCGCAGGCTCAGGGGTGATCTGATGGCCACCTACAAGTTTATCAGGGGTGACCACCAGTATCTGGGGGAACGTTTGTTCACCAGAGCGCCCCAAGCGATGACAAGGTCGAATGGTCACAAACTACTACAAGATCGTTTCAGGCTGGACATAAGGAAGAATTTCTTTCCTGTCCGAGCCCCCAAGGTCTGGAACAGCCTGCCACCGGAGGTGGTTCAAGCGCCTTCATTGAACACTTTCAAGACAAAACTGGATGCTTATCTTGCTGGGATCCTATGACCCCAGCTGACTTCCTGCCCTTTGGGCAGGGGGCTGGACTCGATGATCTTCCGAGGTCCCTTCCAGCCCTAATGTCTATGAAATCTATGAAGGTTTCCATTTCATTGTTATTTACAATAAAGGCAACCCCAGGAAGAAGGATGAGTTTGGAGTAAAGTAAGGGAACGGTGGGGTGGAGGCACTTACAGCACAGATCCCAGGGAGAAGCATCTGGCACCCTGGCCTCTGGTGACACCAATGCAGGTGGGGATGCTGCAGGAAGGCCAGAGGGCTGAGAACTCTTCCTGGGTATGAAGGCAGGTGCTATACAGCCTGCTCAGCCCACTCCCCCTCCTTCTCCATAGGGCCAGGTCCAGCAAGGCCCACATACTGAGCTGGCCCAGCCACGGCCAGCTCGAGCTCAGGGGCAGCGTGGTGGCTGAGTGAGTGGCAGACAGCAGCCCAAGTAGGCCAGGCCACTGGGGGACCAGGCTCAGGAGCTGGGGAAGAGGGCCCTGGCCAGTGCAGGCCGTGCTGCACCTCCTCCCAACCCACAGAGTGGGGCTTGAAAAGACTTTCTTGAAGAAAAGTAGTCTTTTTTCATGTTTTAATCCAATGAGTCCAATGTGGTCATAACAGAGATGCTCATTAGCTGCTCAACAATGTTTTTTTTTAGGGAGGCGATGATCTATTTTTTCCCCACTCAGGTGTTGTTCACCACACAGTAACACTCTGCCTACAGAACATTTTTTCATTCACTTAACAGCTTTGCTGCTATTCTTCAACTCCAGAGCCTGTGATGTTGCATTCTGTTAATGATCCAATTAATCTGACACCCTGATAACACCTTTGATCTGTATTTCTCAATACCTTGCACATCTCTGTGAACTAGGTAAGTGCCAAATCTTCAAAATGGTCCCAAATTCTCAGTGCCTTGACTTTGGGGAGCTGAAACTTAGATAGAGAGGACACTAAGTATCAAGGAGGGCAATAAAATCCATGCCAATCAACATGGATTTACATAAAACAGGTTTTGTCCAAATAACTTGACATTATTCTTATGACATTACAAGTTTGTTTGATATGCATAATGTTGATGTCATATACCTAGATTTCTATAAGAGTCTTGAGTTGGTCATATATAACATTTCAGTTCAGAAACTAGAATGATACAAGAACAACATGACTCACTTTAAATCAATGAAAAACTGGTACAGTGACAGGTCTCAATGTTTAACTGCAAATAGAGAATTATCACCCCCTGTGGTTATTTCTATGGTGGTATCAAAGTACTGGTCCTTGACCATTGACTATGTAGAATTTGTTTTATCAGTGGTGACTATATGTTTTCTTTCATGTCATTGAAAAAGGTTGCTGAATGATGGCACATATCTTGGGAGAGCGGTAAATAATGAAGATGACAGGTCACTGATACAGAGGTAGCTAGATGGTTTTCTAACCTGGTCATAAGCAAACAATAGACATTCCAACATGACTGAATGCGTGGTTATTCATCCACGATGAAAGAACATAGACCACACTCAGTGAATGGAAGACTCTTTTCTGGGAAGCAATGACTGAAAAAAAAAGACTTGGGAGCCACAGTAGACAATCAGTTTACATGAGCTCTCTGCTTGATGATATGGCCCAAAGAGCTGATGTTACCCCTGGCTGTATAATAAGGGAATCCAAATTGGAGGCTGTAAATTACATTATCTCTATATTTGGCAGTAGTATACCTGCCACTGGAATGCTATGTCCAGTTGTAGTGTCCATAATTCAAAGGTGTAGGAAAAATTGGACAGGAATGAGCACTGGATTGGAAAGCAAGTCAAATAGTAAAAGAATAAATGAGCTTGTTAAAGAAAGACTACAGAGTGACTTTTATTACAGTTATTTATAGGGATAAAAAGGATTCTTCAATCCAACATATAAAAGTGTAACAAGATGTGATATTTAGAAGTAGAAGGTACACAAAATCAGACTAGAAATATGACACTTTTTTTAAACAGTGACAGCAGCTAATAATTGAAGCAACTTACCTAAAGCAGTGTTGGATTCTCCATCACTATAAAATCAAGATTGGATTTTTTTTCCCTCAAAGAAACCTAGTTCAAATAAGAATCAATTCAGAAATGTAATGTTCTATGTTACACAGGTCAGATTTAATTATAATAATGTTTCCATCTAGCCTCATGGATCCACATTTGGGCCCAGACTATGACAAAAGAGTGATGGGACTGAGTTTTTCTTAAGATCTGGGGTGAGCAGAAGTAGCTGTAGAATTTTAAACCTGGGAGCAATCTTTAGCATTGTGACACCAAACCATGAGGGTGATAGCAACAAGGAAGTGTACAAAAATCCTGGGTGCCTATGGTCAACAGGCACCATGCTTGTAAAATGATTCCTCTGTGATATGCTTGCTATGCCGGCTGGGCATATATTAAGTAAAGAAGAGTTTAACAAGACCTACACCAAAGCTGGTGGAAGTAAGTGTATTTCTACAGTAGCAGCACGTCCTGACCAAGAAGTTCAAAACACATCTTCCCCAGGGGTTCCTGCTTGTACACTCCCAACCCAGAACTGAGTTTTTGAAGCTATTCCAAGGGACCCCTCTGCAGCCATTCTCCAGATGTCAATCTCCAGCATGCTTGAGAACAGACACAGGGAATGATTTAGGAGCGTCTTTGCTGGCCCCCAAGTGAATGGGAGCAGATGGGCAGAGTGTGCTCAGAGGGGCATCCCTGCTGGGCCACGTTGCCACCACAGCATAAACATGCTTTTAGCAACTTCCACCAAGCTGAATAGTGGAGTGAAGATAAAAGATAAAACTTGAGCTGTGATGGGTGCCCTATTTGATGGTACAGGATTCACAGGGGGTTCTGCCAGTACTTTCCATTCCCACTGGGCATGTACTAATAAAGTCCGCATACATTCAGTTTCTCCTGGGAGTCACTGCTCTCCCAGGAGAAACCATGAATGTACAGGTGTTCAGGATTTTTCTCCCAGGGTAAAAATAGTTGCTCCAGGAGAAAAATAACCTTAGAATAGCCAGAGTTACATCACTGGCAGGAAAGTTTATCTTGGGAGAGAAAATGTCTGTACACATTCTTTTCAGAGAAGCCACACAGTCCTCCAGCATCCCTCTCTAAGCTTCACTCCCACTCCTTCCAGGAGATAGTGTTGCTCACTGGACTTTGCTGCTCCTGTGCAGAACACCACAACACACCTCTTTCACAATCCCACATTGTGCTGCAGGGAGACACAGGCCGACTCTGATTAATCTGGGTACACCACTCAAAGCTGGGCTGCCCTGTGCATTCTGTCATCTGCCACAAGGCCAACTGGGGAGCTTGCAGAGCATACTCATATGTGTGCAAACTGACCCCCTCCCTGCCTGTGTAGAATCAGGCCTGCAAGCTCTCTGCTCTTCAAGGGCTGAGCATTCTAATGTCAGTTCAGGCATTCCCTGGACATGTCTACATGTGCAATAAATTTGAAGTAGGCTTACTACTCAGTAAAAATACTGTGCAGTAAGCCTATGGTGGAACATATCTACACGTGCTTTCTCTTCGGAGCAGGTTTCTTCCCAATGGGAGCAGCCCGGAGAGGACTGCTCCCTCCCTGTTCTGCACCCCTGCTGCAGTCAGGGGGAGCTCCAGGCTCCTCCTGGGTGCTAGCCCAGGGCCTGGCAGGGAGCATAGGGCCAGGAGATAGCTGTCTCCTGGCAGGGGCTGGGAGAATGCTCCCTAACCCTGGGAGCTGCCTGCTGCCCTGGTGGTCTCTGATGGCAGAGACCAGGCCAAGACAATGTACCCCTGCCCCAGAAGGAGGAGGCTCCCAGCCCCAGCTTTGCAACTGGGGGCAGGGGGGCTTGGAAAGAGCTGTGGGGGAGGCCCAGTTCCCATCCCCCTTCCCTGATCCCCAGCCCAGCCTGGGGCTCACTGCTACCTGCCCCACTGATGGATTAGGGCAGGGGTATGGGATCTCGTCCTTCCCCACAGCTCTTTCCAAATCCTATGCCTCAATTGCCCAATCAGGACCATTCACAGCCAGCTCTGGGCTGCACATGCAGACTTCCCCGCAGAGCCTAGGGCTGGCCAGAAACTGTTCTAGACTGCGGCAGTTCCCAGCCAGCTCCAGGCTGGGCAGAGAAATCTCCCCATGCAGGGAGCTACTGACCCCAGCTCCACAATCAGAGCAGGGGCCAAGAGTTTGCTCCCTGCACCTGGGAGCTACCTCCTGCCTGGCTGACAAGAAGCAAATTTGCTTCCAGTCAGCTATCTACATGTGCCTTACTAACAGTAAATTGGTCTACTCCACAAATAATTTGCCACCTGCATTTGCAAGCAGGAAATTACCCACCAAGTAGACCAGTTTTCTGGATGGTAAGTGTCTGCACATGTAGACAGTGATGCTTACTATGCAGTTAAAATGGTCTACTGCACAGTTAAGCATCTCATGTAGAAACAGCCACTGGATAATTTTTTCTACCAGGAGAGAATTCTCCCAAATTATTTGAACATGTGTATGTAGCTGAAAACCCTGGCATATTGGAATACCTTATGATGCTTAGCATGGCTCAAAGTCTAGGCTAAACACTAGCATGACCAACAGGTCCCTCTTGAAAACAGGTCCTTCTGTGTGCAGAAACATAGCAGGTTATTGATATAATAAGCATTGGTTAACACACCAACCTTTGCTTATGCAGAAGTGACCTAGTTGCCTAAAATAGGGCACCAAAAACCTGAGCTACACAAAATGAAAGGGACCTTTTAACAATAATAAACCTATGTAACCTGCCCAAAACCAGATTAAAAAGGGTGAGACACCCAGGAATAAACCCCAGATCTCCTGATTTCTAATCCTGTGCCTTGCCCACAAAATGGTGGGATTGAATTCCTAATATTGTATAGCTAGCAGCACTAACAAAGCTTGCTGCCAAACTTACCTGGTTCATTCAGCAGCCATGAACTGCATAAACTGCTTATTAAGCAGCTTTTTCAACAACTCTGTTTTGTTAAATGTCCATTTCTGCTGCAGTGCTTTATGCAGTTTACCATATTGCTACCATGACAGGATATCACTGTTAAATTCAGTCTTTCTGAAGCCTTTTTTTTTTCTGCTGGTCTGTGCTGTTTTAAACTGCAGAGGTTTTTTCTCATGTGGTTTTTTTGTTTTTTTTTTTCTGATTGTTGCAATTAAAAAGAGGGGGAGAGAGAGAGAAATACCTTAAGGGAAATGATCTCACCTTTAGGCATTTTTCACATCTTACCTAACAGGCATTTTTCACACAGCTCAGGTTTGGGACTTTTTACATCAAATTCCATGGTAAGACTCTTTCAGCATGTTGGAACATGCAGAACCTCTTTTCTGATTCTGAAATTTCAGGGAAGAGGGAATAGTGAGGCCAGTCCTTCAGATAATCTGTTACACTTGGTAGCCTTCCAGCTGGAAGCTGAAAGGCCATGCACAGGTTCCATTTAAAGTAGGCAAACAATATCTATCTGGGATACATCCTCTGCCTTCACAACATTCCAGCTGTGATCCCATCAGACCTCCCACATTGAGGAGCTCAGTATTTGACTGGGCTATCTCAAAGAGGCCAGAAATCATAGTTCACAGTCCTTGCCCAGCTGCCTACGGGAGATCCCACTGACATCTTGCAGCAGGGACATCCCTGAAGTTTATTTTCCCCACTGTGGCCCATACCTTGCAGCAGCATCACAGCAGGGCACAATGGAAGCAAAAA
>NW_005841830.1:2856823-2861462 GCF_000455745.1 Alligator sinensis
AGTCCCAGTCTCCCTACAAACCTTATGGTCCTACTGCCCAACCAATGCAGCTGCCAGCTGAACATGACTCTACCACAAATCCCTGTGATAGGCAATCCCCACCCCAGTATTTATTCCAAATTCCAGCTTCAGACCCATTCATCCTGCTGCCCTGTGTAACCACCCTCACTCAGCTTCTTGAGACAACATACCATGAACTCACACACAAAGACATAGCTGCTCGAGTCACAGCATCGCCAGTAGCTACCCAACCCCATAAGCTTTCCCACCATGAGCTCCCTTATTTTTTTTTGCATCACCTCCCAACTACCAATACCTAGTCTATCCCAGGATCTCCAACTCACTCACCAACTCCCTGCTTCTGGCATCCACCTCATCATCAGCCCCTCTGTAACTTGCTTTTGTTCATAAGAAAGGTCTCTCATACACACAGCTTGTACACTGGAGAAAGCAGAGGCATTCTTTCTTCAGCCTCCCTATGGAATTGGTGCTCATTGCCTTTAAGATGGTACCTAAGATTGCCCATTGACCCCTTATGGGCGTACTAAGGGGGAAGTAGACAAAATACACTGGGTATGAGCAAGTGTTTACAGGACCTGGCTCAGGTTTAAGCAGCTTAGTGTAAGCTGCCTAAACCTGAGTTGGGATCTGTGCATGCAAACATTGGCTGCTTGGTGAGAGGAGGCACTGGCAGCCAGTAAGTCGTGGGAGGAGAGTAGGGGCTGGCAGGATTGGGGGAGAGGTTGGCAGGTCCAGAGGGGAGGCTGTTAGGTCTAGGAATGTACTGCGGGGGGGAGGGGGGAAAATAACTCTGTCAGGGTCAGAGGAGTTAAAACAGTATAGCCAAGACTGTGACAGGTGGCTGAGCTTTCCCAGCTCATGGGCTGTAAATGCATGCAGGCATTTATTAGTCTGGGTTAACCTTTTTAGACTGGTTTAACCCTTTGCTGATCTAAAGTTACTTTAGATTTGAGCACACTATTTTTAGGGTGACCTGAGCCTTGGGAATACATGCATATCGGAGCATTTAGGTCACCCTAACCAGGGATGTTGTAAATGTAACACTGGTATACACCCACTATGTTCAATTGTTTTGCCTCCCCAGTATGTTTCTTACTCTTTCAATCAGATCTGTTCCTCTTTCACTGCCCTATCCCTAAGCTTTTGCAAAGTATTGTTGAGTAAGCTTACCACTGTCATGTTTTATACTAAAAGTGGCCACCCTTTAGGAATTGGAAAAAGCAGTCCTTAAATGCTCTTATTTCCTGATGGGTTAGTTTTATATCCCACCATATCTGAAAGGGTCAAAGTGGCTTTTATTAACACAATAACATACCAGAATCTCATTTTGCAACATGTGTTGGAATCTTTTTAGCATGAGCAATATTTTATAACCATAAATTGTCACCACAGGTAACAATGTCACTGATGAAGTCTGAACTCATTTCAGACAGGAAGAGTACCATTCAAGAATCCTTCAATCTGAGGCTCTCTCTCTCTCTTCCTCTTTCCAGCAATAATGCATTAGCAAAGTCTTCTTTTTTCCTCCTATGAGAATCTCAGGAAGATATCATAGGCAAAAGTTTCTTGCCTGGTCTAAAGTGCTTCTAGTTACTCCCCTGGTAATTAAAAATTCTGCAACGCTTTTTTTTTTTTTTTTTTAAATAAGAGAGAGTTCCAGTGCCCTGCAAAGCATCTCTTCACTTGACAGATGCAGATGGTGATGCCTGAGGCTGTGAGTGAGCTGTGGCTGTTTGCATAATACATACTACTTTTGCCTAGAAAGTCGTCGTAATATTCATTGAAAGATCCACACTGAACTCTATAGTGCAGTGCTCTAACGGGAAATAATAGGGAGACTAGGCTGGCATTTTCAAATGGCCTCATGGTTTTTTTAGGGGAGCTGGACATAGAGCACTGAAGGCCCCTTTGAAAATCTCACTATTACCCCTGAGAAGATTTTGTGGGCTTGGTTCTCAGGAAAGCAAGGATTGACTAGCATGATATACAGATAAGAATCCCTCAGGCATCTCTGTCAGGGCATTTTGATCTTACTTAGTCTTGGAGGAGGAGAGGCAAAATGCAGGAAGAGAGTGGGGTAAACTACTTAATCTTCATTTTTTAAGTTACAGTCTTTCACTATGGAAAAAAGTGCAAGAGACCAAGCAAAGCCCCATATTTATTTTGGTTATATACAAAAGATATATATCTCGTTTTTCCACTTATTGACCTTTTTATGGCAAATACTGTCAGGCAAGGAAAATTACATGGGGATTTTATGGCATAGCCAGGGATAAGGCCAGGCCTGAACTCACTTTCATTCATGATTCAAACAAGGATTCAAAGCTTAACGTCCATGGATAAAAAGCCCCATTACCCCATTTACCCCCATTTTTCTTCTCCAAAAACATGGCTCAAAAAAAAATGCTTTGAAAGAACTTCGATTGTGAAGCAGTTAATGTTAACAATAATGATCAGAAACATAAATGAGAGAGAAATGGATAGCATCTTGGAAAACAAGATTAAATAAACCCCTTAGGAAGAACTTCCACCATATGCTAGAAACAAAACTATTTTCTAAAAGTTCTACCCAGAAACCAGCTGGTACTTGTGCAGTGGTGCCCAGGTCAAGTCACTTGAGGAAAACTCTCTGGGAATGTTTTTAAATATTCCCTTTGCCTTATACATATTGGTGAATTTTGGAAACAACAGCATTGCTGTAAGGGGAAATACCAAATTAAATTTCTCTAATGGCTTCAGGTGTCAACTTTATGTTACTTAAAATGAGACAACAGCAAGCCGAAAAGAAACAGTGTAAGGTAGGGGTGGACAAAATACGGCCTGTGGGCCAGATCCAACCCACAAAAAGATTCAACCCGGGCCACAGGTAGACAGCTGCCAATTCACTGGATCTGGCCTGTAGGCAGCAGGCGGCTCTGGCCGCTGTGTTGTACTGGGCAGCTGGGCAGGACTGCTTCCCCCCAGCAGCATCAGCTGGGGACCCAGACAGGGCTTCCACCATAGCAGGCAGGTGGCAGCATCAGCTGTGGATGCCACAGGCAGGTTCAGGAGCCTGGACACAGAACCTGCTGGCAGCGCCCACAGCTCACCTACTGCCCTCCTAGCTCAGTGGAAGCTCCCATCTGGAGCCTCAATCCAGAACCTGCCAGTGGCATCAGCTGTGGATCCAGGCAGGAGCAGCTGCCACACTGGGCAGGTAGCAGAGTCTCTCTCTCTCTCTCTCTCTCTGTCTCTGTTCCTCTCTCTGTCTGTCTCCCCCTCCTTCCTTCTGCCTCCAGAACATGGCCAGAACTCTAGCTTGCCAGGAGCCCTGATGCTCAACTGTGGACCCAAATGGAATGGGGGAGAGACAGAGAGAAGAGAAGAGAAGAGAAGAGAGTGAAAGACACAGAGAGAGAGATGGATGTGGCCCTCAACAGGTCTCCAAAATAAAGTGGTCCTCCAACTGAAATTATTGCCTGCCCCTGGTCTAAGGAGAGTGAAAGCCAGTGCAGAGAGCTTCCAAAACCCCAGTTCATTCCTTCATTAGCTGGAGCTCACAAAGGCATAGGGCTTTATTGTGCTATTGTGCACTGGGGACTCAGAGGGGAAACATTAGAGAGGTTCACCACTTAATTTCCTCCAAAAAAACACAAATTTGTATTGAGGATCAAGTGATCCGTATGTTTTCTGTTTGCCCTCTAAACAACAGTGAATTTCACCCACAGAGAGATGATGTTCACCTAGGGCTTATGAATAATTGTTCACCTCTCCCCCATACCATTCCAGACACACACTTACTGAGACCTTTCGTCACAAATTAGCATCATGGCAACTAGCCATTCTAAAAACACACAATGGAAATTACTCTATTTTCCCCAACTATGATCAACCCCGACTGAGTAAATTGGGGAACTATCCAGCTCCCATAAAGTCCAAGGAGTATCTGTATTGACTACTGAAGGAGGGATCAGACTTTTGCATTACAAAGGTTACACTACCAGCACATAATTAGCTGTTTCACTGTCATTGGAAGACTGAGTTGAAAGCCCTAATTAAAAGCCAGCCACAACACATAAACCCAACCCCGTGCCTTGATGCCTGCTAAAATGCTACTTGTAACAAAAATACCAGCGGAAAGAATCTGGCTACGTGAATGGGGAGGGGGTTAGCATCTGCTGTTCCAGCTTCCAGCCTTTCCAAATAAATTCAGTATTTTTGTTTCTCTTCACTGCATATAGATTGTTTGTTTAAATTTAGGGCACAGGGTGGCTACTGGGTAGTTTAAGAGAATAGTTTGACAGGTGTCATAATGAGTTCACAGCCAGTAGAGAGACCAAACAAAGCAAGATTATTACATTATTTCTGTCTGCATAATGGGCAAACAGATATATCCTACTTTTTTATTTTCTACAAGGCAAGTATGTACATTTCTGCCTCATAAAAGCACAAAAATTGTCTAACTCTCAATGGAATTTGCACATCTATTGCTGTATCCTCCAGAGCACCATACTGGTTTTAACAGATTTTGAAAGCAACTCTACTGAATGTTTAATTCCTTAAGAGTGGTGATATTTTTTTGCAACTTTCAAATTGAAGAATAAAGGAAATACCATATTTACTCAAATCTAAGATTTTT
>NW_005841830.1:2861821-2863235 GCF_000455745.1 Alligator sinensis
GGGGGGGGAAAGCCTCTCATCTTAGATTTGTGTACAAAGTGGAAAGGGAGGGGGGTGGGGAGCAGGCAGCTGCTGCAGGTCTGAGACTGGCCCTGAGCTGGGTTGGGTCAGAGGCAGACCCAAAACAGCCTCCTGCCCCACCCCCCACCCCATCTCCTGTCTCCCCACTTGCCCTTTGCAGCTTCTTCCCCTTACCTCTGCCCTCAACCCCTCCACCTTACTCTCTGGTGCAGCTCGGCTCTGATGGGGCTGGATTCCCTCCTGGGCACAGAGCACATGGAAACTCCATCCCATGCCCAGCCCAGCAGTGCTGACATTGCTGCATGGCTGGCAGGGGCTGCACTTCCACATGTTGTGCTCTGGGGAGTCCAAGTAGCATCTGAAAGTAAAGGAGTCAGGGGGAGACAGACTGTGGGGAGTTGGAGGGAAATAGGCAAAGACTGGGGAGTGGTGGGGGGGAGAGGCAGAGACTGGAAGGTAGGGGAAAGAGGCAAAGACTGGGGCATAGGAGGAAGAGGCAGAAACTGGGGAGTCAGGGGGAGGGACAGAGTCTGTTGGGAGTTGGAGGTAGGAGGCTGCAGGTGGTAAGGGGACCAGAAAGGCTGCAGGGACAAGAAGTGGGGGGCAGAGGGCAAGAAGACTGCTCCCCCCCCGGCCACCCAATCCCTCCCCCAACCACTGCTTTCCCTGCTATAGCAATGGCAGGGAGGTGGGGGGAAGAGGAGTGGCATGAATTAAGACAACCTTCCAATAATTAGATTCTATACCTGGAAAATTTAACAAATGTATACATTTTCCATATACATAATCTAATTATTTGGGGATTGTCTTAAATTCAGGGTCATCTTAAATTTGAGTAAATATGGTATATACAGTATTTACTCAAAGCAAAAATGAGAGTCCACCCACCCCCCTTTAACATAGGAAAATGTCCCTTCTTTGGGTTTGAGTACAAGGCAAGGATGAGGGCAGGGTGGCTTGATGACATTCCACCCAAGAACAAGGCAGGGATGGGGGCAGGATGGCTGCTATGGCTCTGACTGGTCCTGACCAGGGTGGGTTTTCCCATTTTCCCATTATAGATTCATAGATGTTAGGGTCGGAAGGGACCTCAATAGATCATTGAGTCCGACCCCCTGCACAGGCAGGACAGAGTGCTGGGTCTAGATGACCCCAGCTAGATACTCATCTAACCTCCTCTTGAAGACCCCCAGGGTAGGGGAGAGCACCACCTCCCTTGGGAGCCCGTTCCAGACTTTGGCCACTCCAACTGTGAAGAAGTTCTTCCTAATGTCCAGTCTAAATCTGCTCTCTGCTAGCTTGTGGCCATTATTTCTTGTAACCCCTGGGGGCGCCTTGGTGAATAAATCCTCACCAATTCCCTTCTGTGCCCCCGTGATGAACTTATAGGCAG
>NW_005841830.1:2863338-2865572 GCF_000455745.1 Alligator sinensis
CATGATAAAGTGCCATTGGCTTTTTTGATGGCTTCGTCACACTGCCGACTCATGTTCATCTTGGAGTCCACTAGGACTCCAAGATCCCTTTCCACTTCTGTGCCACCCAGCAGGTCATTCCCTAGGCTGTAGGTGTGCTGGACATTTTTCCTCCCTAGGTGCAGCACTTTGCATTTCTCCTTGTTGAACTGCATTCTGTTGTTTTCTGCCCACTTGTCCAACCTGTCCAGGTCTGCTTGCAGCTGTTCCCTGCCCTCCGGCGTGTCCACATCTCCCCATAGCTTTGTGTCATCTGCAAACTTGGACAGAGTACATTTCACTCCCTCGTCCAAGTCACTGATGAAGACATTAAAGAGTATCGGTCCAAGGACCAAGCCCTGCGGGACCCTGCTGCCCACACCCTTCCAGGTCGAAACTGACCCATCCACCACAACTCTCTGGGTGCGACCCTTTAGCCAATTCGCCACCCACCGGACTGTGTAGTCATCCAAGTCACAGCCTCTTAACTTATTCACCAGTATGGGGTGGGATACCGTATCGAAGGCCTTCCTGAAGTCTAAGTACACGACATCCACCCCTCCTCCTGTGTCCAGGCGTTTCATAACCTGGTCATAAAAAGAGACTAGATTAGTCAGGAACGATCTGCCTGCTATGAACCCATGCTGGTTTCCCCTCAGCATAATTTGTTCTGCCGGGCTCTCGCAAATGTGATCCTTGATCATTTTTTCAAAGATTTTGCCGAGGATGGAGGTGAGACTGACTGGCCTATAGTTGCCCGGGTCCTCTTTCCTCCCCTTCTTGAAAATGGGGACCACATTGGCCCTTTTCCAGGGCCAATTATAGGCAGACAAAATCTTAGGTACCCATCCCTCCAATAGACCCTTCTGCCTGCATCTGGGAGTGTAATTGTTCATGCCTTAGTCACACAATGGGGTGGTTATCCTTACTAGTGTCACCTTCCTTCTATTTATTTGACAGAGAAACAGCTCTTAACTAAAAACTTGGCTATAACCCCAAAATATATATAAAGATAGCAGAACACAATCCATATGTTGATAAAAGTGACATAAATGTATACAGGGTAATGTTGGCTTTTGAACAAGACTACACACAAGGTTATTCAAATCAACGTTGGGACATATGTCTCTATGAGATGCTCTACACCCCAGAATCATTCCTGCGTTTCGGGTGGGATCGTGACAACACCCTCTCCATTTTATGCAGGCATCATGCTAATCTTCCATCTGCCTGTCTACAGAGCTCATACAAGTAGATCTGCTGGGAATTTCTCTTGAATAATTTCTGATTGCTTAACTGACTCTTCAGAGCATTCAGTGTGTATTGCATGCACTCTCTTACCTTGCTATGAATCTCACATGAGACAGAGGCACCATACATCTGCCCTCCAGCACCCACACACATTTTCTCATCCACTGAGTATGAAGTATCTCACTGACAGTGAGTGGTGAATATGAAGATTGTTACCATCCTGACTGAAGGACCCAGGCCCCTCATACCTAAGTACTACCTACTAGGCTAGTAATATTGTTGTCTTACTTGTTGAGAGAGGTTTTTTCTATTGTTCTTCTTAACAAAGAAAGAAAAATTGCCTCTGTGGGAATGTTGCAATTCTACATTTTACACAGGGAAAACAAAATAAGGATTACAGTTTGTACTTCAATGACATCGGTGTAGTTAAATAACTTGACTCAATCTGCAGCTGTGTGGGAGAGACTGCTGTGGAATTTTGTGCTCTGAATGACTCATTTTCAGGTTTCTCAGGGAACAGCATTGACAAGAGACCTCCCCATATTACTCAAGCAATTGGTTTCCTGAGCAAGCACAGCACTCCACTTGGAGCAGGATGGAAACCCCTCCTCCCCTACCCCTTCATCAGACCAAAGGTGAATTAAAGCAATAACCAGGCCACTATATACCAAGCCGCTGTTGAGGATATACACGCACTATATCATGGCCATGGCGCAGTGGCATAGTCACATTTTCAGTGCCCTTTTCCTTTTGTCTTTGTCCTGATTTCACCCTGGTGAAACAGGACTGAAGGCCTCTTTCACCTGAAGTCTCTGTATAGACTCTTCACAAACAGTTTCTGAGGGTGAGGATAAAGGGCAGCACAATGAAATATTTAACACCAAACTATGTTCTGCCTATGTTTCCTTTCCACCCAATTTACTGCTCACATACATAAGGTCTGTGCATGATCTCAAACAATGGAA